>NC_143024.1:71065553-71374482 GCF_057628025.1 Oncorhynchus mykiss
ACAGAACCAGAAAATAAATATACTTTTTAACCTTAGATAGGGGTTTGGATAGTTCAGCTCCATAGAAAGTACTTTAAACACACAGACAAGGTATAGGCAGAAGATACGGGGTTCATGTCCTACTATCACTGGACTAATAATAATGTATAGAAATCTCATAACCAACGATGCAAGCAGGACAAACTGCAAAGTTTCAAGGTGAAATATGATGAGAGTCTAGGAAGGCTAGTAAAAGTTATGGCATCCAATAAATCATAAAGTAAAATAAACTATAATATCCATGCGGTCTTGATGTGATAGTTTGGGATTTCAATAGAGACTCAGTGGGGGTTACATGTGTCATGACTTGCCCTGTTGAGAGAGGATTATAGGTGCCAGATTTTCCTCCCCCCTCCCTCTCTCTCTCTCTCTCTCTTTCTTTCTCTTTCTCTCTCCCTCACCAGTTTCATGACCGGTCGTAAAAACTCTGCTTTTGGGCTTTGCAATATTGAGAGTGGAATGTGTGACAGTGGAACACATAGAGAGACTTGGCCAAAATTTAACATAAAAAGGTTGCTTAATTATTCAATATTTCTGTATTCCAACCAGTTGGCAGGGTCCGTGGGCACTTAAAGAACAATCCTGCTGAATTTGTTTATAATTTGCAATGTAACTAAGGACAGTAGAACAACATAACTGTATCTCAATGTGTATAGTTCTCAGTGATCAGATTCACATCCAAATGTTGGCGAACTGATATGATTAAATATGAAACTATTTGTAAGAAGATGTAATCTGATGTTCGCCTTCTAAATGAGAGAATTGTTTTTCATATGAAGTCTTAACCAAGTCAGTGGCCACGCCCACGTGAGCACAGACATTATGACAAAAGCCTGCCTTTTTCCTGAGTGCTTAAATAGCACTCGTGAAAAACTTTACATTTAGTCAAGAAAACACAGGGAAGGGAGTCCCCAAGTTGAAAGGGCAACTACTCTATAGATCAGAGAGCATGGAGCTGTAGCTACATGTTGAAATGGTTGGCAATTTAAATACAGACCAAGCAGGCGGACAGTGTAAACCGGACGTCACGAATGTTTAAGAAATCTACAAAACTAAAGACTACACATTCACAATCTGCAGCTGTATATGTAAAATAGTCTATGAAACTCGAACAAAGACGAGAGGAGAACATTTCCCTATCGAACGACCGTTGGTACGTCTAACGTATCCATTATAACATTCACTTCCAGAACAAAGAGAACAAGCTACAACTATGAAAAACTTTGATCTCTGTTGGAAAAACCAGGGACTTTCTGTCGAATTACTCCCCAGATGAATCGAGTGTTTTCAACAGAGAGACAGCAAAGATATGCACAAGTAAATATGCACATTGCAATTCTTTTAGAATTTTTCAGCCGTTCATGTGCAAAGTATTAGCATTTCAATGAGCATAGTTATCAACTGTGTGTTCTGGGTCCATTCTGTCTTTCCCGTTCTTTATCTGTCCCCACCCCTTTCCATTGTCTACGAAGCCGTCATATCGGTTTAGTCCACTGGGGACTTTTCATTGCATTGTGTTAGTAACCAATAACTATTCTGTTTGTGTTTATGTAATTCTGTGTGATTATTTACTTAGTTAGTAAATAAAGAATTAAGCCAATTTGTATATCACCGATTCATCATTTATGCTAGGGTTCGTGCAGATATCCAATGATTTTGCAACATTCAGAATGAAACTGATAGAAGGTAAACAATTAATTAATGACTGATTGATGACTGACCATGTAAGAGATATTTATGTCTTTAAGAGTTCATTCGGAAAAAGGTAACTCGTTAAATATTTTTTTTACGTGGTGCCCCAAGATAACTACTTAAATAATTGTTACATGAGTGATTTAATCATCGTATTTATTAAGCATAGTTAATTGATTTGATAAAACAATCACATTAATGATAGCCAAGACACAACACATGTAATTAAAAAGATCTCTCTTTCTCTCTTTTTTTTCTATTGTTTTCTTTCTCATTAGCACATCTTAGGAGCCGGATGAAATGGGGAAAAATTTGAAATAAAACAACTATAATTTCTATTTATAAGAATTCAGGAGGAACTTTTTTCACTATGATACCAACACAGGCTGAAGCAAGCACACACATTTTCTTCAGGACATGGAAGGATTTGCTAAATGGTTGTTTATACCTTTGTGTACTTACCGATAAACAGTCTCATCAGGGACCAGATTAAGCAGTGTATGATTATGTCCCAAATGGCACCCTATTCTCTATTGTAAACCATGTGGGCCCCGGTCAAAAGCAGTGCACTACAAATGGAACAGGGTGCCTTTGGGACATGACCTATGTGTGGGCTACCTTTCACCTGGTTCTCTACCAAAAGAAGTCAGAAACATCTGCACAATTATAGAGAACATCACTAAATGCTTCCAACCATTTGATGTGGGTGTCCAGTTGTACTGATGAGGAGCATTAGGTTGACCAATATGGCGGTCTCCACGTGATTTATACGCCTGTTCGAAATGTAATTTTAGCTTTTAGTGAAAGTGGTGCTGTATATCATTACATTTGACATTGGCAACCAGGAAAGCATATTTAGAAGTAAGAATAACTTACTTTCTCATTCTGTGGATTGGAGTAATGCTTCAAATGTTTTGGACTCAAAACTACAGGAACAATGAAAACAGATAAATCATTTGATATTGGTAGTGATTAGTCATTTAACCACAGTTGATTGATCAATCCTCAGCTGAAAAATATCACAAACAATTTCAACTGGCCTAGTTGCCTTCTCGTGATTCATAGTAAATCTATAGTAGATCAGCCCAAACTAACCCCTCTGTGTCCAAAATGGCAGCCTATTCCTAATTATAGTGCGATGCATTTGACCAGAGCCCTATGGGGGAACTAAACGGCTGCATGCTTAGACTTAACAACACAAATCATCTGCCTGAATTAAATTATAAACTACAATGACTGATACACTGACATTTGTCTGATCCCTGAACAACAGCTAGGCCCATTCAGTAGAGCTACCCTATCCCAAATGGCACCCTATTTCCTAGTAGTGCACTACTTTTGACCAGGGCCCATTTGGGACTAGAGCTGTCCTGGAGTCCCACAGAAGGCTTCCACACTCCCACTATAGTGGCACAAAGCAGCTGCCTCTTCTATGAGACTATTCTGAAAACCGTCGTTGTATTTCTTATAGGGGTCTACAGGGAGTTAGAAATGACTGTGCGTATGGCACAAAGTCTCTAATCGATTACTCAGCAGATGGATCCCCACACAGTCTGGTATGCTCTGGAAAGTCTGAAAATATGGAAGCATTCCGCGATGCTAATGAAGAGCTTGATCACTGTCAGGTTAATGACATTCTATTAATGTGCTCTGTATGCACCAAAATGGAAGAAAGACAGATCTTTCCGAGCCCTGGAGTCTCCATAGTTAAGTACAAGCTGAATATTCAACATATAGTCAGTCATACAGTGTGTTAACATTGTCTTTATAATCAAGAAGAAGAAGAATCCTACTTCCCAGGATTCCGTTTGGGTGGCCTTATCGTAGAGTAAAAGCCACACAGTGTATCAGAAAATGGAGAACTGTTGGCTGAGGTGACAACAGAGGGACTGTTCAGTATTTACCGAAGGTCTGCGTGTGTATGTGTGAATGTTTAGTGTTTACTCAAGGACCAATGGTAGGAGAGCAGCCTAACCTGCTCAGTGCCCCCTGCTGTCAGAGCGGAGTCGCTCCTGTGTGTGTATATGTCGTCTGTGCATGTGCATGCATGCGTGCATTTGCGTGCTCTGGTGTCCCCCAGGCCTGGTCTCCCAGAGTTGACTGACACATATCTCCCTGCTGCCTGGGGCTGACTGACAGGACGTGATGGGCTGTCATTCTCTGTATGCGTCCACTGATGGGTCACACTGACACTGTTTGAATATAAAAGGAAGCGAAGGGAACTTGAAGGAGCCATTTTAGACAGACAGTAAATAGGAGATTGGCTTCGGTAACGTCCAAAATCTCAACCCTTTCCCTATAGAGTGGAATACTTTTGACCAGTGCTCTATGGGAATAGGGTGCCATTTGGGACAAAGCTTAAATAGGAGATACACTTATATGACTGTAAAGTAAAGATGGCGCTGCACAGTAGGGGTGTAGATTGTCCTTTAGTTCAACTCCACATCATGAAATTTAGACATTATACATTCAACAGATGTCTGGAGCTTATTCTATACATACTCTACATATGCAAAAGTATGTGGACACCACTTCAAATGTGTGGATTCAGCTATTTCAACCACACCCGTTGCTGACAGGTGTATAACATTTTGCATTCAGCCATGCTATCTCCATAGACAAACATTGTAAGTAGAATGGTCTTCTGGAGAACTCTGTGACTTTTAATGTGACACCGTTATAGTGTGTCATCTTTCCAACAAGTCAGTTTGTCTTATTTCTGCCCTGCTAGAGCTGCCCCAGTCAACTGTAAGGGCTGCTATTGTGAAGTGGAAATGTCGAGGAGCAACAACTGCTCAACTGCAAAGTGGTAGGTCACACAAGCTCACAGAATGGGACCGCAGAGTACTGAAGCGGGTAGCGCTTAAAATTAGTCTGTCCTCGTTTGCAACACTCACTACCGAGTTCCAAACTGCCTCTGGAAGCACCATCAGCACAATAACTGCTCTTCATGAAATGGGTTTCCATGGCCCGAGCAGCCGCACCCAAGCCTAATATCACCATGCGCAATGCCAAGTGTCGGCTGGAGTGGTGTAAAGCTCACTGCCATTGGACTCTGGAGCAGTGGAAACGCGTTAATTGGAGTGATGAATCACGCTTCACCATCTGGCAGTTCAACGGACGGGTTTGGCAGATGCCAGGAGAACGCTACTTGCCCCAATGCATAGTGCCAACTGTAAAGTTTGGTGGAGGAAGAATAATGGTCTGGGGCTGTTTTTCATGGTCCGGGCTAGGCCCCTTAGTTCCAATGAAGGGAAATGTTAACGCTACAGTATACAATGACATTCTAGATAATCTCGTGCTTCCAACTTTGTGGCAACAGTTTGTGAAAGGCCCTTTACTGTTTCAGCATGACGATGCCCCCGTGCACCAAGCGAGGTACATGCAGAAATGGTTTGTCGAGATCGTCGAGATGAGCGTGGAAGAACTTGACTGGCCTGCACAGAGCCCTGACCTAAACTCAATCAAAAAACTTTGGGATGAATTGAAACACAGACTGCTTGCCAGGGCTAATTGCCCCACCTCAGTGTCCGACCTCAGTAATGCTATTTTGGCTGAATGGGAAGCAAGTTCCTGCAGCAATGTTCCAACATCTTGTGGAAAGCCTTCCCAGAAGAGTGGAGGCTGTTAGATCAGAAAAGGGGGACCAAGTCCATACTAATGCCCATGATTTTGGAATGAGATGTTCAATGAGCAGGTGTCCACATACTTTTGGTCATGTACTGTATGTATGAAATATACTGAACAAAAATATAAACGCAACATTTAAAGTGTTGGTCCCATAATTAATTCGCTGATATAAGAGCCCAGACATTTTCCATACACACAAGAAGCTTGTTTCTCTCAGATTTTGTTCACAAATTTGTTTACTTCCCTGTTAGTTAGCATTTCTCCTTTGCAAGATAATCCATATACCTGACAGGTATATCAAGAAAATCATATAAAGCTGATTAAACAGCTTGATCATTACACAGGTGCACCTTGTGCTGTGCAGTTTTGTCACACAACACAATGCCACAGATGTTTTGAGGGACTGTTTTGAGGAAGCGTGGAAGTGGCATGCTAGAGTTGTTGCTAGAGAATTTAATGTTAATTTCTCTACCATAAGCCGCCACCAACGTCGTTTTAGAGAATTTGACAGTACGTCAAACTGGCCTCACAACCACAGAACACGTGTAACCACGCCAGCCCAGGACTCCACATCCGGCTTCTTCACTTACGGGATCGTCTGTCTGTATTTCTGTCTGTAATAATTCCCTTTTGTGAGGAAAACATTTTTTCTGATTGGCTGGGTCTGACTCCCCAATGAGTGTGACTCCCCAATGAGTGTGTCCCCTAAATCACAAACTGTTCCCTATATAGTGCACTACTTTTGGCCAGAAGAGAATAGGTTGCCATTTGAGATGCAGGCACTGACAGGGCTTGATACTATCACTGAACCCCTTCTCTGTCTGCCTTGTTTCCCAGAGCACCTAATTGAGGCAGGGATGTATTGATGAATACAGATGATTGAATTGAAGGCACAAACACACACACACACACACACACACACACACACACACACACACACACACACACATTAACTCACATACACAGGATTGGGCACAAACACTAGTCTAATAATGCAGCGTGGAGGATTAGTTTACCGGCAGACCATACAGACAGGGGCATTAGATGGTCCAATGACTTACCTAAAGCATGGTAAACAAACACAGAACACTAGACCTTAGAGAGGCGATAACATGTTATTAAAGAATCATATATCAGTTGTACGAATGTAACTGATTGAGCAATGGAGAGGAATAATAAGTCACCACTACATCTATAAAGAGAGAACAACAACAACTAGACAACCGCTGTCCAGTGGCTCACGGACATGAATGAACAAAGCCTTGGTTCATTTCAAGTTCGCACCGGTGTGTTTCTAGCTTTAGGGAGTCTTTCTAATTCTATTTGAAAATGATTCTGAGTTAACAGGAGCTATTATGGCTCCCGGACAGGGACAGGGAGGGTGTCTCAGTAACGACACTGTCCAGCTGTCCAACAACGTCTGCCAATACCATCTCAATGCAAATGTATCCACACTGAAACATGATTTGAGAAAAAATTAATGAAATAAAATGAAGCACATATACAAATAGAAAGAATAAAAGATGTCAAGGGAGGAACATCGGGAGATATGAGCATTTACCATTCCTAAGCCAAGGGCCATTATATTTCTTTAGTGAGGGTATTAAAGCCTTACTTTACCTTGGATTGGGTTGAGAAAAAAATAAACATCCAGGATTCAGGTATTGATTTAAAGTAAAGGAATGGAGAGGAATCTTGAATTTGTTTTTGTTCTGCTCATATGGCTATGTCTGCTTCCCAAATGGCACCCTATTACTTACATAGTAAACTACTTTTGACCAGGACCCAATAGGCTTTGGTCATAGGTGAATTTGGGACACATCCATGGCTGTGATGTGATTCATGTCTCACATCTCTTAGGTCTTTAGCTACTCACATACTAATGAGATGGACCAGCCTTTAATGGGAGCTTCCTTTACAATAAAAGACTGTGGTTGTGTCCCAAATGGGCCGAATGGCACCCTATTTACTTTATAACACTACTTTTGATCAGGGCCCTTGTTGTGACTAAGGGGGCATTTGGGATGTAGTCTGTGACTGGTTGTTAGTGCTAGTATTGAAATGTAATGTGTGGCTGAACACTTAAGTGAGAGAAAAAAATACACATGGCATGTCATGAAAATACAATCATAAGACTGACATTGAATTAAAAGCAGTTATCAGCTGGTTGGTCGGTTCATGAATGTGTAGTTGCTGAGAAATGGATGGTTTTGGCCCTGACCTTCTGTGTCATGCTCTTAGATGAATACTGTGACGCACTATGTGCCATAATATGCCATAGCCTCAGATACAAACACATAGGACTGGTTCTGTAGATTTGTTTTACACATGAGAAGGTGGTATAGTCCAGTAGTATCATGCTATTGACCAGTATGATAATTCATCCATACTACTTTTTTTAGATAACTACGCTAGTGACTGCCATGTATGGTCAATGTTATGGTATACATCCAGAAACATCCGATTTATTATGATTTTTCTCCCACCGTTTTACATGCAAATTCATATAACAACAATCATTAAACTCCCAACCTTCCTTCAGTAACAAGCATAAGAATAATCAGCACAAGGATCAAAGTAGGACATTCTCTCTCTCCCTAATACCACCCTCGCCATTGTAGAGTTTGAAGATTCATATATGTGTGTGTGTGTGTGTGTGCGTGTGTGTGTGTGCGTGTGTGTGCGTGCGTGCGTGTGTGTGTGTGTGTGTGCGTGCGTGTGTGTGTGTGTGTCGAGGCTGTGAATACCTCCTCTTTGTTCTGTCCTACTGAGAGCACCCCCTCACATGGGAACATAGAAGGCAAAGATGGAATTGTTTGTCAAACGCAATCAACCCAAAGTGCTCTGAATGCTTTCTATTCTTTTATCTGTTCTTCACAGGAATAATAGTGTCAAACCTCCTTATAAGAGCTGCCATACAACGACCCTACACTTACTTACCCTTCCTAGTTTAAGAGAATTGAACAAGAAAATATATATTTTTTATTTTCTCTAAGAGTAGTACAGTGAATAAGGATCATATATTGTAAGGTATATTACCTGAACTTTGACCACCATCTTCTGAAAGGTATTTATGAATAGAAAAAACAACAACAGGGGAAATACTTATGCCTGTTTCTCAAAAACTTTCTAAAAAGCATTTCTAAAACATAAATAAGGGCGGTTTCTTGGATACAGATTAAGCTTAGTCCTGGACTAAATCTCCATTGAAAATGATTTTTAGTCCAGGACTAGACCCAGGGAAACCACCCCATAATATATACCAGCTATCTTGTTCTCAAGTAAACATTGGCACGATAACAGGTGAGACAACACAGACATGAGTCACCATAGAGGCTGTATGTCTCTAACAACAACAACATATATTTTTTTAACAGTCTCTCAAGTGCAGTATATCCTCTGTAACTCCACATACAAAGGAAAGCAGATAAACATCAAGGGCATGAAATTGGCCAACGCCTCAGGCCTCTACTGGCTATAATAACCATGGTAATAGAGCTAGCTATTTATTTATTGAATGACTAATTAGGGGGAGATGGGGCAGGAGGAGAGCTGGAGGCATGGGCCCTCTATGTAAAGAAAGTTGCTGGGAGAGAGGGGGGCAAGAGGGGAGGCAGAGAGAGAAATAGAAAGAGAGAAATGCTGAGCGAGAGAGCAAGAGAGAGGGGGGGGGGGGGGCTAAGAGAGAGATGCTGAGAGAGATACATTTTATTTGCTTCCATCTGAAGGAATGGGGAGAAAGGGTTGTAGGGATAATGAGGAGAGTTAACAGCTGGCTGGCTGTTTGTTGGGTGGCTGGATGGCTTGCCGGATGGCAGGCTGGTGGCAGGCTGGCTCCTTTCCCTGCAGTAGAAAGCAGCAGAGAAGGAGGAGAGGAGAGCCACCACTGGCACGGACCCAGGTGCCCAGGGCAGAATTAAAAGGTCTTGCACAGCCTGGGGCATCGGTGGGAAAACATGGAAGGATTAGTGTAAATTAAGTTTCAAAGAGTTACGCCCGCCAGTACGGTGTAATCTTTCCCCTCCCAGCCCCAGTCGACCACCATTCTGTTCTATTCTGTGTACTATCTCTCCTTGGGGAGATTCCCCAAGGGCTGCTGCTAAAGGTTATTGAGGATGTTGTAGAGAGAGAGGGAGGGAGGAATTTCCGGTCTGCCTGCCTGCCTGCCTGCCTGTTTGTCTCTCCGTATGTCTGTCCCAATTCAGATGCTTAATCTGTCGTTGATCAGTGCTGTACTGGTACTGCTGCTCATTGAAAGTCTCCAACAGGGAAATAGGTAGATGGTTGGTGAATTATTAAGAAAAGCCCTAAAGCTATTCAAATCTGACTCCGGTAGGTTATTACTTGTGCAGACAATGTGGAGGTACATATTATTAAAGTAGTTGGAGAAAAGAAACTTTGCAGCTTTAGAGCATTTCATGAATCTGCTTTTCCATGATCCATTGCTTAACTTAATAAAAGGTTATGTTTGTAATCCATTTGTAAGCATACCTTCAAAGTCTTATGGACTAAATGTTCTTTGTCGTTAGGAACTGAATGTTCTTTGTCATCTGCACTGTGCTCGCACACGCACACAAACACTAGCATTTCTCTTTGTCAGAATTTAAACCTTGCAGCAATAGCAGCCTAATGAGATTGGTTAAAATACATAAAAGTGATGTCATGGCGGCTGATAAAGAACCACCCTGTCCAGTAATAAAACACTAGTTGTGACACACTGAGGCACAGCGGGAGAAGGGAAGCTAGTCAAGGTCATATTGCCTGCGTCCCAAATGGCAACCTATTCCATATATACAGTAGTGCACATCTTTTGATCAGGGCCCACTTTGCTCTGGTCAAACGTAGTGCACTACGTAGGGAATATGGTGCCATTTGGGACACATTCCATGTTTCATTACAAATCTGCACTGAATGGCTCCAACTTCATTAGTTTAATTTCATTGGTACTCTTTTTTTAATTAAAAAAAAATATATTTACCTTTTATTTAACTAGGCAAGTCAATCACTAGCCTATGATACTGTATACGTTTGATCAATAAATTAATGGAAACAGTGCCTTGCAAAAGTATTCACCCCCTTGGCATATTTCCTATTTTGTTGCTTGTAACTTGCAATTTAAATGGATTTTTATTTGGATTTCATGTAATAGACATACAGAAATTAGTTCAAATTGGTGAATTGAAATTCAAAAAATTGTTTAAAAAAAAATTATGGAAAAGTGGTACGTGCGCATATGTATTCACCCCCTTTGCAATGAAGCCCCTAAATAATATCTGGTGCAACTAATTACCTTCAGAAGTCAAATAATTAGTTAAATAAAGTCAACTTGTGTGCAATCTAAGTGTCAAATGATCTGTCACATGATCTCAGTATATACACCTGTTCTGAAAGGCCCCAGAGTCTGCAACACCACCAAGGAAGCGGAAAGGCCCCAGAGGCACCACCAAGGAAGCGGGCACTATGAAGACCAAGGAGTTCTCCAAACAGGTCAGGGACAAAGTTGTGGAGAAGTACAGATCAGGGTTGGGTTATATAAAAAAAATATTTTTATTTTTTATAATTAAATCCATTATAAAAAATATGGAAATAATATGGCACCACAACAAACCTGCCAAGAGAGGGCCGCCCATCAAAAGTCACAGACCAGGCAAGGAGGGCATTAATCAGAGAGGCAACAAAGAGACCAACCCTGAAGGAACTGCAATAGGACCACTTTAAGCCGTACACTCCACAGAGCTGAGCTTTACGGAAGAGTGGGCAGAAAAATAATAGTTATGCACGCTCAAGATTTCAGTTTTTTTTGTCTTATTTCTTGTTTGCTTCACAAGAAAAAATATTTTGCATCTTCAAAGTGGTAAATCAAATGATACAAAAAAAATCAATTTTAATTCCAGGTTGTAAGGCAAGGAAATAGGAAAACTGACAAGGGGTGTTGAATACTTTCGCAAGTCACTGTAATGTGGATGATATTAAACCCTGCAAAACCCTTTTTTTCAGGACCCTCTTTCAAAGATATTTCGTAATAATCCAAAGAACTTCACAGTTCTTCATTGTAAATGGTTTAAACACTGTTTCCCATGCTTGTTCAATGAACCATAAACAATTAATGAACATGTACCTGTGAAATGGTAATTAAGACACTAACACCTTACAGATGGTAGGCAAATAAGGTCACAGTAATGAAAACTTAGGACACTAAAGAGGCCTTTCTACTGATTCTGAAAAACACCAAAAGAAAGATGCCCAGGGTCCCTGCTCATCTGCTTGAACATGCCTTAGGCATGCTGCAAGGAGGCATGAGGACTGCAGATGTGTCCAGGGCAATAAATTGCAATGTCCGTACTGTGAGACACCTAAGACAGTGCTACAGGGAGACACGATGGACAGCTGATCATCCTCGCAGTGGCAGACCACGTGTAACAACACAGGACAGGTACAGGACAGGTACAGGATGGAAACAACTTCCTGAGTTACACCAAGAACACACGAACCCTCCATCAGTAATCAGACTGCCTGCAATATGGTGAGAGAGACTGGACTGAGGGCTTGTTGTTCTGTTGTAAGGCAGGTCCTCACCAGACATCACCGGCAACAACGTCGCCTATGGGCACCAACCCACTGTCGCTGGACCAGACAGGACTGGCAAAAAGTGCTCTTCACTGACGAGTCGCGGTTTTGTCTCACCAGGGGTGATGGTCGGATTCGCATTTATCGCCGAAGGAATGCGTGTTTCACGAGGCCTGTACTCTGGAGTGGGATCGATTTGGAGGTGGAGGGTCCGTCATGGTCAGGGGCGGTGTGTCACAGCATCATCGGACTGAGCTTGTTGTCATTGCAAGCAATCTCAATGCTGTGTGTTACAGGGAAGACATCCTCCTCCCTCATGTGGTACCCTTCTTGCAGGCTCATCCTGATATGACCCTCCAGCATGACTGCCACCAGCCATACTGCTTGTTCTGTGCATGATTTCCTGCAAGACAGGAATGTCAGTGTTCTGCCATGGCCAGTGAAGAACCCAGATCTCAATCCCATTGAGCACGTCTGGGTCGTGTTAAATCGGAGGGTGAGGGCTAGGGCCACTCCCCCCAGAAATGTCCGGGAACTTGCAGGTGCCTTGGTGGAAGAGTGGGGTAACATCTCACAGCAAGAACTGTCAAATCCGGTGAATTCCAAGAGGAGGAGGTGCACTGCAGTACTTAATGCAGCTGGTGGTCCTTTCCCTTTGTTGAGGGACACGTTATTCAATTTCTGTTAGTCACATGTACTGTATGTGAAACTAGTTCAGTGTTTGTCTCAGTTGTTGAATCTTGTTATGTTCATACAAATATTTACACATGTTACGTTTGCTGAACATAAACGCAGTTGACAGTGAGAGGACGTTTATTTTTTTGCTTAGTTAATTTACATTCAATGTTCGTCTCGCTCACCTCTGATTTGTTTGGTTGTGTGCATACTTTAACCCTGTTGTGATCATTTCATGTTAATTAATTATTTGTTCCCGGTCCAAAATGACCGCCCAATTTTAGCTGATAATGAATCCATAATAATACATATATTATCCCCTAATGTTGTGTTAAGATCTTTTTGTAAACGTAAGTTCTCGTGAACATTACAAGTTTCGAACTTCTATTTTCTATGGCCTGTAGGCCCTAAAAAAAATCATAATGTATGGATTATATTGACTATAACAAATACTCAGATTAAACTATATTGTGCTATTAATCACAGACTACTTTGTGTCAAAGTTTGACCAGGACTCTCTCCTCACCAGTGTCATGATCAAAGATTTGATCAAGAGCCTCACATACATTATATTGTTTGGTCATTGTGCTGCCACAGAATAAATTGTGAGCAAGGCCTCAAAAAAGCTTTATATACCAGAGCTGCGAGAAATATATATATTATTGAAACTATGTTGCGATTGTTTGTGAGAATGCCAACAGGTGTGGTTCCCGTGGGGGAAAGATTCTATTGGCGAAAGGTGCCTGTGGGGGGTTCCATGGAAGCCAAGAAGGGGAGTAGGTGTGTGTGTGCTCAAACACACATTCATGTGGGGGTCTGGGAGAGGAAGTGTGTCCATCTTATGAATGGGCATGTGCCTGAACTAACTATACACTAACTGTAGTCTCACCCATTCATTTTTGACTGGGAACACCACAGGTGTACAAAAGTTATATAAAACACCCACTTTTTTATGTAAATTATCAAAATGTATTTTGTGTCCAGATGCCCTGTGTGGGCTAAGTCATGGAACCTTAAGAGAATCAGATTAAATGAACTACATTTTTCAGAGAGAACTTGTAAATCGGTCCAATTCGACCGGAACACAGCAGGAGGGTTAATATGGTGTTCTCTCAGAAAATGGGCTGCATAGAAATGACCGGACACTTAGAAAAAGTGAAAGAAAAATAACTGGTCTGTTTAAACTTTCATGCGTGCTTTGGCAGCCTTAGAGTTCAAAGTGCTCTCTCTCTCTCTCTCTCTCTCTCTGTGTGTCTGTCTGTCTGTCTGTCTGTCTGTCTGTCTGTCTGTCTGTCTGTCTGTATGTTTTAAAGTTTGAGAAGTTGTAGGAAGACTGTAATAGCATGGATTGGCATGATGAATGAACTTTAACAAAGGATGGGAGGAAGCAGAGAAAGAGGAACCTCTGTTTTATTTGATAATACACCTCTGTAAAATTAAACGGTGCTTCCTATACATAACCCAAACAGCTGAAACAGACCAGGAGTAGTAAACACAGAAAATATACAGATGCCCAGATAGATGGAGAGAAGGAGGGAATGAATGCATAGGAAGTAAGTGAGAGTATGAAGACAGGCTTTGCAGTAGTGGAACTCTTCCACTCGTTTTCACCTCAGGGGAATTGAAGATATCTGTAGACAAGTCCACGAGGAGAGAGGTTGAGAGTGGGTACCCAGTAGACTAGATACTGTATGGGTATAGAGTAGGTATACACTGAGAGTACAAAACACCTTCCTAATATTGAGTTGCACACCCATTTGCCCTCGGAACAGCCTCAATTCGTCGTGACATGGGCTCTACAAGATGTTGACGCCAATGATTACCACATTTGTGTCAAGTTGGCCAGATGTCCTTTCGGTGGTGGACCATTCGTGATAAACAATACCAGTCAAAAGTTTGGACACACCTACTTACTAAAGGGTTTTTCTTTATTTTTACTATTTTCTACATTGTAGAAAAATAGTGAAGACATCAAAACTATGAAATAACACATATGGAATCATGTAATAACCAAAACAGTGTTAAATCAAAATTATTCTTCAAAGTACGACACTCTTGGCATTCTCTCAACCAGCTTCACCTAGAATGCTTTTCCAACAGTCTTGAAGGAGTTCACACATATGCTGAGCACTTATTGGCTGCTTTTCCTTCCCTCTGTGGTCCAACTCATCCCAAACCATCTCAATTGGGTTAAAGTCAGATGATTGTGGAGGCCAGGCCATCTGATGCAGCACTCCATAACTCTCCTTCTTGGTCAAATAGCCCTTACACAGCCAGGAGGTGTGTTGAGTCATTGTCCTGTTTAAAAACAAGTGATAGTCCCACTAAGCGCAAAGCAGATGGGATGGCGTATCTCTGCAGAATGCTGTGTAAGCCATGCTGGTTAAGTGTGCCTTGAATTCTGAATAAATCACAGACAGTGTCACCAGCAAAGCACCCACACACCATCACACCTCCTCCTCCATGCTTCACGGTGGGAACCATACATGCTGATTTCATACAGTACATTCACCTACTCTGCGTCTCACAAAGACATGGCAGTTGGACCGAAAAATCTCAAATTTGGACTCATCAGACCAAAGTACAGATTTCCACCAGTCTAATGTCCATTGTTCGTGTTTCTTGGTCCAAGCAAGACTCTTCTTATTGGTGTCCTTTAGTAGTGGTTTTGCAGCAATTCGACCATGAAGGCCTGATTCACGCGGTCTCCTCTGAATAATTGATGTTGAGATGTCTGTTACTTGATCTCTGTGAAGCATTTATTTGGGCTGCAATCGGATATGCAGTTAACTCTAATGAACTTGTCCTCTGCAGCAGAAGTAACTCTGGGTCTTCCTTTCCTGTGGCGGTCCTCATGAGAGCCAGTTTCATCATAGCACTTGATGGTTTTTGTGACAGCACTTCAAGAAACGTTCAAAGTTCTTGAAATTTTCCACATTGATTGACCTTCATGTCTTAAAGTAATGATGGACTGTCATTTCTCTTTGCTTATTTGAGCTGATCTTGCCATAATATGGACTTGGTCTTTTACCAAATAGCGCTATCTTCTGTATACCACCCCTACCATGTCACAACACAACCGATTGGCTCAAATGCATGAAATTCCACAAATTAACTTTTAACAAGGCACACCTGTTAATTTAAATAAATTCCAGGTGACTACCTCATGAAGCTGGTTGAGAGAATGCCATGAGTGTGCAAAGCTATCATAAAGGCAAAGGATGGCTACTTTGAAGAATCTCAAATATAAAATCTATTATGATTTGTTTAACACTTTTTTGGTTACTACATGATTCCATATGTGTTATTTCATAGTGTTGATGACTTCACTGATGTTCTACAATGTATAAAACAGTAAAAATAAAGAAAAACCCTTGAATAAGTGTCCAAACTTTTGACTGGTACTGTACACGGGAAACTGTTGAGCATGAAATACCCAGCAGCGTTGCAGTTCTTGACACACTCAAACCGGTGCACCTGGCACCTACTATCATACCCCGTTCAAAGGTACTTAAATATTTTATTTTGACCATTCACCCACTGAATGGCTCACATACACAATCCATGTTCCAATTATCTCAATGCTTGATAATCATTCTTTAACCTGTCTCCTCCCCTCCATCTACACTGATTGAAGTGGATTTAGCAGGCAACATCAATAAGGGATCATACATGTTGCTTTCACCTGGATTCATCTGGTCAGTCTATGTGATGTTCTTCAAGTTTTGTGCACTCAGTGTACATTAGGTACTGTTCTATATGGGTGAAGGAAGTAACACTACAAATCCAATGTAGTGATGGTGATCTCTCTCTCTCTCTCTCTCTCCCTCTCTCCACCCCCGAGGAGCTGTGCTGAGATTTATACTGACTAGAACTAGAGTCTGACGTTCATAAGAACTACAGACATACTAAGAAAGAAATAAAATAAAGGACAGCTTCCTCTGAAATTAGTGGTAGGAGAACCCTTTTTTGTTCAAGGTAAAACCCATTTTGGTTCCAGGTTGAACCATTTTGGGTTCCTCTGTGGAAAGGGTTCTACATGGAACCCAAAATGGTTCTACTTGGAACCAAAAGGGTTCTAATTGGAACCAACAAGGGCATGCATTTTCCAGTGGGGACAGCCGAATAACCCTTTTAGGTTCTAGGTAGCACCTTTTTTTCTAATAGTATACTTTGACCAAGGCCCATAGTGCCATTTGGGACATAGACACTGATAAACGAGGACAGTGAGGATATTTGGGCTGGAGGATAATTCTGATCAAAATTGCATTGTTAACTTGCAGTGTCCAAATCTGCAATATTTTGAAACTCCACTCTGCTGCGTGTAACGTCCATTTTATTCCGTTTGCTACTTGACTCGTCTATCTCCCTCTCTTCTGCTGCATGCTGCTTCCCACACAAACCAAACCCCCGTCCCCTGTCACTCAAGGAGCACAGACTTGCCGTTCCAAGTTCTCTGCATTCCCTTTTATTCATTGTCATGCCAAACAACACTGTATTTGAAGTGCCCTCTGTATTCCAAACAAATTTGCTTGAATAACCATTATATTATTTAACAGTTCACTCAAGTGTTTTGACCTACATGTATATGTATATTGCAAGTCAATCGCAAATCACAATATCGGGTAAAAAAACAACAACACAATTAGATTATTTTCACATATTATGCAGCGCAGGTGACATACCGTATGATGAAAGAATTTGGATCCTGCACCAGTACAGGTGATATATGCAAACCACACGGTAGCAAGCAACCTCCACTGCTCACCTTTTACCAAAATGAAGTCTCAGGTTACACATTTGAGGTGTATCCTTAGTTTTTGGCCAAAGATAAGTTAGAGTATTTGGATGCATGTGTGCATCTAAAATGGCATCCCTTTTTCTACATTAGTGCTCTACTTTGGACCAGAGTCCTATGGACCCTGGTCAAAAGTACTGAACTATATAGGGAACATGATGCTATTTCGGGCACACCCAATGAGTTAATTATAGAGTAGTTACCCCCACATGTCTTACACTATCTGTGGTTTAAGCTTTAACAGCGGTAGACGTATTCCTTTTGAAATGCCCAGAATTGGTCTTCAGTTGCCTTGTCCTAACCACCCTATTTTTCATGCACAAGCAGCCGGAGGAAAGGAATTCAATTGCATACACAGCCCACAGTCCACAGTCCAAGCCCACTACTCTCGTGTACAATGAATACCTGCTTCCCATGCAATAAAAGAAAATATGGGACCTCCAAGTAATACAGAGAGCATGAATTCCAAGAGATGAATAATACAAAATACAAACACAAAAGGAGATCTATTGAAAAGTAAGATTCACAAGGTGTCACACCCTGATCTGTTTCACCTGTCTTTGTGATTGTTTCCACCCCCTTCCAGGTGTCGCTTATCTTCCCCATTATCCCCTGGGTATTTAAACCTGTATTTTCTGTCTGTCTGTTGCCGGTTCGTGTTGTTTGTTCAAGCCTACCAGTGTTTTGTGTCTCAGCTCATGCTTTCCCAGTCCTCCTGGTTTTTGACCCTTGCCTGTCCTGACCCTGTACCCGCCCACCTGACCCTGAGCTTGCCTGCCATCCTGTACCTTTGCTCCACCTCTGGATTACGGACCACTGCCTGCCTTGACCTGTCGTTTGCCTGCCCCTGTTGTTACAATAAACATTGTTACTTCACACAGTCTGCACTTGAGTCTTACCTTGGTACCTGATACAAGGAGAATAATAGAGACACCTGCTAAAATCACCCAGATATGAAAATGTGATTCAAGCCATAATCCCTTCAACTCACACCAGGAACACACCAGAACAGAGTCATGCATAACGCTGAATTACAGCGGTTGACAAGATTAGTTCCAGACAGTCAGAATGAGAAACACATGAAGTAGTTCATCAGCTGCATGTCTTTTCTCAGTGTAAAAAAAAGATCAGAGACAGTCTCTCAACATTCACAATGCAGCTCTTATAAATGTTAGGCAGACACGATGAGCTTTGTGGCAAGTAGTGTTGTATTGTACAAGCACTTGACACGGGAACATTCATTCCTACAGAATACAGCCAATGCTAGAGTGCTCAACTAAGAGCCACCCCTAACACACCCACATCCTGCACACATATTTTCTGAAGGCCTGGTACAGGTACAGGTCAGAGGTCAGATGTCAGTGGGGTGGAAGGTGGGGGATGGCTGGGACTTGTGGATGCTTTGACGGTGTGAGAGAAGGATTGAGAGAAACTGCTATCTGTAGGTATGGTACTGTATGTTCATAACTGTAGGTATGTTTGTACACAAATTGAACTGTTGCTCTAACAGTATAGCACTGTGTAGCCTCAGACAACATTGTATGTATTTTGTTTGTCTGTTGACTTCCATCATCCTTTTATAATACTGTGCTGTTATCATCAACTCCATTACCTTCTCTGTTATACAAAGTCCACAGATCTGCCATTCTGTGTATGTTTGACACCACAACTCAGCTTTGCTATTCTCAGCATGTCTGTACATCTCTTTATCTTTAGCTGTTAGTATCTTTGTTCCATCCGTCTCCCCCGATGCTTGAACGCACGCACCTCCATTTTCCCAAACAGACTGATGAGAAGCACGTTCTTTTGCCGTGCGCAAGCAGACCATCACTGGGAGAGCGGATGAGGAGATGTAAGGGGATGAGAAGATGAGGGGTGAAGAGAAGGGGAGAGGAGAGGGAAGAGGAAAGGGGAGAGGCGATGGGAGATGCCACAGACCAGACAGCCGTCAGATTCCAGCGGTGCATCCCAAGTAACCTCCCTGTCAGCCCGGAGGACTACAGGAGTGGCAGAGCTGTCTGGCTGAGGCTGCAATCAGATGCTCTGAGAATTAAACACTTTCAACTGCATCTGTTGTAACCCTATTACAACCCTTCACTGAACCACAAGGGCTCGAGATGAGTTACGGCTTAAGCACATAATTATTTATGTCCTGATATAAATCTGCATATCTAAATACAATGCATACAATCTTGGGCTGTTAAATGTGCGAATACAATGTTTTATTGTTCTTTTAATTTATTTCAAGGTTGCATACGGCGAAGGAATGGTCGAGTTTCAGGGGAGCACACGGGAAAGGGGATACCTACAGTTGAAGTCGGACCTTTACATACACTTAGGTTGGAGTCATTAAAACTCATTTTTAAAACACTCCACAAATTTCATGTTAACAAACTATATAGTTTTGGCAAGTCGGTTAGGACATCTACTTTGTGCATGACACAAGTCATTTTTCCAACAATTGTTTCCAGACAGATTATTTCACTTATAATTCAATGTATCACAATTCCAGTGGGTCAGAAGTTTACATACACTAAGTTGACTGTGCCTTGGAAAATTCCAGAAAATGATGTCCTGGCTTTAGAAGCTTCTCAAAGGCTAATTGACATTTGAGTCAATTGGAGGTGTACCTTTGGATGTATTTCAAGGCCTAACTTCAAACTCAGTGCCTCTGCTTGACATCATGGGAAAATCGAAAGAAATCAGCCAAGACCTCAGAAAAAAATTGTAGACCTCAACAAGTCTGGTTAATCCTTGGGAGCATTTTCCTAATGCCTGAAGGTACCATGTTCATCTGTACCAACAATAGTACACAAGTATAAACATCATGGGAACACGCATCCATCATACCACTCAGGAAGGAGACAGGAGTGTTCTGTCTCCTAGAGATTAACGAACCTTGGTGTGAAAAGTGCAAATCAATCTCAGAACAACAGCAAAGGACCTTGTGAAGATGCTGGAGGAAACGGGTACAAAAGCATCTATATCCACAGTAAAACAAGTCCTATATCGACATAACCTGCAAGGCCGCTCAGCAAGGAAGAAGTCGCTGCTCCAAAACCGCCATAGAAAAGCCAGACTACGGTTTGCAACTGCACATGGGGACAAAGATCGCACTTTTTTGAGAAATGTCCTCTGGTCTGATGAAACAAAAATAGAACTGTTTGGCCATAATGACCATCGTTATGTTTGGAGGAAAAAGGGGAATGCTTGCAAGCCGAAGAACACCATCCCAACCGTGAAGCACGGGGGGGACTGTTGAACTTCACAAAATAGATGGCATCATGGGAAGGAAAGAATATGTGGATATATTGAAGCAACATCTCAAGACATCATTAAAGCTTGCTCGCAAATGGGTCTTCTAAATGGACAATGACCCCATGCATACTTCCAAAGTTGTGTCAAAATGGCTTAAAGATAACAAAGTCAAGGTATTGGAGTGGCCATCACAAAGCCCTGACCTCAATCCTATAGAATTGTGGGCAGAACTGAAAAAGCGTGTGCGAGTAAGGAGGCCTACAAACCTCAGTTACACCAGCTCTGTCAGGAGGAATGGGCCAACATTTACCCAACTTATTGTGGGAAGGTTGTGGAAGGCTACCCGAAACATTTGACCGAAGTTAAACAATTTAAAGGCAATGCTCCCAAATACTAATTGAGTGTACGTCAACTTCTGCCCCACTGGGAATGTGATGAAAGAAATAAAAGCTGAAATAAATATAAGGGTACACGGCCAGCACAGAAGCCCGAGAGGCAGCCCCAATATTTTTTGGGGGAGGGGCACACGAGGAGATTGCATGAGTCAGGTCGGAGACCTGAGCCAACTCCTCGTGCTTACTGTGGGAGCATGTTACTGGTCAGGCATCGTGTTAAGAGGTGGAACGCATGGTGTCTCCAGTACGCTATTCTAGCCCGGTGTGCTCTATTCCAGCTCAGTGCTCCTGGTCTCCAGTGTACCTCCTTGGACCAGGATATCCTGCGCCGGCTCTGCGTACTGGGTCTACGGTGAGTCTGCACAGCCCAGTGCGTCCTGTGCCAGCGCCCTGCAAATGCGAGAATAAACATCCAGCCAGGACGGGTTGTGTCAGCTCCAGTGCGCTTCCACAGTCCAGTACGTGCTGTGCCTGCTCCCCGCACTCGCCCTGAGGTGCGTGTCACCAGCTCAGTATCACCAGTGCCGGCACCACGCACCAGGCCTTCAGTGCGCCTCCAAGGTTCAGTATGCTCTGTTCCTGCTCCTTGCACCTTCCCTGAGGTGCGTGTCCCCAGCCTGGTACCACCAGTGCCGGCACCACGCACCAGGCCTACAGTGTACCTCGGCAGTCCAATAAGTCCTGTTCCTCCTCCCCGCACTCGCCCTGAGGTGCGTGTCCCCAGCCCGGTACCACCAGTGCCAGCACCACACACCAGGCCTACAGTGCGCCTCGGCAGTCCATAGCGTCTGGCGACAGTACCCAGTCCATAGCGTCCAGCGACAGTACCCAGTCAAGAGCGTCCGGCGACAGTACACAGTCCAGAGCGTCCGGCGACAGTACCCAGTCCAGAGCGTCCGGCGACGGGCCAACGTCCGGAACCTCCAACGACGGGCCACAGTCCGGAACCTCCAACGTCGGGCCACAGCCCGGGGCCTCCAGCGACGGTCCCGGGTCTCCAGCGACGGTCCCCAGTCCAGAACATCTGGCGATGATCCACACAGCGAAGGTCCCCAGCCCGGGGCCTACGGTGAGGATCCGCAGTCCAAAGCCTCCGGCGATGATCCACGGGTCAGTGCTCCAAGAGTGGACTCTGTGTAAAGAAGGGGGGGGCGGCATCCAGAACCAGAGCCGCCACCGAGATTAGATGCCCACTCAGACCCTCCCATATAGGTTTAGGTTTGCGGCCGGGAGTCTGCACCTTTGGGGGGGAGGGGGCAAAATGTAAATAGTCATGCCAATAGTCCCAGTCAGTATTCACGTAATGATAAGGAATTCCCCTCATCCACGCCCACAAATTGGGGAAAACCAATATTCTTACCTATTGACCCCCATTTTAAAAGAGGCAACGTCGTCGTAAATGTTTTGTTAATGGCGAAAAGCTGCTGTGTTGTTCAATGTATATGTAGCCAGGTCATAAATCGTGGATGTGGTGTCGGAGTAGGCTACACCTAGCTGTGTGTGTGAAAAACATTTAATCAGGTAAGACATTTAACTTGTTTAGTCCAATCCGTTTGTAACTCCATTCACTACTTGTAACTGTTTAGTCTGTTTGTTTGTGTTGTTGGTCATGGATAGCTTAATGTGCCCGTCGGTAGCTAACTAGCACTCACTCACTCTAGCGGCTGCTAGCATTGTCAGGAAAAGGGGCATGAGGGAAGAAATACTATATTATGTTTTTCTAAATAACTAGGCAAGTCAGTCAAGAACAAATTCTTATTTTCAATGACGGCCTAGGAATGGTGGGTTAACTACCTTGTTCAGAGGAAGAATGACAGATGACTTTGTCATCTCTGTGATTCAATCTTGCAACCTTCCAGTTACTAGTCCAACACTCCAACCACTAGGCTACCTGCCACCCCTAGCAGTGAATAGTGTGAATTCCTTGGGAGCAGGCAATGTTGAAAAGTCCTCTATATACATGTTGTACTTTTCTTAAATGTAGTTTTGTAGTTGACTAAAACAAGCAGGCAACAATGTAATTGTTGAAAAGGTCAAGTTTTTGCTGTTTTTGCTGTGAGCCAATTGGGTAACCTAGGTAACCACTGGTTATTTTCCCCACAGTCGGGCAGGGTTGTGACATTCTATCTAATACTGACTAGGTCTATATCATGGACAGTAATGATTTGAGAACATTCCAAGATTTGACAGATGCATACGCATACACCAGGTAACTCCTTTTTTACGGAGTCCCTTGGGAAACCCAACTACCGAACCATCAAATGATGGGATTTATAAATAAATGATATGGCCTCCCGAAAGGTATATAAACAACTTTTGGAAAGCTCCTGTTCTGAGCTGGCAATTAAAAAAGTTAATACCACAGCTTTGCTGAATACTTGTTTCTGATTGGCTAGAATGAACATTAAAACCAGATAACAGAACACTTGGAAATGATATTGGGACACCTTGCAATCTTGACCCAGTAAGTGCCTACACATACAGACCGTACTTGCTACAAAGATACAGAAAGCTAAACCAACAACCACAAACTGAAATTGGATACATTGTAAACACAGATCCTCTGAGGAAAAAAACGTAGCTAGCTAGCATTGATTTGTTTTTGCAGAGACATCTGATGACCTAATGTAATGAGTGATGTACATGCATTTCTTCTGTCTCTTCCGCTGCTAAAGCTGTCAAATCCTCCCATACGTTCCTAGTTTGACCAGCTGTTTTCAGCAACTTATTTGGTTGTCATATTGGCAGGTTTGCTAGCAGCAAACTATTTAGCTAGCTTATAGCCTAGTGCTTGATAAGCAATGCAATCTATAATTAACAGTCAGTGTTGATGAGTGTCCTGACGAGAAGACAAACTTTTCTAGCTGTGCCATGCAAGATCGGGCATTATCAGCTCATTGTTATGGATGTATCCAAATGAATGTCAATAGAAAACAGCTACTTATTGTTGCTGTTATTCTGGTTGCTGAAGTCGTGACTGTGTTAGCCGCAGCTAGCTGGCTAGCTTGCAAGCAAGGGAGAAGAACGTTGTCAACAAGCATGGCAATGCAACATAAATAACGAATGACTGGGTCTCTTCAATAAATATCGAGCTAATCAAACAAACAACTGGGTCGCGTCTCTAGCAACCAAAAGATGAGAAAGTATGAATTTGCTTATATAAATGAATCTACTGGTAAATGTGTGCGTAGTAATGTTGTCTTTTGCAGCTGTAATATATATTTTTAAATGTTTTAATTTCACCTTTATTTAACCAGGTAGGCTAGTTGAGAACAAGTTCTCATTTACAACTGCGACCTGACCAAGATGAAGCAAAGCAGTGCGACACAAACAACAACACAGAGTTACACATGGAATAAACAAACATACAGTCAATAACATAATATATATATTTTTTTTGTATATAAAAAAATAAGCGACATAAACAGATTAAACAAACACTCTGGCTGCAGAGGTAGTGACTGTGGAGTCATAGCTAGTAGGCTAGCTAGAAGCAAGCAAAGGATAAGAATGTTGCCAGGAACATAAAAAAACAAACGTCTGGGTCTTCTCTCCAGCAACCTGAAGATGAGAAATTATGAATTTGCTTATAAAAATGTCAATATCAACAATAATTTTGATTTCTACCGGTAAATGTGTGCTTTCATATTGTTTTCTTTAGCAACTGTGGTAAAAGAGGGATAAACGCCTCCATTCTGTACATTACCTTGGAAAAATAAACTCTGATAAGTGACGCTGCGTCGTCCATTATTTCCAAGGTAATGTACAGAACGGAGGTGTTTATCCGTTACATGGTCTGTAGATCTAATTGAATCTGAAAACCCTTCAACTGGAACCGAATATGGAAAAATATGACCTTGGCATGTGGTAATCCGAACCATCAATTTATACATTTTAAGTTTATTCACAGACTGTATTAAACACCAAGGAAACATTTTACAATGAAATTGGCCCCAACTCCCAACTGTTCAATGTGTCCCCTAAATCAGATAGGCACATTCCATCATATGATTTTGGAGCAGGGCACAGACCTTTTGGGAGGCAAGTGCTCAAACAAACAAATGGGGACCCCATAAAAAAATTCCCGCAACTGGAATAAATGCTTCACTAACAATGACAAACATAATTCCAGTCCAAATAAAATATTGTAAGAAATACTGTAGCCTACCAGTACTTATATCCAACCTAACTCCATTTGTTGCCACTATCATGTATCCCAGTGGTTTTCCAACTTTTTGACCCACGACTCCCAAAAAGGAGTGGTACAAAACATGCGAACCCCTGGGCACGCACATGCAAACATGCAAACATGAATACACAATTGTTGCGTAAATGTAGCCTGTCATTTACATCCATAAATTCTGATGCATTTTCAAAACGCAAGATAGGCTACAAAGATAAACTGCATTTTACACCTGCCTTTTGAGCTTGAAATCGTTCATGTTAGCAGCCAATATCAAATAGTGATATATCATGTCACTCTTCTGGAGTCCCAGTAAGCAAAATCATACCGCCTACTTGTAGCAGAGGTTGGATTATTGTATGGAAAGCATGTTCTGTCAGCAAAGCGCCATCACTTCCCAGCTGGCACAGTAGATCTGGGTAGATCCTGGCTGAGAGTTGAGGCATTCGGCTGAGAGTCCGACTCTGCTGACATCATGTGGCCTGGATCTGGGCCACCCTAGGCAGTATAACTTATGGCTAGGATGCGGGGATTGAGCTTGGGCCGAGCCCAGTGTGAGTTATCTGGCCCAAATGTGTTACTTGGGGCTTGGGCCGAGTCCATTTTCCACCCCATATTTTCTCATTGTTTCTGTGATCAAAAATACAATTAAATTAAATTCTTTAAGAGTCCTGTTTAAGTAATATTTTAGTATTTTGAAATTTTGTGCAAGGCAATTGATAGGCTTTAAAAACTTTGTGGATGGAGCTTCCCGAGTGAGACCTATGAGGCGACGCACAATTGGCCCAGCGTCATCCGAGTTATGCGAGGGTTTGGCCAGCCGGGATGTGCTTGTACCCTCGCACTGTAGCGACTCCTGTGGCGAGCCAAACGCATGTATGCTGACATTGTCACTAGGTGTAGAGTGTTTCCGCCGACATCATTTTTTGGGGGGTGGATTGGTATTATTTGTATGCCTAAAATGTATAATAGTAATATTTAAAATTACTAAATCGGGTAATTTGATATACATTCATTTAAATTTGCATTGGGACGTTTCTGGGGGGGATCCTGGTAAGATGCCGGCAAAGTCGGCTGAATTCCGGTAGACGGAAACGGCCGATTCTGGGCAGTCATTCATTTTGATTCCGGGCCGAGTCTGACACCCGATTCCTTGCCGATTCAATCAGTTCTGGCCCTGCGGAAGAGGGACACTTCTGGGCTGATTCCTCATTGCTAGCTGGGTTTGGAGGGCAGCCTGCCTGCAGAGTACTTGTTGGCTGCCGAGTAGCCCTGTACTTCCTCACAAATATTTTTATAAATTTCCCAGAATATGTTACATCTTCATCCCATAATATTGAAGGCAGTGTGATGTTACAGCTGCAGTTTTCAATCTGTAGACATAGCCTGTAGCCACCCAAACTAGGTATGAAAATACAACATTGTCAATCAAATCACCAGGAAGCCGATTGTTCTGGCAAAGATGAGTCAGTGGTAGATTGCTAAACTATATATTTTTATATAGATGAACATTATATAGATAAACATAGGCCTACTCTGTTTATGCCAGGCAAAACTGGAGGAAATTCTGGTCATTAATCTGGATATGTGTGCCTGCCTTTGCACGCCAATGCTGATGACTGGTCATTGGTCAACAATAAAGATGAGCAACGTTTTGGTTCTGAAGCATAGATGAGAATTTAACGACGACTTGCGGGCAGTGTGTACAGAACAACAACGCCAACATTTATATTGTTGACCAATGACCAGTCATCAGCATTGGCATGCAAAGGCAGGCACGCATATGTAGACTAGTGACCTGAATTTTCTCCAGTTTTGCCCTGCATAAACAGAGTAGGCCTATATGAAAACACACATATTTTATGGGAATTTATACCACCACTTAAAAGGGCACTTTGTAGACTGGAAGGGGCATGTACTCTGAACAGGTAGAGCCCTATCTGTGCACATGCTGTGTAGAAGTAGGTATGGTAGTGTAGGCACGATTAAATTATTCAAAGGCAAAGTAACAAAATTCATTTCGAAGTGTATAAATGCAAATATTCAGAGCTTTGCATATATTATGTTACTTAACGATGATATCTCCTTGAATCTCTCAAGTAAATCAGTGACAATTACTGCTGGCAGTCAGCACTGCCGCAAAAAAATATTATGGCTCTTAGAAGGTAATCACCTCACTCTCTCCCAATTCACCAGTGGATACAGCTACTATTAGAAGTTATAACATTCAAATTATCGACAGCAAGAATGAATGGTGCTGGTCAAGGAATAAGTGAAGCATGGACAAATGTACTTGACTCTGTAAAGAATAATCTCAGCTAAAGCCCAACAAATACAAATAAACAATCCATTCCATATTCTGGGCAATATGGAAAATATATACATATACAGTTGAAGTTGGAAGTTTACATACACCTTAGCCAAATACATACAGTTTTTCACAATTCCTGACATTTAATCCTAGTAAAAATTCCCTGTCATAGGTCAGTTAGGAAAAAATGTGAAATGTCAGAGAGTGAAATAGTAGAGTGATTTATTTCAGCTTTTATTTCTTTCATCACATTCCCAGTGGGTCAGAAGTTCACAAACACTCAATTAGTATTTGGTAGCACTGCCTTTAAATTGTTTCACTTGGGTCAAAGGTTTAGGGTAGCTTTCCAAAAGCTTCCCACAATAAGTTGGGTGAATTTTGGCCCATTCCTCCTGACAGAGCTGGTGTAACTGAATCAAGTTTGTAAGCCTCCTTTCTCGCACACGCTTTTTCAGTTCTGCCCACAAATTTTATATGGGATTGAGGTCAGGGCTTTGTGATGGTCACTCCAATACCTTGACTTTGTTGTCCTTAATAAGCCATTTTGCCACAACTTTGGAAGTATGCTTGGGGTCATTGTCCATTTGGAAGACCCATTTGCGACCAAGCTTTAACTTCCTGTCTGATGTCTTTAGAGGTTGCTTCAATATATCCACATATATTTTTCTGCCTTATGATGCCATCTATTTTGTGAAGTGCAGCAGTCCCCCCTGTAGCAAAGCACCCCCACAACATGATGCTGCCTGATCATTAGAAAACCCTTTTGCAATTATGTTAGCATAGCTGAAAACTTTTGTTCTGATTAATGAAGCAATAAACTGGCCTTCTTAGACTAGTTGAGTATCTGGAGCATCAGCATTTGTAGGTTCAATTACAGGCGCAAAATGGATAGAAACAAAAATACCTTTCTTCTGAAAGTCATTAGTCTATTCTTGTTCTGAGAAATGAAGGCTATTCCACACTAGAAATTGCCAAGAAACTGAAGATCTGGTACAACACTGTGTACTACTCCCTTCACCGAATAGTGCAAACTGGCTCTAACCAGAATAGAAATAGGAGTGGGAGGACAAGTACATTAGAGTGTCTAGTTTGAGAAAAAGACACCTCACAAGTCCTCAATTGGTAGCTTCAATAAAGAGTCTCTCTCTCTCGATCTAAAAAACTCTGTGTGTGTATATATATATATATATACACCTACTAATTAAAGGGTTTTTCTTTATTTTGACTATTTTCAACATTGTCGAATAACAGTGAAGAAATCAAAACTATGAAATAACACGTATGGAAACATGTAGTAAGCAAAAAATATTAATATTTTAGTCCATCATTACTTTAAGACATGAAGGTCAGTCAATCCGGAAAATGTATTCAAGTGAAGTACAGTCGCAAAAACCATCAAGCGCTATGATGTAACTGGCTCTCATGAAGACCGCCAGAGGTACCTCTGCTGCAGAAGATCATTAGAGTTACCAGCCTCAGAAATTGCGGCCCAATTAAATGTTTCACAGAGTTCAAGTGACAGACATATCTCCACATCAACCTTTCAGAGGAGCATGTGTGAATCAGGCGTTCATGGTCAAATTGCTGCAAAGAAACAACTACTAAAGGACACTAATAATAAGAAGAGACTTGCTTGGGCCAAGAAACATGAGCAATGGACACTAGACCGGTGGAAATCTGTCCTTTGGTCTGATGAGTCCCAATTTGAGATTTTTGTTCCAACCACCGTGTCTTTGTGAGACGCAAAGTAGGTGAACAAATGATCTCGACATACGTAGTTCCCACCGTGAAGCATGGAGGAGGAAGTGTGATGGTGTTGGTGTGCTTTGCTGTTGACAATGATTTATTTAGAATTCAAGGCACACTTAACCAGCATTCCTACCACATCATTCTGCAGCGATAAGCCATCCCATCTAGTTTGCGCTTAGTGGGACTATCATTTGTTTTTCAACAGGATAATGACCCAACACACCTCCAGGCTCTGTAAGGGCTATTTGACCAAGAAGGAGTGTGATGGATTGCTGCATCAGATGACCTGGCCTCCACAATAACCCAAACTTAGCTCAATTCAACAATCACCCAACCTTAACCCAATTGCGATGGTTTGGGATGAGTTGGACCGTAGAGTGAAGGAAAAGTAGCCAACAAGTGCTCAGCATATGTGCGAACTCCTTCAAGACTGTTGGAAAAACATTCCAGGTTAAGCTGGTATAGAGAATGCCAAGAATATTCAAAGCTGTCATCAAGGCAAAGGGTGGCTACTTTGAAGAATCTAAAATCTAATCTGTTTAAAACTTTTTTGCTTACTACATGTTTCCTATATATGTGTTAAATCATAGTTGTGATGTTATTACAATGTTTCTACAATGTAGAAAATAGCGAAGATAAAAAAATAAGAAAAAACATTGAGTATGTGTATCCAAACTTTTGACTTGTACTGTATATATATATCTATATAAAACATATATATATATATATATATTTAACATACATTGGATTTGGGAAGTTTTCAGACCCTTTTTCCAAATGTTGTTACATTACAGCCTTTTTCAAAAAATGTATTAAATCAACATTTTTCCTCATCAATCTACACACAATACCCCATAACGACAAAATGAAAACATTATTTTAGAAATGTTTGCAAATTTATTAAAGATAAAAACCAGAAATACCTTATTTAAGTACGTTTTCATATCTTTTGCTATGAGACTCGAAATTGAGCTCAAGTGCATCCTGTTTCAGTTGATCATTCTTGATGTTTCTTCAAATTGATTGAACTCCACCTGTGGTAAATTCAATTTATTGGACACGATTTGGAAAGGCACACACCTGTCTATCTAAGGTCCCACAGTTGAGGTGGTTGAGGTGGCTGCTCGGCCAAACTGAGCAATCAGTGGAGAATGGCCTTGGTCAGGGAGTTGACCAAGAACCCGTTGGTCACTCTGACAGAGCTCTAGAGTTCCTTTGTGGAGATGGGAGAAACTTCCAGAAGGACAACCATCTTTGCAGCACTCCACCAATCAGGCCTTTATGGTAGAGTGGCCAGATGGAAGCCACTCCTCAGTAAAAGGCACATGACAGGCTGCTTGGAGTTTGCCAGGAGGCACCTGTAGGACTCTCAGACCATGAGAAACAAGATTATCTGGTCTGATGAAACCAAGATTGAACTCTTTGGCCTGAATGCCAACTGTCACTTCTGGAGAAAACCTGGCCTGGCACCATCCTACAGTGAAGCATGGAGGTGACAGCATCATGCTCTGTGGATGTTTGTCAGCAGCAGGGACTGGGAGACTTGACAGGAACGAGGGAAAGATAAACAAAACAAAGTACAGAGAGATCCTTGATGAAAACCTGCTCCAGAGCACTAAGGACCTCAGACTGTGGTTGAAGGTTCACCATTCAACAGGACAATGACCCTAATCACACAGCCAAGACAACACAGGAGTGGCTTCGGGACAAGTCTCTTAATGTCCTTGAGTGGCCCAGCCAGACCACAGACTTGAACCCGATCGAACATCTCTGGAGAGACCTGAAAATAGCTGTTCAGCAACGCTCCCTATTCCAACCTGACAGAGCTTGAGAGGATCTGCAAAGAAGAATGAGAGAAACTCCCCTAATACAGGTGTGCCAAGCTTCTAGCGTCATACCCAAGAACACTTGAGGCGGTAATCGCTGCCAAAGATGCTTCAACAAAGTACTGAGTAAAGTGTCTGAATACTTATGTAAATGTGATATTTCAGTTTTTATTGTTAATAGATTGCCAAAATTGTCTTAAAAACCTGTTTTGGTTTTGTCATTATGGGGTATTTTGTGGCCAAAAGTTTTGAGAATGACACAAATATAAATTTTCACAAAGTCTGCTGCCTCAGTTTGTATGATGGCAATTTGCATATACTCCAGAATGTTATGAACAGTGACCAGATTAATTGCATTGTCAGTCATCGTTAACTGCAAGGAAACACATGCCGTCATCATTGCTTTGCACAAAAAGGGCTTCACAGGCAAGGATATTGCTGCCAGTAAGATTGCACCTCAATCAAGCATTTATTGGATCATCAAGAACTTCAAGGAGAGCTGTTCAATTGTTGTGAAGAAGGCTTCAGGGCGCCCAAGAAAGTCCAGCAAGTGCCAGGACCGTCTCATAAAGTTGATTCAGCTGCGGGATCGGGGCACCACCAGTACAGAGCTTGCTCAGGAATGGCAGCAGGCAGGTGTGTGTGCATCTGCACACACAGTGAGGCGAAGGCTTTTGGAGGATGGCCTGGTGTCAAGAAGGGCAGCAACAAAAAACACTTCTCTCCAGGAAAAACACAGGGACAGACTGATATTCTGAAAAAAGTACAGGGATTGGACTGCTGAGGACTGGGGTAAAGTAATTTTCTCTGATGAATCCCCTTTACGATTGTTTGGGGCATCCGGAAATAAGTTTGTCCGGAGAAGACAAGGTGAGCGCTACCATCAGTCCTGTGTCATGCCAATAGACTCCAGGAAGAGTTGCTGCTGCTTCCACAAAGCTAATGGGGATCAAAATAAACAAATAAACACATTTGTATCCAGTCTACAGATGGCTGACAAAAATAGTAGCAGCAGAAGTTTCTTGCTAAGCCTCGTAATAGTGTTCCTCATCTTCCCTCCATCTACATTGATTAGAAATGCAAACAAAACGGTCTGGCTGCTTGACAATGAAAAAAGAAACCAGGAACATATTTACACACCATCATTCTCCAGCTGCCACACTGCCTGCCGCAATGTTCGGAAGATTAACATAAAGAGCAAACATTTATTATAGATACCCTCCGATGAACCATCAAACAGGCAAAGTGTCAACACAGGACTAAGATTCAATCGTACTACACTGGCTCTGACGCTCGTCGGATGTGGCAGGGCTCGCAAACTATTACAGATTACAAAGGGAAGCACAGCCGAGTGCTGCCCAGTGACATTAGCCTAACCAGACAAGTTAAATAACTTCTATGCTCGCTTCGAGGCAAGTAGCACTGAAACAGGCATGAGAGCATCAGCTGTTCCGGACGACTGTGTGATCACGCTCTCCACAGCCGATGTGAGTAAGACCTTTAAACAGGTCAACATTCACAAGGCCGCAGGGCCTGACGTATTTTCACTGACATTTTCAACCTCTCTGAGTCTGTAAAACCAACATGTTTCAAGCAGACCACCATAGTCCCTGTGCCCAAGAACACTAAGGTAACCTGCCTCAATAACTACAGTCCGGTAGCACTCATGTCTGGAGCCATGAAATGCTTTGAAAGGCTGGTCATGGCTCACGTAAACATCATTATCCCAGCAACCCTAGACCCACTTCAATTTGCATACCGCACCAACAGATCCACAGATGATGCAATCTCTATTGCACTCAACACTGCCCTTTCCCACCTGGACAAAAGGAACACCTACGTGAAAATGCTATTCATTGACTACAGCTAAGTGTTCAACACCATAGTGCCCTCAAAGCTCATCACTAAGCTAAGGACCGTGGGACTAGACACCTCCCTCTGCAACTGGATCCTGGACTTCCTGACGGGCTGCCCCAGGTGGGGCCCCCTAACAACACATCCACCACACTGATCCTCAACACAGGGGCCCCTCAGGGATGCATGAGCAGTCCCCTCCTGTACTCCCTCTTCACTCATGACTGCATGGCCAGGCACGACTTCTATGCCCTCATTAAGTTTGCTGATGACACAATAGTGGTAGGCCTGATCTCCACCAACAACGAGACAGCCTATAGGGAGGAGGTAAGAGACCTGACCGTGTGGTGCAAGGACAACAACTTCTGACCTCAACGTGAACAAGACAAATGAGATCATTGTGGACTACAGGAAAAGGAGGACCGAGCCCATTCTCATTGACAGGGTTGTAGTGGAGCAGGTTGAGAGCTTTGAAACCTATTCCCCCTCAGGAGACTGAAAATATTTGGCATGGGTCCTCAGATCCTCCAAAGTTTTTACAGCTGCACCATCGAGAGCATCCTGACGGGTTGCATCACTACCTGGTATGGCAACTGCTTGGCCTCTGACCGCAAGGCACTACAGAGGGTATTGAGTACGGCCCAGTACATCACTGGGGTCAAGCTTCCTGCCATCCAGGACCTCTATACCAGGCGTGTCAGAGGAAGGCCCTAAAAATGGTCAAAAGACTCCAGCCACCCTAGTCATAGACTGTTCTCCCTGCTACCGCACGGCAAGTTGTACCGGAGCGCCAAGTCTAGGTCCAAGAGGCTTCTAAACATCTCCTAACCTCAAGCCATAAGACTCCTGAACAGCTAATCAAATGGTTACACGGACTATTTGCATTGCCCCCCCCCCCCCCCCCCCCCCCCCATGCTGCTGCTACTCTCTGTTATTATCAATGCATAGTCACTTTAATAACTCTACCTTTATGAACGTATTACCTCAATTACCTTGACTAACCGGTGCCCCCGCACATCGACTCTGTACCAGTACTCTATATAGCCCCGCTAATGTTATTTACTGTCGCTCTTTAATTATTTGTTATTCTTATCTCTTAGTTATTTTGGGTTATTTTCTTAAAACTGCATTGTTGGTTAAGGGCTTGTAACTAAGCATTTCACTGTAAGGTGAAATACCTGTTGTATTCAGCCCATATGACGAATATAGTTTGATTTTATTTGATTATGTGGAACATTGTGGTAGACTAGACTAGCAGTTGAAATAGACCCTTGTGCTGAAGTCTCTATTTCAATAATGGACAACACGAGTCCCACTGAATATGTTGAATATGTTAAGGTCAATATGTTGAGATGAATAAAGTTGTGTACTGGAATTACCAATACATGTCATACATGCAGACACAATTATACCATGATATTCATGTGCAGCGTTCACTAGCACATGCATGCATACTCTGGTTACATCTCAAATGGCACCCTCTTCCCCATACATTTTTTTTCACAAGGGCACATAGGAAGTATGGCGCTATTTGGGTTCGTATCCAAATCCCAATCCAGCCCCTTACCCTAAACCGGGTTTGTATCCAAATCCCAACCTCACCCTAATACACTGATACATCACAATCTTTCCCTTTATTTGAGCCCACCCCTCTCTTTATTCATGTTTTGTTTTGACTCCTGTTTTGTTCTTTTTCTTTTTACTTTCTATAATTGTACATTTACTTTCGGTCCTTGAAAAGCTCTATATAGGTCCCATGTGTTATTTTTATTATTATTATTTGAGACGCACTCTTATAATCTCCCACTTCAGAAAAGAGTCCAAAGGAAGTATTCAGACACAGTGCTCTATTCTGGTTTCACTGTGAACTCTTTAAAGTCTGCCGTCTCTCCATTTTCAACACTGCGCTGTAGTATAATTGTATTAGAACCACATAATCAAACAGAATACTGCACCGCCATGCCTTGACACTCCATACAGCGAGCGGTCTGGTAAATGTCTCTTTACAAAATACATATATGCAGCCTGCTCTGAATGGCAACTAGCAAGAGAAGGCGTTTATATACAAAGGGGGAAGATAGATGATTCATTTCTGTATGAATCAGCCCATCACCTCAGGCTAGCCTTGCTCCCAACACTCAGTCGATTAAGCCGGCATTAATACATGTAGCTCTGACCAAGTCTCATACTCAGACCTGCACTGCACACTAGGCAACTAATACAATGGGTGAGGCCGAGATACAGTATAATGTAGGAGAGAGAAAGTAGAGAATTCATGATCGTCAATTACAGTAATTGTGTAAATGTACAGTAAACATTAACCTTTCATGTCCATGCTACTTTTGATTACTCTGCATCTACAGTTATAGTCGCTTAATTTGAGCCAGTTTGCTGCAGCAGTTAAATAATTCTGCAGCAACAGGAAATGTGAATTATTGTGGGGAATATAATTAATGGACATTTTTGTGGGTAGGGGTTGATACATTTTTTGTTAGGGCAAATCAAGTCTGAAATTTCAAATTGGAAATAATAAACTTTAGAAGCCTTTATAAAACTTAAATACACTACATGTTTAAATGGCACCTTAGTCCCAATCTAATGCACTACTTATGACCCGAGTCCAATCGGCCCTGCTCAAAAGTAGTGGACTGTAAAGGGAATAGGGTACTGTAGTGGCTTCCTTTCCTCTTTACCATAGCCCCTGCCCTAGCCTGAAAACGTGGTTCTTTCGTACACATACAGTCCACATTCAAGGTTTCCAAACGGCCAAAACATTCAATGAGATCCAGGGATATGGTGCAACAAAAAGGTTTATTCTTATGTCTAACAAATGATTCTCCAATCAACTTAAAGCATAGATTAATTGACATGGAAAATACATAATATGACCTGTTTGTATGTCTGTATGGTCAAGACTATACCTCTCCCGTGTCTAGCTAGGACTCGTCCCCCCGAAGGCCCAACTTCCTGCCTTTATCCTAACACACCTACCACAGTACAATGAATGGGTAAGAGGGGGGGCAGAAACTAAGTTAAACTAATAACAAAGGAATATATCTCAATCAGGTAAATATAAATCATAAAGGTATGTACCTAATAGTTCTTCTTATACATTCATATTTAATATATTTACACAAACGTACACAGAGCTCTGTGTGTTCTGTCTTTTATACAAATATGTCCAAATTAGCTCTAACAGGTACCATTTGGGACATAGACCAACAAAGATAAATAAGCTATTTCTTGGCTGATAGATGAATCGGTGTTTGCCTGCGCCGCCCAATGGACTGGATGAACTGGAGGTTGTGAGGGAATGATGACTTTTAAAGCACCATAAAGAACCACAGGGAGACGGCTCTTTGGTGGACTATTCAAAAGCATTTTAATTTATAGGGTAATTCTGAGGGAAGGGCTTCCCTTATCAATGCAGCGGCTTTAGCTTGAATGTGATTCTTTTGACATTTAATTTGGTCCTTCAGAGAAGCAGGTTTTAAATAACTGCAGCTGTAGAAAAAAATGTTCTCCTCCCAGTTGCCATTAAAGAAATATCATTGCATATATTAGTGGATCATTGCATGCTTAGTGGATATTGAAACTTGAATGCAGCCGGTAACATTTCCAATTAATTATGACCAAAAACCTATGAATAAAGGAGGTTTTTGAATTGGATGGAGATATCACATTGATTAGTCTGCTACAGGTAGAGGTAGAGAGATATGGCAGACCATCATGGCAAAACATTAGTGGAATGATAATATCTAGAAGGCGACCCTGCCTTGCCAATTCAAGCTGGAAATCAAAGCAGATTTTTTGTAACAGTGGTTTGAGGTTCAAGATCTTAGAGTCATTGAACATTTTCATATACGTATTTGATAATGCCCTGATACAGCTGATATTTCCATACATGAATACTATGTCTATTACACACTGTTTTCAAAAATATGTCGCCATGCACAGGCTTTGAGTGTTCAGTCCTGATATCTCCGCACCTCAGTGTCTGAAAGCAGTTGACAGATCTTCATTAATACATCCAGAAGGTATCTGACTGTGTTATTGGCACCCTGTGTGCCTTATGGGCCCTGGTCAAAAGTAGTGCACTGCATAGGAACTAGGGTGCCATTTGAGACGCAGACTCTGAGATTCAGCTTGTCAGTCACCCAGGAGGGGGAGGGGCACTAGCTGTTCAGATTATGTTAGAAGTGGCCTCTCTCTAAAATGCCAATGGTGCTCCCAAGATAGTCGAGGAAATGCCACTGACCTTGTCATGACATGCCATTAGAACCTGAATGTCAATCACAGCTGCTAATTAGTGAAGGCTGGATGACAACTTTGACTTAAAGGTCGCTGTCTATAGAGAGTTACTGGATGGGCATGTGTGGCACGAACTACACATCAAAATAAAGTCTTTAGAGGATTTAACATTTACAAAAAAAACATGGTAATTGTTGTGAAAAGTGCATAAATACCTAACTTTACTGTGAGGTTATGTTGAGGTACAAGCTGAAATTAAGATAATACTCCCTGACATTGTTTAAGGACATTGCTGTATTCACTCATTTACATTGCCCTTTTCCCTTAGCAAAATGTATTTCTGACCTATGTTCAAAAGTGCCTGTCACATTCCTATCTCCTAATAGGCTGTCTGATATCTTCTACACTAAATCATTCAAATCTATTAAAGAATAACCGTGTCGGTACTAATTTTTTACTCCTATGGTACTTATTAAAATGGCAGAGACCTGACATACAGTAACCTGTTGAACCTAGGGAATTACACAAGCTTTTAGACATCGTGTTCATGTCCCAGCATGAGTGGAAATTTCTGTTTGCTCTGATAAGGTTAATATTTGAATATATCCTGAAGGTCCTTGGGACAGGCCATCCTGCTATTGCTCGCTCTTCCGTTATTAAAAGGATTGTGACAGAACATATATTGGCTTTCAGTTTTGGAACCAGACCCATTGTAGTATCACTCATTTCAGTAAAGATAAACGTTAAAAAAGTCCATGAGTTACATTAACATTTTGACATTTCATTCAAAGAAAGGCAGTATGAATTCATTGTTTGAGTTTTAGTCATGGTCAGGGTATGTTTAACATAAACATGCTATTTGTGCTAATTAATAACGATTCTGCTACCTATGTAAATTGCCATGTTTATAGAAATCTAAATAGATGGCCTTGTCCATAACAATACAGGCAAACCTGTATTTTCAAGAAAACCGTGGAGAATGTCTCGACCTAAGGGCTCAGAGAATTAGATTGGTTACACTTGGTAATGTTCACAGATGCATTCAATTCTGCTGGCATCAACAGGAAATAGACTTTTATTTTATCAATAGATGACAATGCACTGTCAATCTGCTGCAACAACTGCATGATGGTTAGTAATACATTCTTAATTCTAAGAGAAAATAGTGGAAACACTTGCGTAAAAGAGTGAAAAAAAGTATATTGAAAGGAGGTGCTCCCACACAGGTGTGGTTCCTAAGTTAATTAAGCAATTAACAATCCATTATGTTTTGTGTCACGTGTAAAAATGCTGGGCAGGCAATTTTTGGGGGTAATTATTTTGGCTACAATGGCTATTCCCCCATAGGATGTCAATGCCCCCATCCACAGTGCATGAGTGGTCACTGAATGATTTGATGAGCATGAAGACGATGTAAACCATATGCTATGGCCAACTCAGTCACCAGATCTAAACCCAATTGAGATTCTGGAGTGGCACCTGAGACAGCATTTTACACTACCATCAACAAACCACCAAATGATGGAATGTCTTATGGAATAATTTTGTGGCATACCTCTAATAGAGTTCCAGACACTTGTAAAATCTATGACAAGGTGCATTGAAGCTGTTCTGGCTCATGGTGGCCCAACACCCTATTAAGACACTTTATGTTGGTGTTTCTTTCATTTTGGCAGTTACCTATATGCCTTTTAAGCCTTTTATATGTTACTTTATACCCTTGACAATTCATGGTACTATACTCATACATTCATAGCAAAGCAAATTAAACCAAAAACACCTCTTAATATGGAAAAACGTCTATATGACTGTTCAATATGTCTCACCTGCTTTCTGTACTCATCTAATCCCTGCTCAGCCTCAGTGTCTTTGTGATCTATGGATGCTGACCCTTGAAAATCTTCTGTAGTCATTCGCTCCAAATGAAGCGTAGACCCTACGGCTAGAAACTACCAGCGGGCAGAGGGAGGAAGAGACTTAGAGAAATACAGACCCAGAGCTGAAAGGATGAGAGGGGAAGAGAGAGAGACCCAGAGCTGGAAGGATGAGAGGAATGGGAGGCTTAATGAGCAGGTACAGCAAATCCGCCTCTCTGTTGTTTCTATTTGCTGTTTGCTTACCCTGATCTTTGCTGACACGTTAAAACAAAGTTAGGAGATGAGCTTTAAATCCCCAGGTTTTAGCTCTAATATCAACAACATTCCAAACAAGGTTGCCTGGGATGAATTAAAAAATAAAAACATTTCATCATACTCAAAATGTTCCATCTAATGAATGGCAGCCAAATGTCTCACAGTTTTCATCTTTCATCCATTGCAGCTGCTCCTAATTCAAATTGACAATAAGCTCCTCCATCTTCCCCAATGGTATAAACATCGTTTCAGGACTGAGGATGGACTAAAACCATATGTCATCCTAATTTGTTGGAAAACAACAGAGGCTATAAATGACTCAAGCTCTAGTGACAGAAGGCAGAATGAATGGTCCCTGTGATTATGCCTAGGAGTCTCTACCGGGCTGGGAGATAATTGCACAATTAATCCAAGATCACAGTCAAGATCTCATGCAAGAGCGTTATTTGTCTCTCTCTGTTAGAACCTTTAATCACATCTAATTAAAATACGAAAAGTTGTCGGTCTCTTCATTTCAATGCTGCTTTTTTAAATAGATTTCTTTCTGTGACAAATCTAACTCATTATTCTTGTTTACTACCTTCCTGTTGCTATCAGGGAAACCTATATTTAACTAGGCAAGTCAGTTAAGAACATTAAGAACAAATTCTTATTTACCATGACGGCCAACCCTGGCCAACTGTGCGCCGCCCTATGGGACTCCCAATCACGGCCAGATGTGATATAGCCTGGATTTGAACCAGGGACTGTAGTGACGCCTCTTGCACTGAGATGCAGTGCCTTAGACCGCTGCATATATTTCTGTAATTAATACAACCCACTTCACAATGCCTAATTTCCTATGTATTGCATCATCCTCCAGTAATCTACTATTTTGTTTTGCTTCTAGCAATAAATTCCATTAGAGTTAGATTCATGCTGCTGGATTTACTTATATTACCTTTTCCAATGCATCCTTTTAATATCTATGGTGAATAGTAGGACCATACCTTGAATTTTGGTTTGTGCGATGCAAACTCAAAAATGTGACATGGAATTTGTGTAAAGTAGAGTTAAGAACTTGAATGATATGCAGAGGAAGTGTGTTCAGTTATTTAATTATTATATATTTGAGGTGGTTTTATTAAGTCGTCATTATTAAAAGTCATCATCACAGGATTTGCTGCGTTATGCCTTTGCCACATTCTAATGAAATAATGAAAATGGTTTTGTGACAAATGGCTACAAAGAACTCAAAGCTTAAAGTAAATCCTCTGTGTGATGTCTTTTAAAGGCAGGCTGTCTTTTGAGGACACACTGTTGTGAGTGTAATTGATTTTGTGACCTACCTTTGATTCTCTCCAGGAGCTAAACTCCATGGATAAAAAGGTGCACAATGAAAAAAAATACAAAACGAGAAGTAACTTTTAGGTGTGGGATTATTATAAATGATTGAAATCAATTCTTTCACCAGAGCAGAGTATTGTGGTTAAAATTGGTTTGATTTTCAATATGACTTTAGCATCTCATTGCTGAGATCCCCTCAATCCCCCAAGGCTTTTCATGTCTCGGGAGGCTTGTAAAATCAAACGCTGTGCAGTGGAGTGTAGCGTGATTCCCAGGGAAATCTGAAGGCAAGGCGATGATGCTTCTTTTCTCAGAACTACTGAATATTCTCTGTGTGTGTCTGTAGGTTAGTAAACTGTCAACTGGGAGCTGTTACTGTCAAGGAGCCATTGAGGGACATATTCCACCATAGATGTCTGCACTTTGTCTGCACATTCAATTCATAGTTATGAGCCACGACCAGCTCTCTCCGAAGAGAAAGAAACAATCATACCAAGAGGAAGAGAGAAACAAGGACAGGCACTTGTATTTTTCACTTTCACAACCATCTCACCCTTACAATTTTGAGATGCTCACATTTGGTCATACTCACACATTTTATAGTAGTGAAAGTGAACCATCTCAAATGAAACTTTTTATTTTGTATTTGTTTAAGGGGTATATCAGCTTTAATATTGCAGATAGATTGTGGCTTCTATCAATCTAATTGTCTGCATTGTTTCCAATCCCCCTTATATGTTTTGGTAAATATATATTTTTAATATATAAACTCATCAAAAAAATAAACGTCCCTTTTTCAGGACCCTGTATTTCAAAGATAATTAGTAAAAATCCAAATAACATCACAGCTCTTCATTGTAAAGGGTTTAAACACTGTTTCTCATGCTTGTTCAATGAACCTTGAACATATAGAGTTAGAGTTCAGTAGGTTAAATCGGAGGGCCTGTTGTTCGGACCTCTGGCAGTCTCTATGGGGGTGCCACAGGGTTCAATTCTCGGGCCGACTTTCTTCTCTGTATACATCAATGATGTCACTCTCGCTGCTGGTGATTCTTTGATCCACCTCTACGCAGACGAAACCATTCTGAATACTGTACCTCTGGCCCTTCGTTGGACACTGTGTTAACTAAACTCCAGATGAGCTTCAATGCCATACAACTCTCCTTCCGTGGCCTCCCACTGCTCTTAAATGCAAGTAAAACTAAATGCATACTCTTCAACCGATCGCTGCCCGCACCTACCCGCCTGTCCAGCATCCCTACTCTGGACGGTTCTGACTTAGAATATGTGGACAACTACAAATACCTAGGTGTCTGGTTAGACTGTAAACTCTCCTTCCAGACTCGCATTAAGCACCTCCAATCCAAAATTAAATCTAGAATCGGCTTCCTATTTCGCAACAAAGCATCCTTCAATCATGCTGCCAAACATACCCTCGTAAAACTGACCATCCTACGGATCCTCGACTTTGGCAATGTCATTTACAAAATAGCATCCAACACTCTACTCAGCAAATTGGATGCAGTCTATCACAGTGCCATCCGTTTTGTCACCAAAGCCCCATATACTACCCACCACTGCGACCTGTATGATCTCGTTGGCTGGCCCTCGCTTCATACTCGTCCCCAAACTCACTGGCTCCAGGTCATCTACAAGTCTCTGCTAGGTAAAGCCCCGCCTTATCTCAGCTCACTGGTCACCATAGCTGCACCCACCCGTAGCACGCGCTCCAGAAGGTGTATCTCACTGGTCACCCCCAAAGCCAATTCTGCTTTGGCCGCCTCTCCTTACAGTTCTCTGCTGCCAATGACTGGAACGAACTGCAAAAATCTCTGAAGCTGGAGACTCTTACCTCCCTCACTAGCTTTAAGCACCAGCTGTCAGAGCAGCTCTCAGATGACTGCACCTGTACATAGCGCATCTGTAAATAGCCCATCCAATCTACCTCATCCCAATACTGTATTTATTTATTGATTGATTTTGCTCCTTTGCACCCCAGTATCTCAACTTGCACATTCATCTTCTGCTCATCCTACCATTCCAGTGTTTAATTGCTATATTGTAATTATTTTGCCACCATGGCATATTTATTGCCTTACCTCTCTTATCCTACCTCATGTGCACATGCTGTATATATATTTCTCTACTGTATTATTGATTGTATGTTTGTTTATTCCATGTGTAACTCTGTGTTGTTGTATGTGTCGAACTACTTTGCTTTATCTTTGCCAGGTTACAGTTGCAAATGAGAACTTGTTCTCAACTAGCCTACCTGGTTAAATAAAGGTGAAAAAAATCATGAACATGCATCTGTGGAACTGACACTAACAGCTTAGAGATGGTAGGCAAATAAGGTCACAGTTATGAAAATTTAGGGCACTAAAGAGGCCTTTCTACTGACTCTGAAAAACACAAAAAGAAAGATGCCCAGGGTCCCTGCTCATCTGCGTGAATGTGCCTTAGGCATGCTGTAAGCAGGCATGAGGACTGCAGATGTGGCCAGGGCAATAAACTGCAATGTCCATACTGTGAGACGCCTAAGACAGCACTTCAGAGAGATAGGACGGACAGCTGATTGTCCTAGCAGTGGCAGACCACTTGTACCAACACCTGCACAGGATTGGTACATTCAAACATCACCCCTACGGGACAGGTACAGGATGGCAACAACAACTGTACGAGTTACACCAGAAACGCACAATCCCTCCATCAGTGATCAGACTGTCCACAATAGGCTGAGAGAGGCTGGACTGAGGACTTGTAGGCCTGTTGTAGCAGATCCTCACCAGACATCACCGGCAACAACACTGCCTATGGGTACAAACCCACGGTCACTGGACCAGACAGGACTGGCAAAAAGTGCTCTTCACTGACGAGTTGCGTTTTTTGTCTCACCAGGGGTGATGGTTGGATTTGTGTTTATCGTCAAAGGAATGAGCGTTACACCGAGGCCTGTACTCTCGAGCGGGATAGAGTTGGAGGTGGAGGGTCCATCATGGTCTGGGGCGGTGTGTCACCGCATCATCGGACTGAGCTTGTTGTCATTGCAAGCAATCTCAACGTGTGTTACAGGGAAGACATCTTCCTCCCTCTTGTGTTACCCTTCCTGCAGGCTCATCTTGACATTACTCAACAGCATGACAATTCCACCAGCCATACTGCTCGTTCTGTGCGTGATTTCCTGACAGGAATGTCAGTGTTCTGCCATGGCCAGCGAAGAGCCCGGATCTCAATCCCATTGAGCACGTCTGGGACCTATTGTACCAGAGGGTGAGGGCTTAGAAATGTCAAGAACATTGCAGGTGCCTTGATGGAAGAGTGGGGTAACATCTCACAGCAAGACCTGGCAAATCTGGTGTGGTCTATGTGGAGGAGATGCACTGCAGTACTTAATGCAGCTGGTGGCCACACGAGATACTGACCGTTACCTTTGACCCACCCTTTGTGCCAGGGAACAATTTTGCAAACTGCATAGCACAGCTGGAAACTTTTGGTCCTAAAATTAAACTGACATACTTTTTTATTCATCACCATTTTGTTTAATCAATTTTGGTCTGTAATACACTTGCCGCTTGCATTTTTGCAGAAATGCTGCAATTAGTTTTTTTTTATAATTTTGAATAAAGCAGACATTTGAATACATTTTTGTTAGCTGGATGTGTGCCATAACTCCACCAGTACTATTTATGATATTATTTACAAAGATCATAACGTTTTACATTTTGTTCTCCATTAATAATCTATATTTTTTTAATCAATGAGTATATTTGAGATTAACCATAATATTTGCGGCAATATTTATTCTTTGTTCTGGTGGATTAATCTGAAATAGCAAATTTTGCTTGTTTTAAAAATATAGATAATTTGGAGATTATTTCATTTTCAAATAACCGAAAGTGAGAGGTTATAATCTGAATAAAGGGAAAACGTCCATTCTCGAAATCTGGGTGAGCCATTCTTACTAATCTGCTTGGGAAACAGTTTGGATTTCAGTATAGCTTGTGTATGACTAAAGTGAGAGGCGTAATAATTTAATATTTAATCATTTCTGCTCTCTGAAATCTTATTCAATATATAGATCGGCCCATAAAATTTTGTCTGGCTTGCCATTTAAAATAAAATGGAATACGTTTTTTTCATATAATTTAAAAGACAAGCCGTTAGGTTAGGCAGGGCCATAAACAAATAGGTAAATTGGGATATGACTAAATGTTAACAAGATGGTAACAAGATCTTATCTATTTTTTTAAACGTTCTATTGAAATGTATTTTAGTGAGATCGTTTATTTATTTTGGGATATGAATACCTAGTATGTCCACTTCACCGTCATACCATTTTATTGGTAAACTACACTGAAATGTAACAGCTGTATTTTTTATCTAATACCTAATATAGTACACTTAACTTGATTGTAATCCAGAGCAGTTAGAACAATTATCTAGGTCTGATATGAGGCTGTGGAGGTACAATGACATATTTTTTTAAGCCCTGGATTTCTAGCTCTTGATATTATTGTTGGACATGATTGTAATAGTTAACATTTCGATGGCCATAAGAAATAGATATGATGATAGTGGACAACCTTGTTTTACACTGCTTGACAGTTTAATACTTTCTGAGAAGTAGACATTATTTACAATTTTAAACCTAGCTTTACTATACATAACTTTAACCAATGTATAAGAGATTCTCCAAAATGTAAATATACCAGGCATTTACAGCTGAAGTCAGAAGTTTACATACACTTAGGTTGGAGTCATTAAAACTCATTTTTCAACCAATCCACACATTTCTTGTTAACAAACTATAGTTTTGGCAAGTCGGTTAGGACATCTACTTTGTGCATGACACAAGTACTTTTTCCAACAATTGTTTACAGACAGATTATTTCACTTATAATTCACTGTATCACAATTCCAGTGGGTCAGAAGTTTACATACACTAAGTTGACTGTGCCTTTAAACAGCTTGGAAAATTCCAGAAAATGATGTCTTGGCTTTAGAAGCTTCTGGTAGGCTAATTGACATCATTTGAGTCAATTGGAGGTGTACCTGTGGATGTATTTCAAGGCCTAACTTCAAACTCAGTGCCTCTTTGCTTGACATCATGGGGAAATCAAAATAAATCAGCAAGACCTCAGAAAAAGATTGTAGACCTCCACAAGTCTGGTTCATCCTTGGGAGCAATTTCCAAATGCCTCAAAGTATCATGCTCATCTGTACAAACAATAGTACGCAAGTATAACACCATGGGACAATGCAGCCATCATAACGCTCAGGAAGGAGACGCGTTCTGTCTCCTAGAGATGAACGTACTTTGGTGTGAAAAGTGCAAATCAATCCCAGAACAACAGCAAAGGACCTTGTGAAGATGCTGGAGGAAACAGGTACAAAAGTATCTATATCCACAGTAAAATTAGTCCTAGATCGACATAACCTGAAAGGCTGCTAAGCAAGGTAGAAGCCACTGCTCCAAAACCGCCATAAAAAAAAGCCAGACTACGGTTTGCAACTGCACATGGGGACAAAGATTGTACATTTTGTAGAAATGTCGTCTGGTCTGATGAAACAAAAATAGAACTGTTTGGCCATAATGCCCATCATTTTGTTTGGAGGAAAAGGAGGGGGACTTGCAAGCCGAAGAAGATTTGGTCCTGCATAACATACATACTCATACGCTACGGTCACATGACGCAGGCCTCCTTATTGACCCTAGAATTTCTAAGCAAATAGCTGGAGGCAGGGCTTTCTCCTATGGAGCTCAATTTTCATGGAATGGTCTGCCTATCCATGTGAGAGATGTAGACTCGGTCTCAATCATTAAGAATTTATTGAAGACTCATCTCTTCAGTAGGTCCTATGATTGTAGTCTAGCCCAGGAGTGTGACGGTGAACAGAAAGGCACTGGAGCAACGAACCGCCCTTGCTGTCTCTGCCTGGCCGGTTCCCCTCTCTCCACTGGGATTTTCTACCTCAAACCCTATTACAGGGGCTGAGTCACTGGCTTACTGGTCCTCTTCCATGCCATCCCTGGGAGGGGTGTGTCACTTGAGTGGGTTGAGTCATTGACGTGTTGGCGCCACCCCTTGGGTTGTGCCATTGGGTAGATCTTCGTGGGCTATACTCAGCCTTGTCTCAGGATGTTAGGTTGGTGGTTGGAGGTGGGTGGGGTTATATATTCCTCTCTAGGTTTCTTCCTAGATTCTGGCCTTTCTAGGGAGTTTTTCCTAGCCACCGTGCTTCTACACATAAATTGCTTGCTGTTTGGGGTTGTAGGCTGGGTTTTTGTACAGCACTTTGTGACATCAGCTGAGGTAAGAAGGGCTTTATAAATACATTTGATTGATAGAACACCATCCCAACTGTGAAGCACAGGGCATTATGTTGTGGGGGTGCTTTGCTGCAGGAGGGACTGGTGCACTTCACAAAATAGATGGCTTCATGAGGAAAGAAAAATGATGTGGATATATTGAAGCAACATCTCAAGACATCAAGTTACAGCGAGGTCGCAAATGGGTCTTCCAAATGGACAATGACCCCAAGCATACTTCCAAAGTTGTGGCAAAATAGCTTTAAGACACCAAAGTCATGGTATTGGAGTGGCCATCACAAAGCCTTGACCTCAATTCCACAGACAATATGTGGGCAGAACTGAAAAAGCGTGTGCGAGCAAGGAGGCCTACAAATCTAACTCAGTTACACCAGCTCTGTCAGGAGGAGTGGCCAAAATTCCCCCGATTTATTATAGGAAGCTTGTGGAAGGCTACCTGAAATGTTTGACCCAATTTGATCAATTAAAGGCTATGCCTCCAAATACTAATTGAGTGTATGTAAACTTCTGACACACTGGGAATGTGATGAAAGAAATAAAAGCTGAAATAAATCATTCTCTCTACTATTATTCTGACATTTCACATGCTTAAAATAAATTGGTGATCCTAACTGACCTAAGACAGGGAATATTTACTGGGATTAAATGTCAGGAATTGTGAAAATCTGAGTTTAAATGTATTTGGCTAAGGTGTATGTAAAGCAGGTCGAGAGCTTCAGGTTCCTTGGTGTCAATATCACCAATAAACCATGCTACTGCATGGCAAGTGGTACCGGAACGCCAAGTCTAGGTCCAAAAGGCTTCTTAACAGCTTCTACCCCCCAAGCCATAAGACTCCTGAACAGCTAATCAAATTGCTATTTTATGCTGCAGCTACTCTCTGGTTATTATCTATGCATAGTCACTTTAACGCTAAACACATGTACATATTACCTCAATTACCCTGACCAACCTGTGCCACAGCACATTGACTCTGTACAGGTACCTCCTGTTATTTTACTGCTGCTCTTTAACTATTTGTTACAGTTGAAGTCAGAAGTTTACATACACCTCTGCCAAATAAATGTAAACTCTGTTTTACACAATTCTTAAAGTTTGATACTAGTAGGTCAGTTAGGACCACCACTTTATTTTAAGAATGTGAAATGTCAGAATAATAGTAGTGGGAATGAATTATTTCAGCTTTTATTTCTTTCATCAAATTCATCACATTCCCAGTGGGTTAGAAGTTCACATACACTCAATTAGTATTTGGTAGTGTTAAATCGTTTAACTTGGGTCAAACGTTACGGGTAGACTTCCACAAGCATCCCACAATAAGTTGGTTGAATTTTGGCCCATTCCTACTGACAGAGCTGGTATAACTAAGTCAGGTTTGTAGGCTTCCTTGCTCACACACACGCTTTATCAGTTCTGCCCACAAATGTTCTATAGGATTGAGGTCAGGGCTTCGTGATGGCCACTCCAATACCATGACTTTGGTGTCCTTAAGCCATTTTGCCACAACTTTGGAAGTATGCTTGGGGTCATTGTCCATTTGGAAGACCCATTTGTGACCAAGCTTTAACTTCCTGACTGATGTCTTGAGATGTTGCTTCAATATATCCACATAATTTTTCTTTCCTCGTGATACCATCTATTTTGTGAAGTGCACCAGTCCCTCCTGCAGCAAAGCACTCCAACAACATGATGCTGCCAACCCCTGTGCTTCACGGTTGGGATGGTGTTCTTCGGCTTGCAAGCCTCCCCCTTTTTCCTCCAAACATAACGATGGTCATTATGGCCAAACAGTTCTGTATAAAATTAATTAAACAAGAGGACATTTCTCCAAAAAGTATGATCTTTGTCCCCATGTGCAGTTGCAAACCGTAGTCTGGCTTCTTTAAGCCAGTTTTGGAGCAGTGGCTTCTACCTTGATGAGCGGCCTTTCAGGTTATGTCGATATAGGACTCGGTTTACTGTGGATATAGATACTTGTGTACCTGTTTCCTCCAGCATCTTCACAAGGTCCTTTGCTGTTGTTCTGGGATTGATTTGCACTTTTCGCATCAAAGGACGTTCATCTCTTGGAGACAGAACGCGTCTCCTTCCTGAACGGTATGACATCTGCGTGGTGTTTATACTTGCGTACTATTGTTTGTACAGATGATCGTGGTACCTTCAGAAATTTGGAAATTGCTCCCAAGGATGAACCAGACTTGTGAAGGTCTACAATTCTTTTCTGAGCTCTTGGCTGATTTCTTTCGATTTTCCCATGATGTCAAGTAAAGAGGCATTGAGTTTGAAGGTAGGCCTTGAAATACATCCATAGGTACACCTCCAATTGACTCAAATTATGTCAAATAGCCTATCAGAAGCTTCTAAAGCCAAGACATAATTTTCTGGAATTTTCCAAGCTGGTTAAAGGCACAGTTAACTTAGTGTATGTAATCTTCTGATCCACTGGAATTGTGATACAGTGAATTATAAGTGAAATCATCTGTAAATAAACCATTTTTGGGAGAAATAATTGTGTCATGCACAAAGTAGATGTCCTAACCGACTTGCCAAAACTATAGTTTGTTAACAAGAAATTTTTGGAGTGGTTGAAAAACAAGTTTTAATGACTCCAACCTAAGAGTATATAAACTTCCGACTTCAACTGTATTTTTATTTACATTTTTTACTTATCTATTTTTTACTTAACATTTGTTTTTCTTAAAACTGCATTGTTCATTACGGGCTTGTAAGTAAGCATTTCACTGTATGGTCTACACCTGTTGTATTTGGCTCATGTGACAAATAAAATGTGATTTGATTCACATACCTCCCCAACCTATAAACAAATGACGCAATCTATTTCACACTCCACACTGCCCTATCCCACCTGGATAAAAGGAAATGTGAGATTGCTGTTCATTGACTACAGCTCAGTGTGCAACACCATACTTCCAACAAAGCTCATCACAGAGCTAAGGACCCTGGGACAAAACTCCTCTCTCTGCAATTGGATCCTGGACTTCCTGACGGGCCGCCCCCAAGGTGGTATGGGTAGGCAACAACAAATCTTGATCCTCAACACCAGCGCCCCTCAGGGTTGTGTTCTTAGTCACCTCCTGCGTGGCCCTGCATGACTCCAACACCATCATTCATTTTGCTGACGAGACAACAGTGGTAGGCCTGGTCACCGACAGCGATGGGACAGCCTATAGGGAGGAGGTCAGAGACCTGGCAGTGTGGTGCCAAGACAACAAACTCCCCCACATTGTGAGCAAGGCAAAGGAGCTCATCGTGGACTACAGGAAAAGGCTGGCCAAACAGGTCCCCATTAACATCGAGGGCTGTAGTGGATCAGGTCGAGAGTTTCAAGTTCCTTGGTGTCCACATCACCAACAAACTGTCATGGTCCAAACACACCAAGACAGTCGTGAAGAGGTTATCCGACCATAAGGCCTTACAGAGGGTAATGCATACGGCCTAGTACATCACTGGGGCCAAGCTTCCTGCCATCCAGGACCTATATACTAGGCGGTTTCAGAGGAAGGCCCAAAGAATTGTCAAAGACTCCAGTCAACTAAGTCACAGACTGTTCTCTCTGCTACCGCACGACAAGCGGTACGAGAGGGCCAAGTCTTGGTTCAAAAGGATCATTAACAGCTTCTACTGCCAAGCCATAAGACTGCTGAACAATTAATCAAATGGCCACCCGGACTATTTACATTGACACCCCCCATGTGACAAATAAAATTTGATACAATTTTATTTTGATTTTATGATATCATCCATTGAGCGTATCTACCCCATTCATTGTAGTGACTATTCAAACACCTACTCAATTTATGTGTCACCCTTTCGTGATTAATAAAATACCCTGCTACACCATTGGACCACTTCTCCAGACTGGAACTTTACTTTTAAATAATATATAACGTGTTTAAAAACTGATCTTATTAAAAACCATAATTAGTCATTAGAGGCAGATTAGCCTTATGCTACGTGTTTTGTTCTCAGAGGTCCACTGATGGACATGTTCTAAATGACTCCCTGTGAAAGCTATTAGTTGGGCTCTTTCTCGTGGCCAGCTGTTCTTATGGTCATCCAGGGGCCACTGAGAGAGTATGTCCTTGTTTCTGTCTCCAGCTCAATGTCACTCAGACTGCCTGCTGCCTGGCGTGTGGTGGTGGGGGAATGGTGCATGCTGGTTATTCACACTGAGACATTTGGGTGCTGAGGATCAGAGCAGCTGTTAGCTGTACGGTATCCATATTAGGACATCATCACCTGTCAACACTAGCTAGCAGTCATCATCATGAATCAAGTCAACAATCTACTGGCAAATCCTACTTAATTCTTGTCATATGAAGAGAAATAATGAATAGAAATTATAGATAAAATGTATCTGTGCTCATTGGCCATTGGACATAAACATTACATAACAAGTTGGAAGGAATCAGTGGCTAACTGCAAGCATCGCAAAGCCATCATTAGCCTGTTATTCAGTGGAGTGGCTGTGTGGTCCCAAGTCTCAGATTAAGGGTCTCTTTTCCTAGTTTAAAATTATAAACATTCAACATTGGCTATTCTGTCAATGAAGCATGATTTGTGCCGCGCTCAAAACAACCAGTAACTCGGAACTGCAAAATCTGACTAAGTGAGTTCAAGACAACTGAGAACTCAGGAAAAACAAGCTACGACTGGGAAAAACTTTCATCCAACTCTGAATTGTACATTCGGAACATGGGGCTCTTTCTAGAGCTACGATCTAAAGATCACTGATGTCATTATAATTCAACCTTTTTTTCAGAGTTCCTAGTTGTCTTGAAATCACAATAAATCCAGAGAATGCCAGAGTTTGATGACAAAGTTTGATGACAAAATTTGCCCACGAAGTAATACTAAGTATATGTTGTGTAGTAAGCTGTTAGTTGCCCATGTGCCTCACCCTAATAATTTGGTATTTTTTCACCTCTTAATTTTGCCTACTGTTCTGACTTGGTGGTGCACATGTAGCCTATAACCTGCTTTTTTAGAAATGTAATCATCAAATATTGTAAGAGCTTTCATTGTCTGCTTATATGCCCCCTGTATTTATCCTACAGTTCTGACTTGGTGTACATGGAGATCACTGTAAGAACAGGCCATGTTCTGAATTATTTTGCTGTACACTTCAAAAGTGCTGAACAAATAGTTATTTTCACTAAGTCCGTCCTACCTCACTCATTAATGTCTTACTCGAAATTACGGATTGCCTTTTATCCGCATGTCGTCCCCTTATGCCATAGTTTGTACATCTCAATTGTCAGTAGAAATCACATTTGTTTAAGCAAGTTAGCCATATCAGCTATGTTTTTTTAAAAGGTGGTAAATGAGGCTGAATTAACTGTTTCGCTGCCTGACAAGGCTCTGCTGATAGCCAGGTGTAGCAGTGGTAAGGTGTTGGGACTGCTGTTGGGACTCTGCTGTCGGGACAGCTTTATGTAGGCCCTAACAGTTTGCGGGCACCGTTTGTCACCGTGATAGTGAAATTAATGTATTGTTTAGTGTTGTGGAGGCTGCAATTAAAATTAAAGTTAGCAGTTCATTAGTCTTGTCATTGAGTTTAGTTTAAGCAGAAGACATTGAGAGACTGTAATGTTAGCTTATCCATCATATTATCCATAATTCAATATCTCATCCCTATGTTTTTAGCAACACTGCAGCCATCAATCTCACTCATGCTTATTAAAGATAAAAAGGCATAATGCACAGTATATATTTTAGGTGGGTAATCATAACTAAGCTTTGGATTTTCTTGTTATACTTGAATTCACAGTCCACTATTTACTTGGTATTTATAATGATATTGTAGCGAATAGTGAGAGCAGGAAGAGAAATCGGGTCTCCGGCTTGAAAGGCAATGTTATTTACATAATAATTATCTAATGATTCATATTAATAATATCAATAATAATATAAGTCATTTAGCAGACGCTTTTATCCAAAGTAACTTACAGTCACACATGCATACAGTTAATAGTATGGTATGGGTGGTCCCGGGAATGGATCCCACTACCCTGGCATTACAAGCACCATGCTCTAGCAACTGAGCTACAAAGGACTACGAAGAACCACCAGAGGACTATATGAATTCCTTTGCTCTTCAGCTTTTTTCTTGTTATTTTGTACTACATAGGTCTACCTACCTTTGGGTACCAGACAGCTATCACTTGTAGTAAATTGTGTGAGTAACAAACATGATATTCGTGATAGTCTTTGGCGGTGCTGTGTATTTTGTACCGTAGTTTCTATAGGTGCGTCCCAAATGGCACCTTATTAAGTGTATTTTTGGAGACACATTAGCACCTTGGGACCCAAAAGCATAATCAGTGCTTTAATTCCCCCTTGTGCTGGTCTGGAGCAATGAAGTAGTGATGCAGGGTACCATACTAAACCACCAATTACTTCTAAAAGTCCTGCAGCATAATCACACAACTGTAGTGTAGTCCCACTATGAAGGGAATAGGGTGCCATTTGGGATATAGCCCATGTTTGCAGTGTGTTGAGGCAGAGTCCCACCTGTCACCTGCTCAGCTCACAAGCCTCAGCTAATTGAATAATCAAACCACTCCAAACGGGTCTTCCTCTGTGACCTCACATAGTCCATGACACATCGATTTAGGTTCCAGCTGGCTTAAATTAACGACACGCATTTTCATCTCAGTCACGGCTGTTCGCAGAAAACAACTACTGCTGATTAGCATTACATCAGCCTGGCCTCTCTACACTGTGGAATGAGCACAGCCCAAGATGTAAACAAAAACACAAGCACAGTCTATGAAAGCAGAAGTCATTTTCTAAAGGTTTTACATTTGTAGGGAATGCACTTAGCTGTGTTTCCATGCGTTTTATTCTTTCAATATATATAGCTTCCAATATTACCTGTGACTTCAATTCAGGGAACGTTGGTTGAGAGGGTATGCTAGGCTGATGTCAAAACTGTTCTGGTGGCTCATGGTGGCCCAACGCCCTATTAGATACTTTATGTTGGTGTTTCCTTTATTTTGGAAGTTACAGTGCCTGTGTATCTCCATAGTGACTGTAACATTTGGTCCATCCTGATGTGCACTCTATGTGAAGGGAACACACCAGCTCTGTTTGATAAAAGTGATCCCATCCCAGTCTTAGCGTGATTGTCATATTTTGGGCTTTAATGTTTGGTTTCCTTCCCGTGAGAGTGCCCTTCTAAGTAGCCACATTAGCATACAGTATGAATAATGAATATCCATCTTCGTATACTAGCATCAGTTATTTATGTAACTATGTTTTCGAAAAACTATTCAGCATGCCAGGCATGACACTGCAGGTTTTAGACTTTGCTGAGCAGGCTGCCTTTGTATTGGACACACTCCATGAATGTAGGAAACACTTCCTGGTCCATGTGCTGTTGGTTCCAGCAGCAAATAGAGTGCTGTGTGATGGTTGGCATACAAAAGGCAACTGTGTATTTGTCACATCATTGTTTATCATGGATCCCACTTAGGGTGAATGCAACTCTCTTGAAATTCTGTTACTAATTATAGCTAATGAGTCATATGTAATGAAACAACGGTCATAATTCAAACAATCACATTTTATGCATTCTAGATGTGTATATATTCTAACAGTAGTCTCAATTAAGTAAGACGAGGTAACTGTTTTATGATGAACAATACGACAAGTGTAAAGTAACTTCACAGCGAGCTATAAGTAATGTAGAGGCACCAAAACCACTGGAAACCTGGAAATTACCTCAACGATCATATATTATAGTGCGCAGTTATTGTTTAGGAGTGTTTAGTGTCACGTGTTTTGTAACACAAATGCTCTACCTTACAGTATACTGACTTGAAATAAAGATAAATCATCCCTGTAGATTTATTTTCTAGACTTCATTCCAGCCCCATAAATTTTACTTATTAGTACCATCCTGCTGGGTACATTAAGATTTCTAGCCCAATTAGGTACATTTCCTGCTTTTCCTTAGCTTATTATCGGATAATTTAAGTCATTTTTCTCTGACTGTGCAAACAAACAATGGTATGGTAATTCTACTTAAAGTCGACAAATTACTCTCAGTTAATATTAAATAGTGTGGAAAGCCACTCAAAGACAAAGTAAAGTAGATGCAAATTATGTTGGTGTTTAACTACTATTTCAACTAATATCTCCCAGGCACAGTTAATTTGACTAATGTTTTAGAATGCTGTTTATTTCAGTTCCATCTTCATCAGGGTCCAATATACAATTTACATTATATATTATGTTTTCCTAAAAGGTACTGGAGGGAGTTGGATGTAGTCTATGGATTGGTCACATTGTTCTCAGGGTCTTGCAGTAAATGTATGAAACCCTGGATGGACACTTTCCCACACAAAGCAAATTAAGTGATCTGGACGTGGATTTGTTTCAGAGGGACTTCAGTGGTTTAGAGTTACAGCGGGTTGTGTTTTTGTGGATGTAGTTTAATAGACCAGAAGCCTCCAGGGCCGTGGATGTTTCCACCCACTCTTTCACTTGACAATTGGGAGCAGACAGGGGCCCTACCCCAGGTGTAGGGCCTCTCTGGCACATCACCGTCTCAATCCTCAACTGGGAGACATCTCGCTCTGTCTCTCTATCGCTCTAAATCTCTGTCTATCTCTCACTCTTGCTATCTTTATTTCCCTGCCTCTCTCTCTCTCTCTATACAGCATTGACTCCCACTGGCAGAGAGAGTGCACAGACACAGTCATGGTTACTGCACTGACACAAGTGAAGAAAAAAGAACAGTTAAATAATTTTTTTTAATTAGGCAAGTCAGTTATGAACAAATTCTTATTTTCAATGACAGGAGCAGAACGATAGATTTTACCTTGTCGGCTCTGGGATCCGATCTTGCAACCTTTCAGCTACTAGTCCAAAGCTCTAACCATTAGGCTACCTGCAGCCCCTAGTGTTAAACAAAACAAATGCCTGCTAAGCAACCAGCTAGTTAAACCTTTGATGGCTACGGTTATGTTGCATCAGGTAGAAAAGGACACAAAGATGGTAATCTGTGTGGTCATCTGGATATGTTAGCACAAGCCAGTGACTTCCATTTCAGTTTTACTTTCTGCTACTATCTGGGGGCATTTTATTTATTTTTGTGCAGAGAAGACCTGACAATAAATCTGCAGTTAAAATGATCTCATTTGTGACTGAGTTGTTGTGCTGATCATGTTCGTTCTCTCCAGGCTTATCCTGGCGGTTCTATATTGCAAATGCCAGAGGGTTGAGAGGGTGATACAGTCAGAGAATACTGATCTTGCATGCATTATTATGTCTGACACACGGATATTACTGTGAAGCAGCTTATGGAGGGGTAGGGTGACTGGATGTCACCTAGGCAGACTCCTCTTATATGGCTGAGAACATGTCTTCTCCCTATGTAACAGATGTGAAACGGCTAGCTTAGTTAGCGTGGGCGCTAAATAGCGTTTTAATCAGTGACGTCACTTGCTCTGAGACCTTGAAGTAGTAGTTCCCCTTGCTCTGCAAGGGCCGCGGCTTTTGTGGAGCGATGGGTAACGACGCTTCGTAGGTGTCAGTTGTTGATGTGTGCAGAAGGTCCCTGGTTCGCGCCCGGGTATGGGCGAGGGGACGGTCTAAAATTATACTGTTACATTGATGCTGTTGACCCGGATTACTGGTTGCTGTGGAAAAAGGAGGAAGGTCAAAAGGGGGGTGAGTGTAACGGATGTGAAACGGCTAGCTTAGTTAGCGTGGGCGCTAAATAGCGTTTCAATCAGTGACGTCACTTGCTCTGAGACCTTGAAGTAGTAGTTCCCCTTGCTCTGCAAGGGCCGCGGCTTTTGTGGAGCGATGGGTAACGACGATTCGTAGGTGTCAGTTGTTGATGTGTGCAGAAAGTCTCTGGTTCGCGCCCGGGTATGGGCGAGGGGACGGTTTAAAATTATACTGTTACACCTACTCCACAATGACTCTGTGGTATGCTGTAGTGATGTGCTTGATTAACTACCTACACTCTGTAATCCTTTGTTTTGAAAAGCATGTATGCCTTGAGCAGACTGATTGTACTCCTAAATGCTTCGGGAAGCCCAATGAATTACAGCTGACATGTCTGTCCCATTCTCCAGCCTGTAATCAGTTGGAGAATATAGGTAATGAATGTAAGGTTCATTGTCACATTCTCCAATAATTTAATTGCCACCCAGTCACGTCTAGTTACAAAACCCTCAGACAACTGCTCATCAGAAGCACTCAGGCTCATGGCTGGACGCCAGTGATGAGGTTTATTGGAAGTAAAAATAGCTACAATAACAGAGCTCCCCATGGTCAAAGCAGCCAGAGACCGATTTATATGTAGAAACTGGTCACATAGCTTTCATTTGGACAGTTCCTAAAGTAATTTCATCTTCTTAAATGGTACACCATTTAAATATATATATACACTGTATATATATACGTATATATATATATATATTATATATATTGATTCTCGAAGAAAACGTATACATTTTTCTTGAGCTTAGTTCAACTGTGGTACACCATCAGGACCCAAAGTATAAGCTTGTTTTTCTCCATTGTTTATAAGCAATGTTGTTGTTTTGTTGCTTTGTTGTTTTTAGAATCCCAGATTTCCTGTTAAAACAGCAGCCAACCCACCAGTCTACAGTGCTTCACTGAAATGAAGAGCACATGTTGCTGTACTTCTAAGATATATCTTAGGGTGGATTGAGTGATGTATTGAACTGCCACTCCTAAACCTGCACCACTCTCTAGATGTCATACACCTGGGACCTCTCATCTCTCTCCAGGTGTGGGATTCATGAGCTAGCTGGAGGGGAGGATGCTTTCATCTTTGATATTGCTCTCTCAGCACAATTTTTGTCTTTTCTCTCTCTCGTTCTCTCATTGTCTTGTCCTCATTCCTTTTCCTTCTTTCTCTTGTCCTCTCTCTCTCGCTCTCTCTCTCGCTCTCTCGCTCTCTCGCTCTCTCTCTCTCTCAATTCTTTCTCTACCTATTGTATTTTATTGCTGTAGGGATCATGCAAATCTAGTCATCTGTCAAAACAGCCACAACAGCCACAGTGGGGGCACATTTACTTAGCTTTTAAAAAGACAATTCCATCAAAGTGTATTAGCCATAATGATAATGGGCTCCACAGCACAGCTGCACATTAGAATTGCATAAGAAGGGGCAGCATTACTTCTTAATAAGCTTACCCTCTGGAATTTTATCAAAAGAGATAAATAAGAGGGCCTTTTCCTGAGTTCACCCGCCCCTCTGTCTCCCTGCTTGTTTGTTTACCAAAGCCTCTTCCCCCTCTCAACACTGACAAGCTGGATCACTGTGGCTCCGTTGGCACGGTGTCTGGCTCCCATTTTGTGTTTCTCCAGTCTGTCTGTCTCTGTAGTGTTGATCAGCAGACTGTCCCAAACTAGACTAGACAGCCCTTTGATGTACCCAGACACCCAGACCAGACCCTGCTCTGAAAGGCTCAGAACCCCCAGCCCTCCAGCCCTGGCAGATATTGGGAGAACAAACAGTGAGGTAGATGACTGGCAGGCAGGCAAGGTGAATCTCAAAGGCTTCTGAGTGAAATGCCAACTCAGGTTAGATTACAAAAGAGTTTGATAATCCATTACCTGTCCCTATGCACCTACAACTTCATTATACATAATTTTTCATTGAAGTGTCATAGCAACCCAGGTTTAAATCATTTTCCACAGAGGATCTTGTTATGGGAATACAGAGGTAGCCTACATTCAGATGCTTTACACACAATCTGCATGAGAGGGTTGAAAGAAAGGTGTTTCATCTCTGTGTTTGTTGAATGAGGCAACCGAACCGTGTCTAAAAGAAACTTCAAAGGTACTTAGGTTGGTCTCTCAGCTTCCCAGGGCCAGAGCAGACAAATACAGTAAGAGCTGACATAGCAACCACTCATTACCTTCTGATTGGCAGCCCAAGGACAAGGTAAATACTCATCACTACCCACTAACACACACACACATACAGACACCAGAGGACCACCAAGCGTTGCATTTGTACCCACTATCAAAATAACATATCTGACATTAGCAACACATTCATATACAATGAGTGCACAAAACATTAGGAACATCTTCCTACCATTGAGTTGCACCCTCTTTGCCTTCAGAATAGCCTCAATTTGTTGGCGCATGGACTCTACAAGGTGTCAAAAGCATTCCCTAGGGATGCTGGCCCATGTTGACTCCAATGCTGTCCCATAGTTGTGTCAAATTGGCTGGATGCCGTTTGTATGGTGGACCATTATTGTTACCCACAGGAAGCTATTGCGTGTGAAAAATCCAGCAGTGTTGCAGTTCTTGACACACTCAAAAGACATTTAAGTATTTTGTCTTGCCCATTCACCCTCTGAATGGCACACAAACACAATCCATGGCTCAGTTGTCTCAAGGCTTAAAATTCCATCTTTAACCTGTCTCCTCCCATTCATCTACACTGATTGAAGTGGATTTAACAAATGACATCAAAAGAGATCATATCTTTCATCTGGATTCACCTGGTCAATCTACAGTGCATTCGGAAAGTATTCAGCCCCCTTGACTTTTTACAGCCTTATTCTAAAATGAATTTTAAAAAACAGTTTCCCCTCATCAATCGACACACAATAACCCATAATGACAAAGCAAAAACAGTTTTTTTTAAACATTTTTGCACAATTATATAAAATCTAAAACTCAAATATCACATTTACATAAGTATTCAGACCCTTTACTCAGTTCTCTGTTGAAGCACCTTTGGCAGCAATAACAGCCTCGAGTCTTCTTGGGTATGACGCTACAAGCTTGGCACATCTGTATTTGGGGACTGTCTTCCATTCTTCTCTACAGATCCTTGCAAGCTCTGACAGGTTGGATGGGGAGCATCACTGCACAGCTATTTTCAGGTCTTTCCACAAATGTTCAATCGGGTTCAAGTTCGGGCTCTGGCTGGGCCACTCAAGGACATTCAGAGACTTGTCCCGAAGCCATTCCTGCATTGCCTTGGCTGTGTGCTTATGGTTGGTGCCCTGTTGGAAGGTGAACCTTCGCTCCAGTCTTAGGTCCTGAGCGCTCTGGAGCAGGTTTCATCAAGGATCTCTCTCTGTACTTTGCTTCGTTCATCTTTCCCTCGATTCTGACCAGTCTCCCAGTCCCTGCCGCTGAAAAACATTCCCACAGCATGATGCTACCACAACCATGCTTCACCGTAGAGATGGTGCAAGGTTAACTCCAGATGTGATGCTTGGCATTCAGGCCAGATAATCTTGTTTTTCATGGTCTGAGAGTCTTTAGGTGCCTTTTGGCAAACTCCAAGCAGGCGGTCATGGGCCTTTTACTGAGGAGTGGCATCCGTCTGGCACTCTACCATAGCGGCCTGATTGATGGAGTGCTGCAGAGATGGTTGTCCTTCTGGAAGGTTCTCCTGTCTCCACAGAGAAACTCCGGAGCTCTGTCAGAGTTATCATTGGGTTCTTGGTCACCTCCCTGACCACGCTGATTGCCGAGCTTGGCCAGCTCTAGAAAGAGTATTGATGGTTCCAAACTTCTTCCATTTAAAAATGATGGAGTCCACTGTGTTCTTGGGGTCCTTCAATGCTGCAGAAAGTTTTTGCTACACTTCCCCAGATCTGTGCCTTGACACAATCCTGTCTCTGAGCTAGACGGACAATTCCTTTGACCTCATGGCTTGATTTTTGCTCTGGCATGCACTGTCAACTGTGGAACCTTATATAGACAGGTGTGTGCCTTTCCAAATTATGTACAATCAATTTAATTTACCACAGATGGACTCCAATCAAGTTGTAGAAATATCTCAATGGAATATCAATGGAAAGAGGGTGCACCTGAGCTCATTTTGAGTCTCATAGCAAAGGGTCTGAATATTTATATAAATAAGGTATTTCTGTTTTTAAATGTTAATAAATATGCAAACATTTCTAAAAACCTGTTTTCAATTTGTCATTTTGGGGTATTGTGCATAGTTTGATGAGATTTTAATTTCTGTAATTTTAGAATAAAGCTGTAATGTAACAAAATGTAGAAAAAGTGGGATATACAAGGGATTTTCAGTCTACTAATACAATAATAGTGCCATGGAACTTGCCACAAGCAAATGCTTGTATCCAGAGTGACTTACAGTACGGTGAGCGCATATGCACACATGTTTAGTATGTGTATGTGATCCACATGGGGATGTGTGAAACGTACTCCTCAGCCTGAAGTGTCCCCACTTGCGCAACAGACTAGCTAGATTTCCATGTGGCACGACTGGTAAGATGCTTCAGGAGGGCGGTCACGTGTGCTAGCACGGAAGAGGTCCTGGGTTTGAGCCTTAGTGTTAGCTATGCAACACACACACACACACAGGGATGTGAGAGGCTTTAGTCAGGTGTGTAGAAGTTGATGGTCTGAGACTGTGGTACCTTGTTAGAAAAGCAGATGTCTGAGATTTTAGGGGGTAACAGAGGGTTACTGGACAGAACAGCAGAACATGACCTACACAGGAAAGACCAGGAGTCAGTGGAAGACAGGGATATCAAGCTAGACATTGTTTTGTGCAATGCTTTACATTGTTTCAAGGCAGTAGAGTGAAGTGAAATGGCATGACGGTAGTCAATACAGGTGTTATTGAAATTCCGTTTCAGTTTCAATAACTGACAAATGGGGCCCTGATTCAGAGTTGGAGCATTTAGATGCGTTTCTTGATAACCCAGAGATTGTGTGTATGTGTATTCAGACTTCAGTTAATCAGACATGCTAGTGTTATATGCCCTGTCCCATAGGATTCTGGTCAAGAGTACTACACTACAAATGGCATAGGGTGCCATATGGGACAAAGCCTTTAGCCGCAGGCTTACACCTAGCTCCTATATAAGACCAAGCTGAACTCGTTAATCATTTAGGGGAAGCAATTTGTGGAACACCTGTCCCAAGTAGGAGGCTATTAGGGCCTTCAATGAGAGGAGCAAGCAGCTCTAATGGTTGAGAGCAGAGCTAGTTTAGAGAAATATTGCTTTCTTTGGATTGTGTGATGAGCTAGCTGCATTGGCTAGCCAGCCAATTTTCTCTCCAGAAGTGGATCTGTGTTCAGCCCATTTAGGCCTGGTGTCAAAAGCCTGTGATTTCCAGGTGAAGTGTGTGCTTAGTGTTTAGTATAGGGAGAGGAGAGCTGCTGATTGTGATTAATGGTGCTGCTGCCTCACTGAGCCAAGGTCTCTGGAGTCTTTACTTTCAGGTATCGACTAAGCATGGACACGGTCAGTCAGTGCTCTGCACAACAAAGATACTAGATAAAATATCAAGCAACAAGATAGCAGACCTGACCTTAATATTTACAGTTACAGTAAATAACAACTTACATACATAAATAGATTGGTTTTATTTACACAATCAGATATACAGTGGTAGGAAAAGTACCCAATTGTCATACATGAGAAAAAGTAAAGATACCTTAATAGAAAATGACTCAAGTAAAAGTGAAAGTCACCCAGTAAAATACTACTTGAGTAAAAGTCTAAAGGTATTTGATTTTAAATATACTTAAGAATCAAACGTAATTGTAAAAGTATAAATAATTTCAATTTCCTCATATTAAACAAACTATATGGCACCATTTTCTTTATGGATAGCCAGGGGCACACTCCAACACTCAGACATAATTTACAAATGAAGCATTTGTGTTTAAGGAGTCCGCCAGATCAGAGGCATTAGGGTTGCCCAGGGATGTTCTCTTGATAAGTGTGTGAATTGGACCATTTTCCTGTCCTGCTAAGCACTCAAAATGTAACGAGTATGTTTGGGTGTCAGGGAGAATGTATGGATTATTTTACTTTGGAATGTAGTGAAGTCAAAGTAAAGGTAAAGTAAAATAAAGTACAGATACACCCAAAAACTAATTAAGTAGAACTTGAAAGTGTTTTTGCTTAATTAAGTACTTTACACCATGTGCAGGTGCTCTTTAGCAGTTTACAATACAGAAAACATAATTGCTGCATACCTCACCATTAGTTTTCCTCATTCCACAGTGTCAGTTTAGTAGAGCAGGGGTAATGCATAAAGGATTACAGCTGTTTGGATGCCAACTCTTCTCTCAGAGGAGTGTCCCGAGTGCCAGTCAGCACTGAACACAAGATGGCTGGCCTATTCACTATGCAGAGAGAGTATACAGGATGATGTTCTCTGCCAGCCAGGGACGGACTGGGACTAGAAATCAGCCATGGCATTTCTAACACACTGGACATTTTTTTCCCTAGTGACCCCCACACTGGCCCATTATATTACTTGAGAGGTCCCCATTATTAGCCAAAGAATGAAAGTTCTGTGCAAAAACCCGAACTTAGACCGTCCCACTGAACTGAAATGGACCCGCCCATCTAACATTTGCCCGAATGGCCATTCTGCTTTCTGCTGCCAGCCTGGGAGAAAACCATCCTCCTGTTTTCTGAGCTGAGCTCAGGAGAACCTGTTATCATAATAACAGGAATCATAGCAGACATCTTCTAGTCCCAACAGACGTTCTAGAATGCTTCCTCTGAGAAACCAGTTGCCTTTTTCATATTACTACTCTCTCCTCTCATGAGAGATACAATGGAGCTTTTGTTCTCAGAGGGGTCTGTGTGTGGAATAGCAATGGTGTGTGAATGCATGTTGAGGATAGATATGTTTTGTGTTTGTTTCTAGGGGATTGATAGGCTGAACATGATGTGTTCCTGTGAAAAACAGCTGTAGTACAATACCAGACAGACAGACATTGTTTCAAAGTGGAGTAAAACACTGAGGATGAGTCCCGAATGGCACCCTATCCCCCTACATAGTGCACTACTTTTGACCAGAGCTCCTATGGGTCCTTGACCTTGCAAACGTCGAGTGAGCAAGATTTCCAATGCATCTATTAAACATACACTACTGTATACAATACACTATATAAAATACACTTGAAATTAAGCTTAACTAACGGGATGTCTCCACTACTGAGAAGTTTAGCAGCCCCGAACAGAGATCACATCATAGGTTAGATTAATGACGTGTGTGTGTGTGTGCGTGTGTGTGTGTGTGTGTGTGTGTGTGTGTGTGTGTGTGTGCACGTATTCGTGTAAGTGTGTATGTCTGAGTTTGAGGTGAATGACTGAATATTTCCTTCGGGTGGGACTCAAGGACTTTAAAATAAAATTGTTTTTAATTCAGCAGCTTCTGGAGATTCTCCTGAGATATTTCAAGTACATGCTGGGAGTTACTGTAGCTTTAGTATTTCAAAAACACAGCACATAATTTGGGTGAGGCACATAGGATATCATTTGAGTATGGGGTGTAAGAGCCTAGCTGTTCAAGCAAAGGCAGTGTAAAATCAATTTAGAAGGAACTAATTCATCCTGTGAAACTTCCATGACAGTGATTGATCTACACTCCTGTCATTGTATTGGAGGATATGAAATTACACATTTGTTGCGTTAACTAGGCTACATTGGTCACATGATGAACCCAGTTCAAAATGATTCCTGGCTTAATACATACAATTAAATTGGTTCATTATTCATTATTAGCTCATCTCAATTTATAAAGGGTTGAGGAATGAGTTAGATGGCAAAGTAATGTAAAAAGGGACAGAGAGCTTAAGAGACAAGGCTTATATAAGGGGAGACAAAGCCAGAGGAAATTAGCTCACATTGGATAGTCATGCCTATTGTTCCACTCTTGAAGGTTTGACTGAGGTGCATTATACTGTATCAAAATACCCATTTCCTTTCCTACTATAGATGGATGGTAACACAAAGAAAGGCTTTGGGTAAGGACCTTTAATGAACGTCTTCCTCATCCATTTTATTGGTGGGAAAAACTAGTCCATATGGCAATGGACTGACTGACTGGTGCTGTCTGTGTGATGGCTTGGTGTTAGGCAAGTGTTCTTGTACAAACATACTTTTAGGGTTTTGTTCAAGTTGCCACTAGCCCCATAAAGACAGGTGTTTATAAAAACGATCAACATAATGTTAATGAGTTGAATTTATGGCCAGCTTGGAGATGTTATTGTCCCATCGTCATCGGAGACAGTTCTGCCCATAGAGTAAGGTTTGGCAGTTTGGCCTGTCATCTTTCAGGCAGACAGGAGAAGGACAGAGCCTAGACTAGAGGAACAGAATACTAATTCATGAGGCCAAATGCACTGCCATCCACCATTAATATAATGCAACCCCAATGCCTTGCTATTAAACATTTATTCCATTTGCGTACAAATCGGAATTAAAAAGTAATCTGGTGTCAAAGTGAAGGCCAGGGTTTGAAAAGTTTATCTGTATGAGTATCCCTGGCTGGGTGCTGTGACCCTGTGACTGCTGGCTGTTCAGTGGATGAGCAGCAAGGTCAATTTCATTGCAAGTGTTTGGAAGGTGAGGTGAAATAATGTGTCTATCCTTTCTCTCACCCCCCCCCCCCCCCCCCCCACCACGAGTTCTGAAAATAACAAATCATTGCATATTCAATTGTAGTTCTGATTCAGTGCAAAAATGATTTTTCTGAAACTGGATCTTGACAACGTTCAGCCCAATAATTCGCATGTGACTGTGAATGAACATTATATTAACATTCATAGCCTACGGTCCTCATGGTGTGTCCAGCTAAAGCTTAGCCAATTATGTGGTACTTTGTTGACTGTATATCTAAAGAGGCTTAGCTCAGCAGCATGTCAACTCCACTTTTACTGGAGTATTCAGGAAGGTCTACAGTACATCTGAGAAGTGTTAATGAAGCAACAGAGAGAAAGGGAGAGAGAGAGAGAGAGCAGGAGAGAGAGTAGAGACCATTACTGCCAACAGACTTGCCTCAGACAGCTAAAGGGAGAAAAGCAATCAAAATGTCCCCAGATGACTTTGTGAATGAGTGCCCTCTTACTGGAACTATACTCCAAAGAGTACTAAAGGATCATGTACAATGAATACAGTATACACAGTTGTCATCATAATGTTCACCTAATTCTAAAAGTCGACAACCCAAAAACAATTCTGTTTAAAAAAAAGGAAAAACTCAACACCAGAATAATGCAAATTGTTTTTCTCGTATGCAGTTTCCACTCCTCTCTTATACCTGAGCTAAGACTAAATGAATCAGCTGAGGAGCCACTAGTACTATCATCACCCACAGAACCCACTAGAGATCCTCTAGCACTATCATAACCCACAAGACCGACTAGAGATAGACCCTCTAGTACTATCATCACCCACAGGACCCACTAGAGATCCTCTAGTACTATCATCACCCACAAGACCGACTAGAGATCCTCTAGTACTATCATCACCCATAGGACCCACAAGAGATCCTCTAGTACTATCATCACCCACAGGACCCACTAGAGATCCTCTAGTACTATCATCACCCACAGGACCCACTAGAGACAGCCCCTTTAGTACTATCATCACACACAGGACCCACTAGAGATCCTCTAGTACTATCATCACCCACAGGACACACTAGAGATCCTCTAGTACTATCATCACCCACAGGACCCACTAGAGACAGCCCCTCTAGTACTATCATCACACACAGGACACACTAGAGATCCTCTAGCACTATCATCACCCACATGACCCACTAGAGACAGCCCCTCTAGTACTATCATCACACACAGGACCTACTAGAGATCCTCTAGCACTATCATCACCCACAGGACACACTAGAGATAGACCCTCTAGTACTGTCATCACCAACAGGACCCACTAGAGACAGACCCTCTAGACAAAAGACCGTTAAATAGCTAAGTAAATAGCTCACTCAATGACTACATGGAATATCTTTGTATTTTATTATTTGTTTTGCACTGTCAGGGCCTTACACACCATTCACACTGATACTCCAGCACACATACAAACACTCACTCCATAATTTGCTAACACATATAATATGCACATACATTTATACTGACTCTACACACAAACACTCACATTCAATCATCTGCTGATACTCTGTTTATCATATATCCTAATGGCTAGTCACCTTACCCCTATACATATCTACCTCTATCAATCCAGTATCCCTGCACATTGTAAACATGCTACTGGAACTTTGTGTTCTTCTTATTTTTATATTGTGCGTTTTTGTTTTATCTTGTTACTTTTAGTATTGCATTGTTATTGATTATTGCATTGTTGGGGTTAGATTAGAGCTGGCAATAAAGGTATTTCACTGCACTTGTGCATGTGACATTAAAACTTGAAACTTGAAGCTAGTACTGTACCAACTACTGTACCAACCCACTGTACCAACTAGAGACAAATCCTTTCAGTACTGTCATCACCCACTGTACCCATTAGAGACATACCCTCTCAGTACTCTCATCACCCACAGGACCCACTAGAGACAGCTCCTCTCAGTACAGTCATCACCCACAGAATCGACTAGAGACAGACCCTCTCAATACTGTCATCACCCACTGTACCTACTAGAAACAGCCCCTCAGTCCGAGTCCCTCCTGTCTCCACAGGGCAGGTCACTGCCAGACAGCTCTCCCTAGAGGATCAGACAGCAGCACCATGCTCTGACCACACCAGATAACAGGGACGGAAACAAACGCAGAGGAATGGACACAGAAAGAGCATAACATCCTCCATACCACGGCAAACTGGAAAAAATAAAATAAGTGATGTAGTGTTATGTTGCTTTACGTTGCCTTGTGGTGTTAGTGACTCCTATGAATTGCTCTAGCTGTTCTCCCCTAGCCTTTATTGTCCTTTAGTTGAACAACGTTTGCATCTGTTTGCATCATTACAGATACCGTACTGAGAAAAACAGAAAACATATTATTCTATATATCAATCGATATGGAGGAACTTTGTGTATTCCTTGACTGTTTGTTCATTTTGATGGAAAATGTATTCAATCACTGAACATCTACTCAACAGTATTCTAAGGCCAGGTACCCAAAATTGAGAGCCAGACCACTAAGGTAATAGCATCAAGGTCACAGAAATGTGTTTCCCCTGCTAGCACCATCTAACTTGACCTTAGGGTGGTCAATTCTCTAAATCCAAAACATAATGGCAAAGGTTCTAGACTACAAGGACAAAGGTTAAAACGCACAGAAGGAAAAGCACATTGTTTCTTTCTAGGAAATAGATTTCTTTATACTCAAGCAAAGTGTAACCTCAATGAATAAAGGGGTCAATTGAAATCCTGTGAGACAGAATGAGTGATGGACGTCTAGGTTGAGAGGAGGTGTGGAGGTCTGCTTGGCATAAACAACACCTGTCTGGTAAAGAAGAGGAGAGAGACTGAGAGGAGAGTGAAGAAAGAGAGCGGGACAGCAAGGAATCAGCAGAGGACAAGCAGGAACAAGAGCGGGGAGGGATTGCTAAACCAACATCGAGAAAGAGACTCAAATAAATGAGAGAGAAAGAGAGAAATAATCAAAGAAACACAGAAACAAAGAAAGAAAGGGAGAGAGACTGGTGCTTTCTGGAGACATTCAAATACAAGCACAGTAGCATATCATCACACCCTTGAAACAAAACACACCGACAGAATTTAGCCTGCACAGTTGGTTCATGTGCAACTAGTTTTCCCCACCAGTTTTCTATATCATAGTGTTGTAATAATGAACTGGTAACAGTGGAAAGGAAGCCTGGATGAGGATCAGAATGCAGGAGGAACACAGCCAGTAACAGAGCCAAACAACATGATGAGGATCAGACTATTGGACGATCAGACGATCAGACATCATTATCTAGGTCATAGTGTGCCTGTAAAGTAATAGTTAATTACTTTTATAAGTCAGATATGACAAGGTATTTACTAAGACATTACAAAGATAAATGGTTATTGCACAGTAAAACCATATTTCTCCAACCTGTATTCTCTTGAGTTTTTAACATAACTATTACCTCCATCACACAGGCTGGTTCTGGTTCTCCTTCATTCCCTCACAGCTGGGTAGCCTTGCTGTCAAAATGGCTGCTGTTGATTGGGGTCTTTTCATTCTGCAGAAGCCTAAATCTGAGTCAATCATTGACCTATTCAGAGAGATGGCACCATGATGTGAAGAAATTAGTACTCTCTTATATGCGCTTGTTTACATTCCAGATCCATATTCTCCACCTGCCAATCAAGGCTACTTAAATAGTGTAAGACCATCAATCATCATCAAATACCATTTTATGGTCCGTTTCCCCTTTCAAAGATTTTCATTTCTTTCAGTTCTTCAACACTCACAGAAACCAAAAGGGCGATAAGACCACTCACATGAGCATATACTGTTATATATAATATTATATATATACACAGTACCAGTAAAAGTTTGGACACACCTACTCAATCAAGTTTTTCTCAATCAAAAGTTTTTCTTTATTTGTACTATTTTTTACATTGCAGAATAATAGTGAAGACACCAAAACTATGAAATAACACATAGAATCTAAATAAATGTTCAAAGTAGCAAACCTTTGCTTTGATGACAGCTTTTCACACTCTTGGCATTCTCTCAACCAGCTTCACCTGGAATGCTATTCCAACAGTCTTGAAGGAGTTCCCACATATGCTGAGCACTTGTTGGCTGCTTCTCCTTCATTCTGCAATCCAAATCATGCTAAACCATCACAATTGGTTTGAGGTTGGGTGATTGTCATCCCATGGTGTTTATACTTGCGTACTATTGTTTGTACAGATGAACGTGGTACCTTAAGGCGTTTGGAAATTGCTCCCAAGTATGAACCAGACTTGTGGAGGTGTACAATTTATTTTCTGATGTCTTGGCTGATTTCTTTTGATTTTCCCATGATGTCAAGCAAAAAGGCACTGAGATTGAAGGTAGGTCTTGAAATACATCCACAGGTACACCTCCAATTGTCTCAAATGATGTCAATTAGCCTACCAGAAGCTTCTAAAGCCATGACATAATTTTCTGGAATTTTCCAAGCTGTTTAAAGGCACAGTCAACTTAGTGTATGTAAACTTCTGACCCACTGGAATTGTGATACAGTGAATTATAAGTGAAAAAATCTGTCTGTAAACAATTGTTGGACAAATGTATTGTGTCATACACAAAGTAGATGTCCTAAGCGACTTGCCAAAACTATAGTTTGTTAACAAGAAATTTGTGGTGTGGTTGAAAAACAAGTTTTAATGACTCCAATGTAACTTCCGACTTCAACTGTATATCCACAGTAACATAACCTGAAACATAACCTTCCGTGCCGCTCAGCACGGAAGAAGCCACTGCTCCAGATCCGCCATAAAAAAGCCAGACTACGGTTTGCAACTGCACATGGGGACAAAGATCGTACTTTTTGGAGAAATGTCCTCTGGTCTGATAGAATTTTTTAAAAACTTTTTGGCCATAATGACCATCGTTATGGTTGGAGGTAAAAGGGGGATGCTTGCAAGCCGAAGAACACCATCCCAACCGCGAAGCACAGGGGTGGCAGCATCATGTTGTGGTTGTGCCTTGCTGCAGGAGGGACTGGTGCACTTCACAAAATCGATGACATCATGAGGAAGGAAAAGTATGTTTATATATTGAAGCAACATCTCAAGACATCAGTCAGGAAGTTAAAGCTTGGTCACAAATGGGTCTTCCAAATGGACAATGACCCCAAGCATACTTCCAAAGTTGTTGCAAAATGGCTTAAAATGGCTTGGAGTGGCCATCACAAAGCCCTGACCTCAATCCTATAGAACATTTGTGGGCAGAACTGAAAAATTGTGTGTGAGCACAGAGGCCTACAAACCTGACTCAGTTACACCAGCTCTGTCAGGAGGAATGGGCCAAATTTCACCCAACTTATTGTGGGAAGCTTGTGGAAGGCTACCCGAAACGTTTGACCAAAGTTAAACAATTTAAAGGCAATGCTACCAAATACTAATTGAGTGTATGTAAACTTCTGACCCACTGGGAATGTATTGAAATAAATAAAAGTTGAAATAAATAATTCTCTCTACTATTATTCTGACATTTCACATTCTTAAAATAAAGTGGTGATCCTAACTGACCAAAGACAGGGAATTTTTACTAGGATTAAATGTCAAGAATTTTGAAAAACTGAGCTTAAAGCTTATTTGGTGTATGTAAACTTCCGACTTCAACGTTATATATATATATATATAGCATATACTGCCTAATTTAATAAATCCATTATCCAATATTTTGATATTTTAGGACAAACTCTTGCTCAAAACTCTTTGTATAACTGACATACATTATTAACTCAGGATATACTACAGTAGATAAAGATAAAGAGACTAAGAATTTTTTTATTATTAATTGTTATTTCTGTCTGGTGTAAAGGATATGGACGTAATCACTCCCTGTCTTGATTGACAGAGGAATCGGATAGAGATGATAATCCCTTAGTAAATACTCATTTCTAATCCTATTTTATGTTTCAACTGGCGCTCTGTGCTGTTCAGTACAGTGCCCTCTGGTCTCCATGCTAATGTAAGATATTGCTAGAGCCTGTCAAGCCCAGAGATGGTGGTGGAATCATGTGCTAAACTTGAGTAAGTAAAGATCTCTGTAGACTTAGATAGAATAATATCTTTATCCGAGTTGACAACCAAATCTAATTCATATTTTCTCTAAAACACTTAAAAAGTATGTCCCTCTCCAATTTCAGTGTAAAGACATCAGTTATTCACAAACCATCTACTCGACCTCACGGATGAAGCTACTTTTCTATTGAAGGATTAAAGTTCACTGAACCTTTCAAAGTCATATTTTCCGTTGGTATGTTGTTTATTCAAACACAATTCGCAGCTCTGTAGGTTTTCATAATAAAACAAAAGACAGAAAGGATGTATGCTCTTATCCTACAATTAAATTGAACGACATAGGGAAAATAGTCTGCATAACGTAATAAGTGAAGATGATGTTTAAAAAAATATATATATATTTTAAAAATATTTTCATTGTCTCTGTGCAATGTGGATTCTCATCAGCATGTGTAGCAATTGTCTGTTTGTTTGCACCTCTAGAATTATAAGCCAAGCATGAAATAACAAAAGGTAGGTGCAAGATGGTTTATCTCCTCCAGTGATTAGCAGCAAATGCAAGGTAGTGTAGCATTCATAATCACATAGTTGGTGCTAATACCATAAAACAAATGACTTACAAATCTCCTCTATAGACTAACTTCAAAACCAATCCAGTGTAGGCTACAGCCGTTCAAATTGGAAACAGCAAATCCTCCTACCGTACATTAAAATACAAACTAGTAACTATTGTATCTGAGTGGGGTATTTGTGTATAGCTATCATGAGAAAGTGACAGTCTTTTGTTTTTCAGTCATGACTCATGAGTTGTTTGTGGCTGGTGCTAATAGTCTACATTGGCGTGTCAGTGTTGGTGTGTGATAGGCAGGGGACAGACCATGAGGAAAGGGATCATGGCACCTGAGAGGGAGGGATTAGGAATGGTAATCTCCCTGTTTGGCATGCTCCCTGTTCTTGCCCCTCAGCTGCTTGGCAGATGACAACATGTTTATCAAGCACATTTTCTCTGCATTTTCTCTCAAGCACATTTTCACATTTCTCTTATTTAAATGTTTTTTCTATGTCCATGGCTGTGATACATACCTATATGCTCGTAAAGGAATAGAAATTCCACAGATGAAGGGTTTATTGGGAATGTCAAAGTTAGAAACTGCTATCTATCCATGCTTTTGTTCCAAAATATCAGGAAGTATAAGCCCAAGGGTCACAATGAGCAGAGCTGCATGTGCCTGTATCAGAATCTTAATTACTCTTTACTTTAAGAGAATAATTGAAATTACAGCGACTCTGCAGCGGCAGAGAAAATGGCCTCCGGATCTGTTCCGTCCATCCCAGGGTCCTTAGAGCATGTCATGATTCATCAGCGATCTTCAACTACATATCAAAACTAAGAGTCGGAGAGAACCTCCCCGATCATCATGGCTGCTGCCTCCCAAGTGTTCTCTGTCTGCAACACTCTCTGAAGTCATCTGAGTGCTGAACTCTCAAATAAATGAGAGAGAGAGAGAGAGAGAGAGAGAGAGAGAGAGAGAGAGAGAGAGAGAGAGAGAGGAAAATACATGAAAGGAGGAGGAATCTGAATTCTTCCCTGAATCTCTCTCTCTCTCTCTCTCTCTCTCTCTCTCTCTCTCTCTCTCTCTATAAATATATATATATATATATATATATATATATATATATATATATATATATATATATATATATATATATATATATATAATGGTGCACTAAGTCTACTGGATGTAGAAGAAGGTTTGGGAACACTTTAATGCTGGTGAGAGCATATGTTGTTGAACTTGAAATGGTGCACACCAGCACTCAGTACAAAAAAAGCCTGAACATGAGGCTGTAACTCTGTAGGCATGATTATTTAATGTTACCATTACCTTCTGCAGTGTTCACCCTGTATGCACCATGCATCAAGACAGAAACAACTACAGTACTCCAATTCAGTTGTTATATACACCATGTTAGCAGCCTTTAAAACAGATCTAGCAAATTAATAACAGACCTATTCTATGGTCATTGTGTGAGTGTGTGCCAATTTGGCTATCACATGTCAGTTTCAGGGGAACAGAGAGGAGTGAATGTATGTGTAGCTGACTGTATATGAATGAACTACAGATAGGCAACCTTCATGGCTTGACTTATTTGAGCATTATTAAGATACAGTAAGGCTTTGGTAACTAATTTGCTATAGCCTCATTTTCTATATATATATATATATATATCTCCCCAATCTTGTCTCATCGCTACAACTACCCAACTACCCAACTGGCTCGGGATAGGCGAAGGTTGAGTCATGCGTCCTCTGAAACATGAACCCCCTAACCGCGCTCTTTAACACCCGCCAGCTTAACCCGGAAGCTAGCCGCACCAATGTGTCGGAGGAAACACTGTTCAACTGAAGACCGGAGTCAGCCTGCAGGGACCCGGCCCGCCACAAGGAGACACTAGAGTGCGATGTGCCAAGTAAAGCCCCACCAGCCAAACCCTCCCCTAACCGGGGCGAGTCTGGGCCAGTAGTGCACCGTCCTATGGGACTCCCAGCCACGGTCGGTTGTGGCACAACCCGGGAATGAACACGGGTCTGTAGTAATACCTCTAGTGCAGTGTCTTAGACCGCTGCGCCACTCAGCCTCGTTTTAGCCTCGTTTTCTGATCTATAAAATAAAATAAGATAATAAAGGCTGGATAATGCTTTTTCTCTGCTCACTTAACAAAACACATCAGCCAAAAGAGCTCTCTCTCCATGATTATGGAAAATTGCTATAAATTAAAGGCAATTTTCACAATATGAGACACTCTTTAAAGCAGCGATTTTCTCTTGGAGGGAAAGAAATCATTGAGTGGTCCAGACAGACTCACTCTGACTAAGGGGTGGGAGAGAGAAAGGATAGGACAGAGTGCAGAAGACAGAATGCAGAACATCCATTAATAGGCCATTATAAATGCTTAAAGATTATTTATGAATGCTTATAATCCTGGAATAAACTGAATTATATATGAGAAAAGACTGGTGCATCCATCCTGCATCCCCACCTGGTACGGCACCGCCTGGTACAGCAACTGCACCACCCTCATCCACAAGGCTCTACAGAGGATGGTGCGGACAGCCCAACACATCACCGTGGGCAAGCTCCTTTGCATTCCAGGACATCTACACCAGGCGGTGTTTGAGAAAGGCCCAAAAGATCATCAAGGACCATCTGTCAAGCGGTATCAGAGGATCGGGTCTCGGACCAACAGGCTTTGAGACTTCTTCTAACACCAGGCCATTAGACTCTGCTGAACAGCTAACCCTAGCTGCCTCCCTACACAGGCCTGCACTTTAGAGATTATCTGCATTTTAGAGACAATCAGCACCTTAGAGATTATCTGCACCTTAGAGAATATCTGCACCCTAGAGACTATCTGCACTTTAGAGACTATTTGCACTTTAGAGACTATCTGCACTTTAGAGATTATCTGCACTTCAGATATTATCTGTATTTAGAGACTATCTTCACCTTAGAGACTATCTGCACCTTAGAGAATATCTGCACCCTAGAGACTATCTGCACTTTAGAGACTATTTGCACTTTAGAGACTATCTGCACTTTAGAGATGATCTGCCCTTCAGATATTATCTGTATTTAGAGATTATCTGCACTTTAGAGACTATCTGCACCTTGAAGACTATTTACACCTTAAAGACTATCTTCACCTTGGAGACTATTTGCGCTGACTGTCCACACATCCAAACTTTACACACAAGCACACAAGCACACAAACACCCAAAAACACACACACACACACACACACACACACACACACACACACACACACACACACACACACACACACACACACACACACACATACACACACACACACACACACACACACACACACACACACACACACAGTCAATGCTGCTGTTCCATTATATACTATTTATTTGACTGCGAGACCAAGACAATAACCACTTTATATGTGTAAATACAGTTGTACTTGACAAAGCACATTAATTATCTATATTTTATTTCCTATTGTGTACGTATCACACAATTACTAGGCATACTGCCTCTTCTAATATTGATGTGTGGTGATTATTGTCCTGCAATGTTAAGGTAGCTAGCGCACAAGCATCTCGTTGAGCCTTTTATACCTGCGTAAACTGTGTACTGTGAATAACATTTGATTGTATTTGATGCAGGTCTGCATGCGTCTGGTGTGCATGGGTGTTGTGGTTGATAAAACACTGTTCATACAGTCCATACAGAACTGGGACATTGTGTGTTACCCTTTATTTGTCATCCTTGTGCAGGAGGAAATAGAGCAACACTTTAATGCTGGAGGGCTGATTGTTCCTCCAAGCAGGCAGGCATAGATACTCAGTATGTCCCAAATGGCACTTTATTCTCTAAAAAGTGCACTGCATTTCACCAGATAACTATGGGCCCTGGTCAAAAGTAATGCACTATAATGGGAATAGGATGCCCTTTGGGACAGAACAGATGAGATAGTACATCACTATTACCATGAGATAGTACTATATGAAGACAGATCTGCTGCTTACTTGGCAACACTAGACGGTTTTAAACACTGACAGCAGCCTCACCACACATCTCTCAGGGTTATGTTGCCAGTTTCCACCCCCAAATCCTGCCAAATCAAAGGTTCTGTAATTAAGAACAAGGATTACCCACATACCATTCCATTTCTCTAATGTCTTTACATTAACAAACAAAGTTGTTGTGTATACTTTTTCTGGGCACCATCCATATATTACATGTATAATTATTTTTGACATATCTCAAATCTCTCTTGAAATCCAGTCCAACTGACAAATAAAGATCCTGCTAACAATGACACATTAGAGATGGCATGTATAAACAGTAACAATGACACATTAGAGATGGCATGTATAAACAGTAACAATGACACATTAGAGATGGCATGTATAAACAGTAACAATGACACATTAGAGATGGCATGTATAAACAGTAACAATGACACATTAGAGATGGCATGTATAAACAGTAACAATGACACATTAGAGATGGCATGTATAAACAGTAACAATGACACATTAGAGATGGCATGTATAAACAGTAACAATGACACATTAGAGATGGCATGTATAAACAGTAACAATGACACATTAGAGATGGCATGTATAAACAGTAACAATGACACATTAGAGATGGCAGGTATAAACAGTAACAATGACACATTAGAGATGGCATGTATAAACAGTAACAATGACACATTAGAGATGGCATGTATAAACAGTAACAATGACACATTAGAGATGGCATGTATAAACAGTAACAATGACACATTAGAGATGGCATGTATAAACAGTAACAATGACACATTAGAGATGGCAGGTATAAACAGTAACAATGACACATTAGAGATGACATGTATAAACAGTAACAATGACACATTAGAGATGGCATGTATAAACAGCAACAATGACACATTAGAGATGGCATGTATAAACAGTAACAATGACACATTAGAGATGGCATGTATAAACAGTAACAATGACACATTAGAGATGGCATGTATAAACAGTAACAATGACACATTAGAGATGGCATGTATAAACAGTAACAATGACACATTAGAGATGGCATGTATAAACAGTAACAATGACACATTAGAGATGGCATGTATAAACAGTAACAATGACACATTAGAGATGGCAGGTATAAACAGTAACAATGACACATTAGAGATGGCATGTATAAACAGTAACAATGACACATTAGAGATGGCATGTATAAACAGTAACAATGACACATTAGAGATGGCAGGTATAAACAGTAACAATGACACATTAGAGATGGCAGGTATAAACAGTAACAATGACACATTAGAGATGGCATGTATAAACAGTAACAATGACACATTAGAGATGGCATGTATAAACAGTAACAATGACACATTAGAGATGGCAGGTATAAACAGTAACAATGACACATTAGAGATGGCAGGTATAAACAGTAACAATGACACATTAGAGATGGCATGTATAAACAGTAACAATGACACATTAGAGATGGCATGTATAAACAGTAATAATGACACATTAGAGATGGCATGTATAAACAGTAACAATGACACATTAGAGATGGCATGTATAAACAGTAACAATGACACATTAGAGATGGCATGTATAAACAGTAACAATGACACATTAGAGATGGCATGTATAAACAGTAACAATGACACATTAGAGATGGCAGGTATAAACAGTAACAATGACACATTAGAGATGGCATGTATAAACAGTAACAATGAGACTTTGATGAAGTTGTATTTCCAGAGCACTTTGCTTTTCTAAAGTAGAGGCAGGCACTAAGTAAACACATCTCTCTTTTTCTCTCCCTCCCTCTCATGTCCCTCTTTCCTCACTCCGTCCTCCATTAGGGGAAATGATGAGTGTCAACATGTGTTTACTCCACTTTGATGTGTTCCTTTAGTAGCTCTGAGTCTCCTTGCCTCTGCTTATTCTCACCCAGCAGTACATCTTTCTTTATCTCTCCTCCTATTCTCCTATAAGCCTATAGCCCTGATTTACACATTCTAATAAGACTACACTGAGGTGTGCGTCCCACATGCCAACCTATACCCTATACAGTACACTACAGTACGTTTGACCAGAGCCCATACGGAATAGGATGCCATTTGGGACGCATCCTGAGATGAATGTGATATGTTCAGAAGGTACAGGTATAGTACAGTAGTTAGATCCATTGAACTGATGCTTTTCAATGAACCCGTTTATTGCATGTTTAAGCCATCCGTAATGGCTAGAGGAGTCTGTCTGTGGTATGAAACCAGGAGTCTGTCTGTGGTATGAAACCAGGAGCCTGTCTGTGGTATGAAACCAGGAGTCTGTCTGTGGTATGAAACCAGGAGCCTGTCTGTGGTATGAAACCAGGAGCCTGTCTGTGGTATGAAACCAGGAGTCTGTCTGTGGTATGAAACCAGGAGCCTGTCTGTGGTATGAAACCAGGAGCCTGTCTGTGGTATGAAACCAGGAGTCTGTCTGTGGTATGAAACCAGGAGCCTGTCTGTGGTATGAAACCAGGAGTCTGTCTGTGGTATGAAACCAGACAGCAGGATCTCATTAACATGTACAGAGCAGAGGTTTAGAGGGAGGAGGAGGAACGGCTGCAGAGGATCTGATGAGATGACTGAGTCATTCACTTCTTCAGACCAAATCAGGCAGAGAGAGATTAATACATGCATTAGGGATGAACACACTCTGACAGCCAGCCGTCAAGAAGTTTTTTGCAGATGGAGCCAGATACAGTATTTTTTCTTCTCTCTAATTATATTCAGCAGTTTTGCTAAATGTAAACTTCCCACTTTAATAGAGGAGAAGAGGCTCTCTAGAAGTTCAGTTTACAGCACATCATAATTCATTGTATTGAATAGTTAATGGCTTGATGGATTTCGTGTGCAACTGTTTTGGATCTACTTCTGTTTTTTTTTACTTCTTCTGTGATTGAAATCAAAATGGATCTTTTCATTTACAACTGTTAACACAAAAACAAATAGTTTGTGGTCATGAATCAGTTGCTAAACCACTAAATGTTGGGAGTGTATGGAGATCACTATTGTCATGCAGTATATTTCAGAAATGCTACAAACTTTACCAAAGAACTTCTATTGTATTACTGGAAGCCCCCCTCCCTCTGTACCCTGCCAGAGCTTTCAGAGTAATCTCTATATTGTGTGTCCAGCAATTTTTCCACAATTAAATTGTGCCTTTTCTCCTGAGCGTTGACACAGAGAAAAGAGGAAGGAAAAATGGTTTATACTCACACTACTATTGATTCATCCTTTATTGTTTTAGATTTATGAATTATTGTACATCTGATGGTGTCTCACAATGCTGCCACCAGCTCTTTAAATCAATCTGGCAGCTTTATTATTAGTCTACTGGCAGAGGAAGGCAGGAAGAGAGGGACCGACCTAGCATGGCCTACCATCCCTGATCGCAGAGGGGAAGAATTGCACACTATTCCCTGTCATGAGTTGATGATCATGGTAACTATGTCTTCAAACACTGTTGTAGTTTTCCCCCCTCTCACAATTAGTATTGGGAGCCACAGTAATTCACATGCACATGTGCACACAGGCAGGCACACACCACACATACAAGCACTCACACACAAGCACACACTAGATCCTTTCACTTTTCACCTCGTATTATTAGGACAGACCACAGTGGTTAAAATCATGTTCAATATCACAGCTTTCGAAATTTGTCCTTATGACAAACCGCTTATTGTCATGCAGACAGTTAACTACAGACTTGAATGAGAGCAAGAAATTACAGTATTTCTTTGAGTGCCATAAAGGAATTTATGAGAGAGCTGCTACTATAATCAGCAACAGTGTTCTTGTTCTTGTTGCTGTCCATTAGTGTATAACCTCTCTGCACCACTGACTCCTCTCTGGACCACAGGGCTGATTGAGGGGCCGACTGGGCAGCACCAACACTATGGGTGGTCATGGGTCTAATACTGAGTCTCAGCATGGGCTTAGTTTTCCCTTTAACCTCCTTCTGTGCAGAGGTACAGTATATCCGTATAGAGTCACTAAAGGTAGAGAGAGATATAGCATGCTCTCTCATACATTCATGTAGCCTATATACAGTACTGTAGCTTAAGTGTTGTTAATTGTTTGAAACGTGCCAAACACATTGTGTAAAGTGAATGAGAGATATATTTACAGAAATATATATTTAGAGAAATATATATTTAGAGAAAGGTATACATGGTATATCTTGCATTCATGTGCTGTATACAGTATATAGATAAAGTGTTGTTTCGTATGAAAAGTGCTAAAAACATTGCACCATTATTAATTATAACTTGAAAGGAAATGTGACAGATATTGTTAATAAAGGGAAAGGGAGATATATTCTCTAGTGTTCCAAGTGTCTCTCTGACTCACTGCTCCCTCACCTCACTAAACATAACTAATTACTCCATGATGGCAGGAGCAGACCAGAAGACAGTCCTTTCCTTTTCAGTCCCTCTCCTCCTCCTCCTCCTCCTCCTCCTCCTCCTCCTCCTCCTCCTCCTCCTCCTCGTCTCTACCCAACAGCCTACCACTCCACTCTCTGAGTGCTCATCTACTTTCAAATAAACATTCTTAGCAGTACACCATGAATTTACCTCGTGAACAAAATGCCAATGTTTAAAATGTCCTTCTCTCACTTGATGTCGCCATGTTCCACTCCATTCTTTATGAAGTATTTTTAAAACTGGCATTAATCCTAAAGAGATCGGACTATTCCCGGGTTTCTGACAGGGGAATATTTATCTCCGACACTGAAGATGTGACTACTGCCTTTTTATTGAGCAGCGATTGCTTTTTATTGGGGAGCCTTGGTTATCCCCTAGTCCCTCCTCTCCCCTCCCCTCCCTTTACCATCCCCACCACTCCCCACTCCATGATGTTTGATATTGCAAATGTTTTTCCATGTCATTTGAAAGTTTAATATATGATAATACATTGTCAGATCAAACTGATTTATATTCCCCAGTATTCACAGTCCTACTGAAGCGGTAGATAAAGAAGCATATTGGGAATAATAGAAGAAACCCTTAGAGAAACCCTCGGCACATTGAAGCAATTTCACAGACTCTAAGTTCCCACAACTGCACCATCTAATGAAAATCGCCCACAAATTGAGCTGGTGTACTGAACATATGCTGAACCTTTAATTAAGCCAGAATTGACGTCAATATTTGGTCAATAAAATCATATTGGAAGTGTCTCAATTGTGGCAATGCAATTTGTGCATTTCCATAGTTATAGTGATGATAAGAAGTGTTTATAGTGTTAGAAAGGCAATGGTTTGACAGAATTTTTGGTCAAACAAATAAATAACATGCATGGTAACTCCACTTCTTCTCGAAAAGGTATGTCATTTGATAGATGCTGAGGTTTATTCAATTCCGGTACTATTGCTACAAACTACGTCTAGAAATAGAAGTATATTTGGTTCTACAATCATATTTCAGGTTTCCGGTCTTTGTGATACAGGCCTGTCACCACTAGACTTCCAGTTCCTGCCGTATTTACTGTATAAATAGCAGAATGGGTAAACAAAACAATCTCCTTTCTGTCTGATATTGTCTTAGTGGTAATCATTCTAGATGTGTATTTCTGCACTTGCGATAAATACACGTTTTCTCTCCTCATCCTGTTATAATTGCGAAAGTGAAACAATAACATATCTCAACAATGTTAGAGGTATACAGTCTGCCTACATATTTTAAGTGTCACGATCGTCGTAATAACATTCGGCCCAAAGCGCAGCGTGATATGGGTTCCACATGTTTACTGAATGAAACGCACACAAACAATAAAGAACGAACAAAACGTGAAGTAAATGAAGCGCTCACAGGCAACTACACATAAACAAGATCCCACAAAACACAGTGGGGAAATGGCTGCCTAAATATGATCTCCAATAAGAGACAACAAAAAACAGCTGCCTCTGATTGGAAACAATACCAGGCCAACATCGAAATAAACAACCTAGATTACCCACTCTAGTCACACCCCGACCTAACCAAAATAGAGAATAAAAAGGCTCTCTATGGTTTCATCTAACATCAGTTGTAACCTACTTCTGTAATTCCAGAGGATGCACACATTTACTTGCAGTATTGACCTCCAAAGCATGGGCGTGTGTAGACAAGCTGTTTAAGGGATGTGTAAGCAGTGTCACTGTGTGACAGGCCTGGGGTCAGTTTATGCAGTCTAATTAGTAATGCAACTACAAGACTTCAGGCTTCTTACAGGTCACAGATCTACTCCGTCTGGTCTAACTTTACCGGACTACTAACACATGGGTCACCCATGAGACATCTCTGTCTGACGTCACTGTTGCTGTTTCTGTTTCATAGAAGTCACAACTTTGCTGAATAAGGTCTGATACATGCAGCAATGTCACATTTCCTAATGCATATTCATTTACAAAACACAGTGTGACTTTAATCAAAACTATGACTTGATCATTGTGATACCTTTCCCTCTGACATGATTGGGTTGATAGGCCTTTGCGCATGTCATGTCCCTCCACTCTGTAAAGTCCTAGTGTGTGCGTTAAAACACTCCCAGTCCGGCCCATCCCTCAGGGTCAGCCATTTTGCTACTATAAGGCACTCTAACTAATGCTGATGGGACTGAAGCCGTGGCCACTACCATTACTCCATCCCAACAGTCACTGTTACTTTGCATTAAATGCATTTCAATCTGGACCAGATCACACTAGGCACCTCCCTGTTAACAACTCATCTAAAGACTTTATGTTTTCGTTTAATGAGGAACGATGCTTTCTTAATAGCTCCATGTGTAGGCTTTCAGAGTTATTTCGTAAGTGGGCTCTACTGTGGTCTGTGGGAGAGTCTGAGAGACATTCCACTTTCCACAGGTCTACAGTCCACTACTTTTGACCAGGGCCCATAGGGAAATAGGTTGCCATTTGGGTTGCAACCAAAGCCTTTGATTCTCTCTTAGTATAAGTTGTTCATGTTAAACTAATGATATTCACACCCTTGCAGAGAGTAAAAAGACTACAGCAATGTTCAGCATGTGGAAGGAAATATTTCAACGTGTTTTCATGTTGTCCTTTCTTCCATAGTCTTTATTATCTTTTCTGTCTGGGACAGAATAGGAAATGTACGGAAGGTTTGTTACAATGTCTGGTTATCTAGACTGTCATTTTACAGCTTGACGTTTTGTTTCCTAACACAACAAGCAGCTGTGCAAGAGGAAGATAAGTGTCAGTAAGTGCATTGCAAATGGCACCCTATTTCCTATATAGTGCCCTACTTTTGACCAGGTTCCATCAAGGCATAGTCAAACGTAGTGCACTATGTAGGGAATAGGGTAGCAATTTAGATGCAGCCAATGTGTCTGCGTGTATCAACATCGCGGGGAGTGTGAGTTGAGCTGACAGGCTCAGAGTTCACCCAGAGAAGAGACTGTTCAGAGGTGTCAGTGGCCAAGGCTTGTTGCTCTGCCTGTCTCTGCCTGTCTCCAGCCTGCTCTGTAAGTCACAGGGTTAGCATTGTGTTTAGACAAGGAAATTAAAGATGTGTCTGAGATGCGTTGACTACAAGTGGTGCTGTATCCACACACACTAACAAGCATAGTGTCAGTAGAGCACACACGCAGGCACACACGCACACACACACACACACACACACACACACACACACACACACACACACACACACACACACACACACACACACACACACACACACACACACACACACACACACACACACACACACACACTAACAAGCATAGTGTCAGTAGAGCACACACGCACGCACACACACACAAACAAACACTAACAAGCAGTGCCAGCAAAACACTCTCTGGTACATCAGATCCCCTCAACTAAGTCAGAGAGGACCTGATCTAAGAACCCAGAACCACATCCTGCATGCACTGTTTACAGTCTGTTTAAGATAAACTAGTGTAGACCTGATATAGCCCAGTGCATCTATAGTCTACAGGAGTGTCTTGGGGAATGAAAGTGTTATCAACAATTTGGCATCCCTCATTCCAGTTCATTAAATGGCTGAGTTTGGATACAGGCTGCTGTTGAAGTGAGGGCAACACAGATGAATCTTTACTGTTTGCGGACTGGTGGTTCAGGCGGAGAGTTCAATATTGTATCATAGCTGGTGTCATCATTGGATTGATGAGGTGTGTCATCACCTACTGTAGGCCAGGCTGACTCCTGAGAGGGAAGGGATGGAAACAGCAACAATGCGTCTCTATTGATGCAGTTGAAGTCGGACATTTACATACACCTTAGCCAAACACATTTAAACTCAGTTTTTCACAATTCCTGATATTTAATCAGAGTAAAAATTCCCTGTTTTAGGTCAGTTAGGATCACCACTTAATTTTCAGAATGTGAAATAATAGTATTGAGAATGATTTATTTCAGCTTTTATACGTTTCATCACATTCCCAGCAGGTCGGAAGTTTACAGACACTCAATTAGTATTTGGTAGCATTGCCTTTAAATTGTTTAACTTCGGTCAAACGTGTCGGGTAGCCTTTCACAAGCTTCCCACAATAAATTGGGTGAATTTTGGCCTATTCCTCCTGACAGATCTGGTGTAACTGAGTCAGGTTTGTAGGCCTCATGATGCCATCGATTTTGTGAGCCAGTCCCTCCTGCAGCAAAGCACTCCCACAACATGATGCTGCCACCCCCGTGCATCACGGTTGGGATGGTGTTCTTTGGCTTGCAAGCCTCCTCCTTTTTCCTCAAAACATAACAATGGTCAATATGTCCAAACAGTTCTATTTTTATTTCATCAGACCAGAGGATATTTCTCCAAAAAAGTATGATCTTTGTCCTCATGTGCAGTTGCAAACTGTAGTCTGGCTTTTTTATGGTGGTTTTGGAGCAGTGGCTTCTTCCTTGCTGAGCGGTATTTCAGATTATGTCAATATAGGTCTCGTTTTACTGTGGATATAGATACTTATGTACCTGTTTCCTCCAACATCTTCACAAGGTCCTTTGCTGCTGTTCTGGGATTAATTTGCACGCGTTTTCAATTGCAGTAATTCAGTTTTAAGTAGAACAATATGCCAATGTGTTTGCAAAAAAATGTGTTTGTTTTCAGTGCCTTTCACCAGAGGTTAAAATGTTCAATGGTGGTGGTGCAGAGGCATTTGTAGAAGTGATGTGCAGTTTGTGAACGATTTGTTCTTTTTGAAGGACTCTTTTTACTGACTCGAGAGCAATGATTCATTTTTCTGAGTGACTCGTTCATTTTAGTCGTTCGTTTGACCTGCTGGCTGGCCGCAATGAATTCTACAGCAGGATTAATACGCGGCTCCTCTGGCTCAGTGTCTCCGAAGACGTGCTCCGACCAAACATTGTAAAATATATCATGCTGCAGGCAGCATAGAGAAGAAAAATACATGTTTAGAACTGGTAACTGACTGTATGGTGCAAGAATTAGTGAAATGAATTGATTATTGAATGTTACGATGGACACAGCTTTGTAGAACCAAAACATACACAACCTCGAACTCAAAAACAAATCGTTTGGAGGGGGGGGGGGGGGGGGGGGGGGGGGGGGGTTGCAGTTTGTGAACGGTAGGCAACTTTCACCCTCATGGGAGTCAATCAATGCATTCCGACAAGAGCCATTCACAATCTAGTCCAGTTGCGGCCACAACTAGACCTTGTTTCAAATGTTTCAAGGAATAATATTATTTGTATGCCTATATTAACAAATGTACATTATTTGAAGTACACTTTTACAAGTCTCAGTTACAAATGACAGCTCCAATAAGCCCCTTATTGGGAACGACATGTGAGGAGAGGCTTGAAGAATCATGACTCTTTTTGAGTTTTCAGTTCATTGTTCACCTGTAGGGGGTTCTGCGTGCTCTGGGCATTACTGTGTCAAATGAATGAAATGAGTCGAAAGATGAATTCTTTTGACTGAGCAAGTTGAAAAGATCTGAGTCAGTAAAAAGAGCCAAACTTCCAATCACTAATTTGTAGTAGTGTGGTGTGTTGGCCAGAAAACAATCGCAACCTTCTCCATACCTTGTTCAGGGGACATCGCCTAAGCTTATATTAGGCCTGGCAGCTCTCTGTGGGAAAAGTAGTGAAACGATGATAGCTGCCACAGAAAGAGAACGGGGGGCACCATGTTTCTCAACACAAGGTTAACACATAGTATTTCAGGGGAAAGAGGAAGGGCAACAGCCAATGAATGAAACATGGTTGGAAAAAAATCCAATTTATTTCTCATCTGCCTTATATTTATTACATGAATCAGATTGAAAGGTTGGGGAGTTGAATTTCTACGATCACAAAACATCAAGATGGATGTACTTTATATTCCATGATGCATATATTTAGTTGATAATATACGTAACAACAGATTTAGAAGAAAATGGTGTGCCAAAATAATGCATTACTAGAAAGTCTTACTCTAAGTACATTTGTGACAGTCAAATTGAGGACATTCAGCCATCAAATGTCTAACATCCACGCAGTCTAGAGGTATCTTGTAGTGTCATTATAACATCTCACTTGCCTCATGTAAGTGCAGGGATAAGCGCTGCTTAACAACATATTGAAAGGTACATTTGACTGAAAAGCATTAACTAAACAAAATACGTATTTCATAGAGAGAGAGATGGCTTCTCAATGGAACTGCACATCAGGCTCCTAACTAAAGTGGAGGGAGAGAGCGAGAGAGAGAGCGAGAGAGAGAGAGAGAGAGAAAGAGAGAGAGAGAGAGAAAGAGAGAGAGAGAGAGAGATGAGAGTCTCACGTTTAAAGGTTTTTAAAGGACAAATTGTACTGTGAATAAGGAGCAACGTGGTCTGGATTGTTATGTAAGGTATCTGCTCATTTGATTCACATTCAGCCTGGGTTTTGCATTTACTGTAAGTGATATAGGGCGAGCACACAGATAAATGCAACTACCAAAGGGAATTTATGCATATAGATCATTTTAACAGCCCAAAACGTTCAAATATTTTTTTCCAAATGTTGAAATAGAATGCATAGACACACACACACACAATCACACAACATTCTATATACATTCTGATAACTTTGTAATGATATATGCATTGGCACTGTAAATAGAGCCTTATTGTTTATCATTTTAACATCAATCAATCTCTTGTGAATTCACCACAATTCTTTTAGTCTCAAATTACTTTTTTTATGCAATCAATGCGTGCTTTAAGTCTTTGTGATGATAAGGTTGTACATTATTCAAAGCCCCGACTGCGCTGGGAGTAATTTATTTCAATGGAATTAAAAACATTAGAAAAGGGCCCCATTCACAGCCAACCTTGTATTAGGCTACCTGCTAATGGTTCAGCTCCAAATTATTCAGAACAAATACTAGAGTCGTGCCATGCCAAAATAGGAATTAAGAAATAATTTGCATGTTCATTTTCATGCAAATTAATGCAATGCAAGTTCAAAGCGGTAAAAACAATGCTTGGTCATAAGTATTCAGGGCCACTGATGGAAGGTAGGCTAGCTACAACAAAGGGAACAAGGCTAGGAGCCCATATAATACAACCATTCATTACATGGTTGGGCAACTTTTGTGTACGATTCTGATTGTATGCATGGGATCACTAGGTAGAGAACTAAGCCAAAATGACCATCTTGGTACAGCCAATGGTAATGTCTGGAGTTTGTGTTGGTTATATTATTGGTCTTGAGGAAAATAATAACCAGCGACAATGTTTAGGAATTCGGAAAAGAGCAACTAATACCTTGGGATTATGTCTTCACAGTAGAATGGCTATCTTAAAGAGATGCTCAGATACTTTTGAACACTTTTTAGCCAGTAGCTCTGAAAGTAATGCTCACGAGCCAAAAGTGGTCCCTGAAAATTGCGTACGAAGTCACATAATTATGTGCAGGTACTGTATGTGCACAACGTCATTGCTCTCACTCTCTCGCTCTGCTGTGGTGCATCATGTGCAACATGCTAGCTGTTAGTCATATGGTAAGGGACTAAAGCTCATTGGTTGAACTCAAATTGCTAGGGGGCAGGCCCATGTTGGGAGAAATGTAGGGAAAATGGCACAGCACAGCTTTCAGAAAAACAGTTGCTTTCAAACTAGGGATTTCGTAGCTAATTGAGCAACATGCTTACACCCATCTGCCAACCTTGTCCACAACGCCCTTGCAAAACAAAAGCCTACTTCAAGGAAACAGCACTCACTGTTGCCCCTAGTGGCAACGTCATCTCCCAACTTCCTCAGAAATGGATGGAGGTTGAACACTGGCTTATATCACGGGTGACCTGCCTTAATTGAGGTAAAACAGTAATTATGTATGTATGAACTACACATTGACACAAGCAGCAGAAAGTAGAAGGTTTAAAAAAATACATAGTAGTCTACAAAGTTTCAGAGCATGTCTTTAGAGGATGACAGGAAACTATAACTGTAGTGTGTTTTTCAGTGAGGTATTCTGTAGAATAACTGCAGGGCGTTTACCTAATTAGACTCAGTAGCCACAGTCTTAGATATCTGCAGATGTTTTATAATGTAAATGAGTCATGATGTACAGTAACACTCCATTAGTTATGTAGATATGATGCACCTTGGGAGAAAACCATTTGTCACACAGATTGTCATTGGGGATATGTTGTTAGTGCTTTCATGAAGAATCAGTCAACAAGTGGTGAGCTGAACAGAGTTAATACAGTATCTACTATTAAATTAGTTGTGAAGTGATACAAAATAGGTAAGAACACTTTTGTAATAATGTTCTATCAAATACCTTCTGTAAGCTCACTCATTAACTGAGGCATACTGTCAGTATACTCATCTTGCTTGAATTTTCATTTAAAAAAATGTGTTCATGTATCATGCTTGTGTGATAGAATACTTTGGTTTAAATATTCTAACCATGACTGTACCTTATTGCAGGTGCTGTAAAAATCCGGAACCTGCGATGTAATTATCATGTCAGAACCTCAGTGGGTTAATACTGCTCCTCTCCTCCTCTGCTCTCCTCCTTCAGGGATGGAGGGATGAAAGGCCACCAGGAGCGAGTTTAGTTTAGATTTGCCTGTGTGTAAACAGTTCCTGGAGGAGTCTCTCTCTCTCTCTCTCTCTCTCTCTCTCTCTCTCTCTCTCTCTCTCTCTCTCTCTCTCTCTCGTGCTCTCTCTCTCTCTCTCTCTCTCTCTCTCTCTCTCTCTCTCTCTCTCTATGAGTGCAGCATGGGGAGGCTATGTGCACCACTCACACTGTAATTGATTATCAGCCAAACCAGGAACAATCAGCATCCAGTCCATATCATTAGCCTAATATCAAGCATTAGCATGAAGAATGACAATGTAATTTAATAAATTATATTATATACAGTAGATTAGGCTGATTTTAACAACGAGCTGATTAAAAAGCTTACTTTCACAGGTAATATTCCCCACTTTATAAATTATTTCTACAAATATAATGTCATGCCCTATTACTATACAATGTAACAATTAAACAAAGAGGACGTGGAAACAAAATCATTTTTGTCAGCCAGGGACCTTGAAAGTCATAATTCAGAAGCAAAACAAATCAACATTTACATTCACAACACCATCAGTGTGAACTTTGGCACAGCCATGAATCAACCTTCCAGAGGCAGCCAAGTATTCTGTATCACAGAGAGAAGAATTATGTAATTGTACTGATTTATTCCATGTGTTTGAGGTTTACTTAACACACAGAGATGCATACAAAGCTCTCCATAGCCCTCCATTTTGGCAAATCTGACCATAATTCTATCCTCCTGATTCCTGCTGACAAGCAAAAATTTAAGCAGGAAGCACCAATGACTCAGTCAATAAAAAAGTTGTCAGATGAAGCAGATGCTAAACTACAGGTCTATTTTGCTAGCACAGACTTGAATATGTTCTGGGATTCTTCCGATATCATTGAGGAGTACACCAGATCAGTCACTGGCTTTATCAATAAGTGCATCAATGACGTTGTCCCCACAGTGACCGTAAATATACTGTATACCCCAATCAGAAGCCATGGATTACAGGCAACATTTGCACTGAGCTAAAGGCTAGAACTGCCATATTGAAGGAGCTTAGAAGAAATCCCGCTCTTCCCTCAGACGAACCATCAAACAGGCAAAGCGCCAATACAGGACTAAGATCGAATCGTACTACACTGGTTGGGACAATCATCGGATGTGGCAGGGCATGCAAACCATTACAGACTACAAAGGGAAGCACATCCGAGCTGTCCAGTGACATGAGCCTACCAGACAAGCGAAATTACTTACAGTTGAAATCGGAAGTTTACATACACCTTAGCCAAATACATTAAAATTCAGTTATTCAAAATTCATGACATTTAATCCTAGAAATAATTCCCTGTCTTAGGTCACCACTTAATTTTAAGAATGTGAAATGTCAGAATAATAGTAGAGAGAAATATTTATTTCAGCTTTTATTTCTTTCATCACATTCCTAGTGGGTCAGAAGTACACTATATTAGTATTTGGCAGCATTGCCTTTAAATTGTTTAACTTGGGTCAAATGTTTCGGGTAGCCTTCCACATACGTCCCACAATAAGTTTTGTGAATTTTGGCCCATTCCTCCTAACAGAGCTGGTGTAATTGGATCAGGATTGTAGGCCTCCTTGCTCATACACATTTTATCAGTTCTGCCCACAAATCTTCTATGGAATTGAGGTCAGGGCATTGTGATGGCCACTCCAATACCTTGACTTCGTTGTCCGCCATTTTGCCACAACTTTGGAAGTATGCTTGGGGTCATTGTCCATTTGGAAGACCCATTTGCGACCTCGCTTTAACTTCATGACTGATGTCTTGAGATGTTGCTTCAATATATCCACATAATTTTCCTACCTCATGATGCCATCTATTTTGTGAAGTGCACCAGTCCCTCCTGCAGCAAAGCAGCCCCACAACATGATGCTGTCACCCCCGTATTTCATAGTTGTGATGATGTTCTCCGGCTTGCAAGCCTACCCCTTTTTCCTGCAAACATAACAATGGTCATTATGGCCAAACAGTTATATTCAGACAAGAGGACATTTCTCCCAAAATTATGATCTTTGTCCCTATGTGCAATTGCAAACCGTAGTATGGCTTTTTTTTTAAGGCGGATCTGGAGCAGTGGCTTCTTCCGTGCTGAGGGCATTTCAGGTTATGTCGATATAGGACTCGTTTTTACTGTGGATATAGATACTTTTGTACCTGTTTCCTCCAGCGTCTTCACATGGTCCTTTGCTGTTGTTCTGGGAATGATTTGCACTTTTCACACCAAAGGACGTTCATCTCTAGGAGACAGAACGTGTATCCTCCCTGAGCGGTATGACGGCTGCGTGGTCCCATGGTGTTCATACTTGCATACTATTGTTTGTACAGATGAACCTTCAGGCGTTCGAAAATTGCTCCCAAGGATGAACCAGACTTGTGGAGGTCTACAATTTGTTTTCTGATGTCTTGGCTGATTTCTTTTGATCTTCCCATGATGTCAGGCAAAGAGGCACTGAGTTTAAAGGTAGGCCTTGAAATACATCTGTACCCATGAAATGCTTTGTAAGGCTGGTCATGGCTCACATCAACACCATTATCCCAGAAACCGCCCCACTCCACACTGTCCTTTCACACCTGTACAAAAAGAACACCTATGTGAGAATGCTATTCATTGACTACAGCTCAGCGTTCAACACCATAGTGCCCTCAAAGCTCCTCACTAAGCTAAGGACCGTGGGACTAAACACCTCCCTCTGCAACTGGATCCTGGACTTCCTGACAGGCCACCCCCAGGTGGTAAGGGTAGGTAACAACATATCCGCCACACTGATCCTAAGGGGTGCATGCTCAGTCCCCTCCTGTCCCCACTGTTCACTCATGACTGCACGGCCAGGCACAACTCCAACACCGTCATTAAATTTGCAGGTTGAGAGCTTCAAGTTCTTTAGGGTCCACATCACCAACAAACTAACATGGTTCAAACACACCAAGACAGTCTTGAAGAGGGCATGACAAAACCTATTCCCCCTCAGGAGACTGAAAAGATTTTGCATGGGTCCTCAGATCCTCAAAAGGTTCTACAGCTGCACCACCGAGAGCATCCTGACGGGTTGCATCACTGCCTGGTATTGCAACTGCTCGCCCCCCCCCCCCCCCTTACGCTGCTGCTACTCTTTGTTATTATCTATGCATAGTCACTTTAATACTCTTTGTTATTATCTATGCGTAGTCACTTTAATAACTCTACCTACATATATATATTACCTCAATTACCTCAACTAACCGGTGCCACCGCACACTCACTCTGTACGGGTTCTCCCTGTATATAGCCTCGCTATTGTTATTTTACTGCTGCTCTTTAATTATTTGTTACTTTTATTTCTTATTTTATAGGCAATTTTCTTAAAACTGCATTGTTGTTTAAGGGCTTGTAAGTAAACATTTCACTGTAAGGCTGAATACCTGTTGTATTTGGCGCATGTAACAAATAACATTTGATTTGGTTTGATGGTGAATCTACCTCTAACTTCCTTCATACTGTATGCAGAGATATCCCATGGGGAATTGAAGGGAGATGGAAAGAGGTCTCTCTCTTTCTCTCTCTCTTTCTCTGTCTCGTTGTTAAAGTAAAGGACTAAGACCAGTCTGTCAGCTTCCAGTGAGTTAGGTGGGGGTATTCCGTGCATGTGACAAATACAATTTTATTTTATTTGTGTTGAAGAACGGAGGATGGTATATATACTGTACATGACCATTTTAATCATCTGGATCTGCGTCATCATGAGCCAGAAGAAGCAGGTCTCCTTGTTTGCGTTTCAAATGGCACCCTATTCCCTGTATAGTGCACTACTTTTGAGCAGAGCCCTATGGGTCCTGGTTACAAGTGGTGCACTACACTCTTTAAGAAAAGGTTTCCAAAAGGGTTCTTCGGTAGTCCCTATAGGAGAACAATTTTTTGTTCCAGGTAGAACTTTTTGGGGTTCCATGTAGAACCCTCTGTGGAAAGGGTTCTACATGGAACCCAAAATGATTCTACCTGGCACAAAAGATTATTCTTCAAAGGGTTCTCCTATGGGAACAGCCCAAAAAAAACCTTTAGGTTTTAGATATCATCTTTTTTTTCTAAGAGTGTATATAAGGAATAGAGTGTCATTTGTGACATAGGCTTCTTTCTCTCCTCTCCAAGGGCTATATTTATTACTCTCAGGAAAAAGAGAAGTATTAATTTCACACTCTGGCACACAACCCCACAAACGAGCAGATGATATATTTGTCATTCTAAGGACCCATCCCGTCTGGACGCAGAATTGTAGACAATTACACCCACCTATTGTAGGCCTGGTAATGAATGAATACACGTCAACACTAAAAGGTCATTTCTTAATACTATTCAGTCATACTGATGCATGGTGAATCCCTCTGCCCCAAATGATTGGTTTAGACACATTCTTCAAAGCAGATTCTTCGTATTGATGAAACCTCAGACTCAAACAAACTATTATGCAAAGGGCAGAAGGAATTATTGTATGACTTAGATAGCAGAATGCTGCTGAACTGCTTACTTAATAAAGTAATACTCTCTCTCTATTCTCTCTACTCTGTTGGAGGAGAAGTACAGTACAATATTCAAATGTGATGCAGAGCGAGCTGAGATGTGGCAGCAGCGAGCTGTGTGATTATGTTCTAGATTTAATCAAAGACAGAAAACCAGGGAAAATAAGGAGAGAGATAGAGACAGAGAGAGGGTGGCGAGAGAGAGATATAGAGGGAGAGATAGAGAGGTAGGTAGAGAGTGAAGAAAGAGAGAGAAAGAAAGTGAGTGAGAGAGAGAGAGCGAAAGAGTGAAAGTGAGGAATTGAGAGTAGAGAGAGAGAGAGAAAGCGAGAAAGAAAAGGAAGCAGTGGAACGAGAGAGAGAGAGAGAGAGAGAGAGAGAGAGAGAACAAGAGAGAGGAGGGGTGCTGTTGTGTGTAATTCAATTTACGGCTGTGGTGGCGTAATCTCCATTTGAGGCTGTTTGGCAGAATACTGATCTCATATTCTACAGACATGAATGAATAAAATTATATTGATGGAAATGGCTTGAGCCTCACTCTGCCCATACATAAATTCAACCCTGTCCCAGGCCATTCAATCTATTGTGATGTTGCTGGTTAATACATACAGGTGGTTAGTGTGGTGTGACTATAGCCCCAGGGTCCCTGTTTCAAAACACAATTCTGACCTGCATTCACAACAATATTTCCCTTTTCAAACTACATCAATCCACCATTGACCTGCTATGTCACAGTGTAATGCCATGCAACAAAAGAACCAAGCAGAGCAGAGCAGAGCAGCAAATGACTGTGGCTCTATGGCTAAACTGAGTTTAACAGAAATGAGAGCTGTGACGGTGTGAAATGGCATACCATGCTATTACAGCCTGACATTCTTTTCTTGTGGTCATACAGATTACAAATGGCAAGACCCTTTTGTTTTGCATCTTTTCTGCTCTGTGCCTCCCAGACCTTGGCCCGAGGGCTGCCTTTCGCCCACTACCCGCCTTCCTTTGAGGGTTGTTCTAATTTAGAGTGCTGGGTTTGTTTATGTTCTGAGAGGGTAATTACGGTCATCGGTCATTCCGTGGTTCCGGATCGTGACGGTGGTTCTAGCACTCTGGAGTCCATTCTAATTGTCAGTACTGTGGGGGGCCAAACATTTCTGGGGTATTCTTTTATTCCTCCCCACTAGTGTTATTTCCTTATGCTGTGACAATCCATTGCCCTCACAGCTGCCGTAAATTGACTTCATTGTGTGTTTGGTTTGGATTCCGTGACAGGAAATCAAAGACATCGGAGTCAGGAGTCAATCTCCTAACATTGCATTTAAAGAAAACTGGTAGTATACAGTAATTATAAGGCTTGGGGTTAATCCCACAAATTCAATTATAATTAAATTCCCTCTCCCTGTGGGGCAGCCATCGATCGGCATGGGGCAGCCATAGATTGGCATGGGGCAGCCATAGATCGGCATGGGGCAGCCATCGATCGGCATGGGGCAGCCATCGATTGGCATGGGGCAGCCATAGATTGGCATGGGGCAGCCATAGATTGGCATGGGGTAGCCTTGGCTACTAAGCACAGATACATACAATTCAAAACAATCAAATGTATTTATAAAGCCCTTTTTACATCAGCCGATGTCACAAAGTGCTGTACAGAAACCCAGCCTAAAACCCCAAACAGCAAGCAATACAAATTGTCATTGTTAGAATGTTAATATCACAAACAGATCTGGAGTTATAACCAGTTTTAAGAGGGCATGTAGTTTTTGAATGGTTTTCCCGGGCCTGCTCTGCTCCTTCTCCGATAATTGAATGTGCCATGCCCATGATGCACAGTTCATAATCACCCGTAAATTGCTTCAAAACTGAACTTAAACTATGCCGAAACAAATTTAACGCATATAACAACATATTAAATAAATTAAGTATAGTATGATGGGGGAGAATGGGTGAGTTGGTGAGGGGAAGCGATTGTGAATGAAGAACAGGGAGGCCCATTCTATTGTATTCCCTACCCAATATCAGTCCACCAAATCCAAGCAGTCTTATTTGTCTACTCTAGGTCTACCTGGAGTAGGCTACACAGTGAGAGCGTGCGTAATTTACAATGGCAAGACCAAGACGAATGGACGCACATGCTGTGTTAGCATTGCTACAAGATCTGAATGAAAACGACTCGGATTGCGGGGAAGAAATGGACCATGACATCTCTGATTATTATTCTGATTCATGCTGAACGGCTTTCCATATCTGGGAAACAATCGATATAGGGCAGCAGGTGAGAAAGTGTCGGATAATGTTTTGGGTAAGATGGCACTGCTGTACTAGGGGAAAGGAGGAACTTGCTGCAGTTTGGTTATTTATTTATGTTGTCATACGCTTTTACTGTATTTCAACGCACATGCTTTTTGTTTCACAACTGTAACAAGGCCACTCTACGAATAAAAAATATTTTACACTTGAAATTCTGTGTTTTTGTGGTTTTCAATTTTTAGAAATAACCTACAGTAACATTAACTAATGGAAATGTTGCGTTCTTTCAAATATGTACATTTCCTTTTCTAATGTTACCAGCGTCGAAGGAACTGCATCTCAGTGCTAGAGGAGTCGCAATTGGAGACCCATAGGGCAGTGCACAATTGGCCCAGCGTTGTTAGGGTTTGGCCGGGGCAGGTGTCATTGTAAATAAGAATTTGTTCTTAACTGACATGCCTAGTTAAATAAAATAAAAAATACCAAATTACATTGGCAGGAAGTATAAGGACATCTACTTTGTGTCACGTTCTGACCATAGTTCTGTTATTTTATTATTTGTTTTAGTATGGTCAGGGTGTGAGTTGGGGTGGGCAGTGTATGTTAGGTTTTCTATGTTGGTTTTTGTGTTCGGCCTAGTATGGTTTTCAATCAGAGGCAGGTGTCGTTAGTTGTCTCTGATTGAGAATCATACTTAGGTAGCCTGGGTTTCACTTTTGGTTTGTGGGTGTTTGTTTCTGTGTGAGTGTTTGGGCCACACGGTACTGTTTCGCTTTTCATTTTGTTCACATCATTTATTGTTTTGTATTTCAGTGTTCAGTTCGTTTCAATTAAATATCATCATGAACACTTACAACGCTGCGCTTTGGTCCTCCTCTCTATCTCCAGACGACATCCGTTACACTTTGTGCATGACACAAGTAAGACCTTGTGAAGATGCTGGAGGAAACAGGTACAAAAGTATCTGTATCCACAGTAAAACATGTCCTATATCGACATAACCTGAAAGGCCGCTCAGCAAGGAAAAAGCCACTGCTCCAAAACCGCCATAAAAAAGCCAGACTACGGTTTGTAACTGCACATGGGGACAAAGATCGTACTTTTTGGAGAAATGTCCTCTGGTCTGATGAAACAAAAATAGAACTGTTTGGCCATATTGAAGATCGTTATGATTGGAGGAAAAAGGGGGAGGCTTGCAAGCCAAAGGACACTATCCCAACCGTGAAGCACGGGGGTGGCTGCATCATGTTGTGGGGGTGCTTTTCTGCAGGAGGGTCTGGTGCACTTCATAAAATAGATGGCATCATGAGGCAGGACAATTATGTGGATATATTGAAACAACATCTCAAGACATCAGTTAAAGTTAAGGCCTGGTCACAAATGGGTCTTCCAAATGGACAATGACCCCAAGCATACTTCCAAAGTTGTGGCAAAATGACTTAACCTGTTTCTTCCCCTTCATCTTCATTGATGGAAGTGGATTTAACAAGTGACCTTAATAAGGGCTCATAGCTTTCAACTGGATTATCTTGATCAGTCTGCATTATGTCAAGGAAAGAGCAGGTGTCCATAATGTTTTGTACACTCAGTGGGCACACACTGGTTGAATCAACATTGTTTCCATGTCATGTCAATGAAATTACGTTGACCCAACGTGGAGTTGACGTTGAATTGACGTCTGCGCCCACTGGGGTATATGTGGATCCCCATTGGCTTTTGCAGAAGCAGCAGCTACTCTTCCTGGGGTCCACAAAAAACACAAAACATGACAAGTAGCAAAACACCGATACACTGATAGACAAGGACAGTCACACAAATGTAAAATGCTATAAACAAACAATCAGTGCTTAATTTGAGCCAGATCCTGCCGGAACAGGAACCGACACCTCTCCGTTTTGGACTGTTTCGTTCCGGAAACTATTTGGCTGGATCCAGTACACCTTCTTGCATGAACAATAATTGTCACTTTTTGCATTGTAAATATTATAATAAACGTTGCCTCTTTGTTACCCCCCCCCCCCCCCACCCACACACACACAAACTTTCTATGATCTCTCTCCCTCTCATCTGATACACATGAGCCTGCAACTCTCATCTTGCCAGCATTGCACTTCATCATGTATTTCCTTATATAATCATAGCAGCACGAATGGTTACTGATGTCTGTTCAGACAGAAATTAAATAATTCAGAATAGTCTGCTACACCATGAGAAAGCCTACAATGTTGCCACAGAGGATACATAGCTTATTTTAAAAATAGACTAGCTGTGGAGTGTAGCCCAATAACAAGGCATAGCCTACCCATGGCAAATCTGTTAGTGAACAAACAGCATCCAGAAAAAACTGGCCTTTCGCAATATTTCAAATAGCCTACAACCACGGGAAAACACAGGTAGGGAGCAAATGTCTCCTGCTGAAAAGAGAAGACTAATTTGTCAGCTGTAGTCAACCAATACATGTATATTTGACCAACTTCCAAATATTGTTTTACAAAGTAAAACGAGAGAGAGAGGCTTTTGGCAAGAGCGCATAGGCCATCATCAGCAAGTGAGCTGCTCATGATTGGTTGAGTCAGTGAAACTGGGAAGCGTTTTTATGACTATAATTTCCTCCTCAAAGTATAGCATACAATATGTGTCTCCACACACCTAGCCCTAGGCTCTTGATTGATTCAAGACAAGGTCCTTTTCACTGATCTCAGATTCTCAGTTTGTAAGTGTTAAAGTAACCTGGATTTTCGATCATTTTGCGGTATTATGGTGCTTTCAAGACAACTGGAAACTTGGAAAAAATACGAGGTCGAATCATGACGTCAGTGAACTTCAGGTCAGAAAGTCGGAGCTCTAGAAAGAGGCCAGATCCCCATTTGGAATTCTGATTTGGATGACCATTCAAAACTAGTTTTCCCAGTGGAGCTCATTTTTCCAGATTTCCCAATTGTCACCGAAGTCGGATATTTTCCAGTTCCGAGTTCCCAGTTGTATTGAACGCCGCACAAAAAAATATTTTGTCCATATGTGCAACTTCTGTAAGTGCCTCTACTCTACTATTCCATGCCAGTACGCAAATGTGATGATATGCAACACTTTATTATAAATGTGGTTATTTTTCGTTCGTAAGAGCTCCCCACGTCAACCCCCTTCCGCTCCACTTTTTGTTCCTGAACCTCCCGATATACAAATTAAGCACCGCAGACAATAAAACTTACAACAAATACAAACAATACAACTACATTTTTGTTGTTGTTGTTGTATTGTTTCTATAATTTGTGTTGTTCTATTGTAGAGTGTGTCTTTGTGTGCATGTGTTTGTGTGTGTTCCTTCACAGTCTTACTGTTCCACGAGATGTTGTTTAATCATTTCTTTATTAAAGGTAATTCGAATTTTGCTTGAGTAATTGGAAATGGAAGGGGGTTCCATGCAATCATGGCTCTGTATAATACTGTACGTTGCCTAGAATTCATTTTGGACTTGGGGACTGTGAAGAGACCCCTGGTGCCATGTCTTGAGGGGTATGTATGGGTGACTGAGCTGAATGTTATTTGATTATATTCATCACAGTAGTATTTCTCATAGAAACTATAAGAGAAGCAGTTCATCTCTCATCAACCCTCAAACAAGAAAGACTGGCATACATGTTGTTGATGTTAGTTCTGTATGTGCACTTATTAAGGGCAAGGCGTGTAACTAGAACAGTTGGTTTTTGTGTAAAAAACGCATAACGTCTTTTTATAACAGACATACCCCTCCCCATCTTCACAACAACTTTGTCAATATGATTTGACTTGATAATTGAGCATCCAATGTTATACCTAGGAGTTTAGCTTCCTCAACTTGCTCAATGGTCACACCCTCCAGTTGAGGTTTAGGTCTTGGATAATGTTTTGAACCAAATACAATGTTTTTAGTTTTAGATGCATTTAAGACCAGTTTGTTATTAATCACTATTCTGATACTGACTGTAGCTCCTTACTTAGGGTATTGCTGAGAAGGTTGAAGAGTTAGGTAAGAGAAAGAAAATATGAATTCTATATAAAATATAGACTTTGAAAAGGCACGGTTGAATTGTGGTCTCTACTGCTGAGAGGGTTTAAGGAAGTCGTGTAGGTGAAGGATATTATTAATTCTGTCTCCTGAAAAGGCAAGGTTGTGCTGCTGGAGTCAAGGACATGACTCTAGGAACAGGGAGAGGAACAAAGCACTTAAAGAGGAGACAGAGGACCAACAAAGATCACCCTGCTGCACACTCACTCCCCTTGAGGATACACTCCCAGAACAAATAGGAGTTAAGAAAAGAAAATACAATAAAACAAGTAGTAGATATGTATTCGCCAATGGAACTCTTAATTTCTGTTTCACCACATAAAGGGATAGTTTGGGATTTTGGCACTTAACTTAACTAAATGTTTATGTCTCTGCGTCCAGTATGAAGGATGTTAGAGGTAGTTTTGTGAGCCAATGCTAACTACCTTAGTGCAAACACTGGAAGTCTTTGGGTACAGCTTGAGTGGAACCCCGTATTACCAGCATATTCAATAGCATTAGCACAGTGTTATCCTGTAATCAATCCGTCAATGTTTTGTGATTATTAGTGTCGTCAAAATGTTAGCTAACGGGTTAGCAATTAGCATGTTTGACATTTCAGTGGTTGTACTACTATTACTGTAGCAGCTTTTTGATAAGCGGTTAAGCTAAAACAATCATCCTGTATCATTGGCATATGGTCCCCAGTTGTTGGCCACATTACTATTTTGTTCCCTTACAAGATATATCCGTTAAATTTTGTTCAAAAAAGAGAGACCAACCTCGCTCCAAAGTGTTTACTAGATAGTTGACTAGTTGACTAGCCTTTCGGTTGAAAATAATTTACTTGCCTGTCAACTTTCCATTGCTTAGCCCTCCTGTGGACTCTTAAAAATGATTCTTCACAAACATATTTTTCAATGTTGAAATTTTTCAAAATTAATGGCATAATTTGTTGAATAGATTCATCTTATTTAGAAAAAGTAGATATGTTTAATCCAAAAGTATAAATGAATAATTTACTTCAAATTACATCAAATTAAACTTTAATTTCAGTGATGTGCATTGACATAAACAATGAAAAGTTTGTGTTGCAGAGATGCACTTGGAAAGTAATGGAATAAATACACAAGATGGGTTAAATATATATATATATATATATATATATATATATATATATATATATATATATATATATATATATATGCAGTGCCTTGCGAAAGTATTCGGCCCCCTTGAACTTTGCGACCTTTTGCCACATTTCAGGCTTCAAACATAAAGATATAAAACTGTATTTTTTTGTGAAGAATCAACAACAAGTGGGACACAATCATGAAGTGGAACGACATTTATTGGATATTTCAATCTTTTTTAACAAATCAAAAACTGAAAAATTGGGCGTGCAAAATTATTCAGCCCTTTCCAGAAGTTCAGTGAGGATCTCTGAATGATCCAATGTTGACCTAAATGACTAATGATGATAAATACAATCCACCTGTGTGTAATCAAGTCTCCGTATAAATGCACCTGCACTGTGATAGTCTCAGAGGTCCGTTAAAAGTGCAGAGAGCATCATGAAGAACAAGGAACACACCAGGCAGGTCCGAGATACTGTTGTGAAGAAGTTTAAAGCCGGATTTGGATACAAAAAGATTTCCCAAGCTTTAAACATCCCAAGGAGCACTGTGCAAGCGATAATATTGAAATGGAAGGAGTATCAGACCACTGCAAATCTACCAAGACCTGGCCGTCCCTCTAAACTTTCAGCTCATACAAGGAGAAGACTGATCAGAGATGCAGCCAAGAGGCCCATGATCACTCTGGATGAACTGCAGAGATCTACAGCTGAGGTGGGAGACTCTGTCCATAGGACAACAATCAGTCGTATATTGCACAAATCTGGCCTTTATGGAAGAGTGGCAAGAAGAAAGCCATTTCTTAAAGATATCCATAAAAAGTGTTGTTTAAAGTTTGCCACAAGCCACCTGGGAGACACACCAAACATGTGGAAGAAGGTGCTCTGGTCAGATGAAACCAAAATTGAACTTTTTGGCAACAATGCAAAACGTTATGTTTGACGTAAAAGCAACACAGCTCATCACAGCTGAACACACCATCCCCACTGTCAAACATGGTGGTGGCAGCATCATGGTTTGGGCCTGCTTTTCTTCAGCAGGGACAGGGAAGATGGTTAAAATTGATGGGAAGATGGATGGAGCCAAATACAGGACCATTCTGGAAGAAAACCTGATGGAGTCTGCAAAAGACCTGAGACTGGGACGGAGATTTGTCTTCCAACAAGACAATGATCCAAAACATAAAGCAAAATCTACAATGGAATGGTTCAAAAATAAACATATCCAGGTGTTCGAATGGCCAAGTCAAAGTCCAGACCTGAATCCAATTGAGAATCTGTGGAAAGAACTGAAAACTGCTGTTCACAAATGCTCTCCATCCAACCTCACTGAGCTCGAGCTGTTTTGCAAGGAGGAATGGGAAAAAATTTCAGTCTCTCGATGTGCAAAACTGATAGAGACATACCCCAAGTGACTCACAGCTGTAATCGCAGCAAAAGGTGGCGCTAGAAAGTATTAACTTAAGGGGGCTGAATAATTTTGCACGCCCAATTTTTCAGTTTTTGATTTGTTAAAAAAGTTTGAAATATCCAATAAATGTCGTTCCACTTCATGATTGTGTCCCACTTGTTGTTGATTCTTCACAAAAAAATACAGTTTTATATCTTTATGTTTGAAGCCTGAAATGTGGCAAAAGGTTGCAAAGTTCAAGGGGGCCGAATACTTTCGCAAGGCACTGTATATATAAATATATATATATATATATATATATATATATATATATATATTATATTTTAGACATGTAATATATAGTTTTACAAATCATTGCATATGAAAACAAACAAAACAAACAAACAATTACATCTCAACCTCCATCCCTATATTGTCACAGAAATCACAATAAAATCTAGCTCCACCACCACGTTTTGACGAAACCACTGACAATGGCTTGGAGGAGCTGGTGTTGCTAGTGGTTGGGTTCAGGGGCCAACGATGGTGTGGCCGAGAGAGCAGCTATGTGGCCTTCTTCTGTAGCTGGGGGCTCCGGCGGCTCCTACAGATGTTGCATACTGGGAGGCACAGGTGATGCAGCTAACAGAAGTGGTTCCAGCTGGGGGACCAGCAGATGCGATGGTGTCGATCATCTCAACCATGGCAGCCCTCTCCTATGCCCTGTGTTTTGAGGGCTGCCCAACGCTCTTTCTCCTCTGCCTTGGCCCTGTCCTTCTAACCCCTCTCCTGCCATTGGCGCGTGTATTCCTCCCCGGTGAGGGAGTCTTCTTTATCGGTCTGGTCGATACTTCAGGACGGTAAGGATGTGCCTCAGGTCCTTTGCTATCAGAGTATGCCACGTCCAGCGGCTGCATGATATGGGTGCAGTGTGGTGGAAGACAAAGAAGTATAACCCTCTCCCTTAGTGTCGCCGCGAGCACCTCCAGGTCCATGTGGTACTTGTGCCCATCGGAGAGGAGAAGGAGCGGGCGAGTGCTGAAGCCACTTCCTGAACAGGTCCCTGTCAATGTAGCCACTGTTGGACCGTCCATATAAGGCTGGGGGGGGGGGGGGGGGGGGCTCCCAGTGTGTAGTGGCCGCTGGGAAATCACTTGAGGTAGATGATAAACATGGGGATGTCCTCTCCAGCTATGTTGAAGCAGGCCAGCCCTGTGATGTGCTCCTTGGTCCCCGGAGCCTACTGGTACACGTGTTTTGCATCCCGGGGAGCCAGCAGTTTGTGCCTGCTCTGGTCGCTACGAAGCCCAGACTCATCTCAGTGATAGGTTTGTCTGGGTTTCTCCCTCAACCCACTCTCCTCCAAGTGATTCCCATAAGAAGCGAAGAAGGTGTCTGTCATTGGACGGGTGGCACACTCAGCTCTCCCCTGTGCAGGGTGTCCGGCCTCCTCATACTCAGGTTCTTGTGCCTCCTCCTGAACATTTTTCACCACCTCTTCCCCAGTGGTGGGATTGTCTCCCCTGGGTGCCGAAACCTACAATAGAATTGAGGATGAAAATGTTTATTTTGGCACCACCATCCACATTTACGCCACACGTATTGAGAACCGTCAGTCCAGCATTCTACATATGTAAACACATACTGTAGAACACCAAATACCTGCATATTTTGTTGGCATATTTCATCAGCTTATGTTTGGTGAAGGGGAACCCATTTTCATCCTCTGGTGCAAGCAATGTGGGTGGTCCACTGCGATAACCATCTGTCACCAGGCCGCACAGAGTCTGCCGAGATACATCGTGCACCCTGATAGATAAGAAAATAAAATTATAATTAGCAGATGAAATTCACATACATGTGGTAATCTCCTAAAAACAATCACTAACCTTGGCAGCCCAGCGGATAGCAATCCCTGCCCCTTAGTCCTCCATGGCGTGGAACATGTCCACCTCACTCCACTACTTCCTCTTGACTTTATCCATGCTGTGGTGGGAAATACATGTAGCTAAATAACTTATAATACTATACACATTTTAGAAAGACAACTCCATCTGAATATGTATAAATATTTACAATTCAAAGGCATTGAAAGGTGAAGATGACAGGTTTCACAATAAACTGAAAATGTACCCACGTTTTTTGTTTGATACTATCTGTAAAGAAAATCAGTGTCCCAATTAGTTTAACATTTATCCATACATTGCAACATGTGACTAAATACTGCCTCTCGGTGTCTGTTATAAGATGAAACATAACCAACAGTGGTAGGTGTCAAAGAGTTAATGGTTCATAGTCAGACGACTCCAATTTTGATATGGTAAAGCTTGACAACATTCAGCTATTTCTGTGATATGTGCAGTGCCTTCGGAGAGTATTAACACCCCTTCCCTTTTTCCAGATTTTGTTATGCTACAGCCATATTCTAAAATGGTTTGAATATTTTTTTCCCCTCATCAATCTACACACAATACCTCAGAAAACTGAAATACATTATTTAAATAACTGTTCTGTTTGCTTTGTGACTTGAAATTGAGCTCAGGTGCATCGTGTTTCCATTGATCATCATTGAGATGTTTCTACAACTTGATTGGAAACCACCTGGGGTAAATTCAATTGATTGTACATGATTTTGAAAGGCACACACCTGTCTATATAAGGTCCCACAGTTGACAGTGTATGTTAGAGCAAAAACCAAGCCATGAGGTTGTGGGAATTCTCCGTAGGTCTCCGAGACAGGATTGTGTCGAAACACAGATCTGAGGAAGGGTACAAAAACAATTATGCAGCATTGATGTTCCCCAAGAACATCGCGGTCTCCATCATTCTTAAATAGAAGAAGTTTGGAACCACCAAGACTCTTTCTAGAGCTGGCCGTCCGGCCAAACTGAGCAATCGGGGGAGAAGGGCCTTACTCAGGGAGGTGACCAAGAACCCAATGGTAACTCTGACAGAGCTCCAGAGTTCGTCTGTCGAGATGGTGGAACCTTCCAGAAGGACAACCATGTCTGCAGCACTCCACCAATCACGCCTTTATGGTAGAGTGGCCCGACAGAAGCCACTGTCATTACGTTGGCCTCTTTGGGTATAGCAAGCCCACCCCCCTCTCCCTGCCTTCCCCTTTCCTCCTTCAACTAGGTTGCTATGGTCAGAGAGACGTAAATTCCTGAGAATCTCCTCATGGACACACAGTATAGAGAAAGTAGATTTTCATGGTGAACAAAGGAAATCCTTCCACCTCACAGAACTTGAGGTACGAACAAATTTCATGTTCCGGAGAAAGTATAACAGATCGATGAAGAATCCAGCTGTGAACTGGTCCGTTTGTCACAACTTGGGGAAGCTCATGGGAGAGTCTTTGATATTAATTACTAGTCTGCAGCTAGGAATTTGGTATCATTGAACGCCAACCGCCGATACATCTACTCTATAACGAATGACACTCTGAACCATCCCCTCTAACCACAACCGAGAGAGAGAGGGAGAGAGACGGACAATTCTACAAAATAAATGAACTTTTCACGAGCGATCAAGATGACACACTGAGCGTAAATATGGCAATTGTTCCCGAATGAGTGAGCCTTCATGTGCAAAGGATTAGCATTTCAATTGTTATAATTGTCACTCTGTAGTGACTTCTTAGTCGACCCCCACTTGCCCTTTTGTCTAACAAGCCGCCATGCCGGTTTAGCCTACTAGGGCACGTTCTCCTATCATTTCTTGTAACCACATTTATCTTGTTTGTTTGTTTGTTTATGCATTTATGTGAATTACTTAGTTAGTAAAAAATACATGATTTAAGACAATTGATGTATGGATGACTCACAGCGAAAACTGGGTTCGTGCAGATAACCAACAATTTACGACGTTTGGAATGAGACTAACGTGAGGTAAAAGTAAATAATTCATTAATTCGAAGAATAATTGATCAGATAAAATATCTGAAAAGTTATTTTAGGATATTATAATTTTGTAATCTGAATATTTTTCCTTGGTGCCCCGACTTCCTAGTTAATTAGTTACGTGATTAATCAGTTGATCTCATAATAACTAATTACAGAGAATCTTTGATAAAAACTATCAGTCTTCAGTTAATGATAGTAAAGACACAACATTTATGGTGCCCCCTGTGAGGAATCTAATAAAGAATTAGTCTTTGCTGTGGAATTCTATATATCAATTGTGCAAACAGAATTGTATAAACAGACTGCTTTGTAAATATTCAAATTGGTTGTGTGTGTGTTCCCATAGTAGTAGTAGTTTATAGCGTCAGAGCAATGAGTGATAAATTCCAGAATTAGTCCGTTAGGCCAAACGATACTATTTCTGTTGGTCAATATTAACTTCTAGAGCCAGAAAGGTTAGCAATTAGAAGATATTCGTTTGGTGACCGAGCCGAAGTATTTTTGTCCGCCTACCGCACTAAACCAGTGTGGACTGACTAAAGGCATATCCGTATTATGTACCGTGTCGCTCTGGTCAACATAGCGCTAGCAAAGTATGCCGAATGGGTTAATGTGAGACGTCACTAGTAAACCCACCCTTTCCATGGTGAGAGGACCCTATTTTATCCTTTGAACGTGATATTTCTGAACAATGTAGGATTACGAGATGCTAAGCTAACAGAGGGGGAACATTTTTCACTTCCTGTGTTCCGTTTAAATTCCTCCACCTTGCGCGACGGAATTCCCGCCCTTTGTACTTCCGTTTGATTTCAGCATTCTGCATCACTGGTGGTGAAGAATCGCAAGTCCATCTCTTAAAAGAAGGGTTGGAAATTCAAACGTAGATCACCTTAAAATAATCCAGCAATTTCAATTGCTTGGTTATTATCGTCTCATTCAATTTATTTATTTAAATTGTCGAACATACCTTTCTAGGTTCTTCCAATTAAATGAGACACCTTAAACTTTGCAATAGTAACCTAGATGAACCATCTTCCCAGGTGAATTTAAAGTTTAATACCCAGATAGCCTATATAGGTTTGATTATTCATTCAATTTGATCAATCAGTAAAATCTGCTTCTGCAAAGCACAACCAAATCAGTCCCGCCTCCAGCGGGAATCCCATATGGCTTTGGCCTGAGGGGAAAGTGTACCACAGTGGTAAATGTACCTAACATTACCTTTATGATAATCCAGCAATCTCATTTGCTTGGGAATTATTGGGTCTCATTCAATTTATTTATTTAAATTGTCGAACATACCTTTCTAGGTTCTTCCAGTTAAATGAGACACTTTAAGCTTTGCAATAGTAACCTAGATGAACCAACTTCCCAGGTTAATTTGAAGTTTAATTCCCAGATAGCCTATCCAGGTATGATTAATCATTATCATTGATTAATTCAATTTGCTTTTGCAAATTCATTCACTTCCAACTTCCACAGTACTGTCCAGTACTGATGGTTCATTAACGTCTATAAATAGATTAAAATCGTCTTTGCAGCTCCCAATATATTCCAAAACCAAACTTTGGAAAATTAGGAAAAACATTTTTTCCTTTCAAAATGTTCTAATAATGTGCAAGCTATCAGAGGGGGTAGTCCCCACTCGCTATCAGAGGGGGTAGTCCCCACTCGCCCGCTAATTAGTGAACCTCCAACCGCAAATGGATTGATCTCTGACCTCAGCAGCGATACCAACCCTAATTATGCCATTAGTGGAAAAGCAGACAACAACGCTTTCCAAAATCAACCATCGGGCGCAGGCCTCATAAAGGTTCTCTCCAGTCTAGCCCTGATGTCTTGCCACCCAAGATTGGCATCTGTCCAATACCGCAGTGCACAGCTGAAGCACGAGCAGGTAATGGGAGACATAAAGGGCTAGAGGGAGAGAACCGGGAAACCAATGACAAATGCAGAAAAGGGAAATATTCTGCTAGCTATGGAACTGTGCTTGAAAACGGAACAATTAAATGTAATTGCAAAAACGTATGACGACGAACAAGCACAAGCTCTTCAACAAAATCGTCTTCTACAGGAACAAAATCATATGCTACAGGAACAAATCATTATAGCCGAAACTAAATACGATGATGTCCACGCCAAACTAGATAAATCTGAAGAGTTATCTACAAACAGGAGCGCTCAACTTGATAACATGCATGCAGTTTTGTTGAACGTTACTCAAAGTAGCACGATTCTACTCAAAACGCTGCAGACCAAAGACGATCAGTTAATGAACACAATGACAAAGTTGAATGACAAATCAGCAGAACTCATTGAAGTTGCTGACCAAATGAATGATGAGAGAACTCAGGTGATTAAGATGGAAATATTGATTTCTAAGCAAGCGGAGGAAATCTCATCACTGAATCTCTCGCTCCGTACTCAAGACCTCTATCTGCAAACCATGACAGATAAGTTTGATACTGAAAGGAGCAAGTGTGACACTCACGTGTCCAAAATCAGTAGACCTGTTACCTTTTAAACAAATGTTCCTGTCGAACATGTATCCTACCTTCATTACCTACTTGGGCCCTGCCGCCCATGTTGGCTTGCCTGTCTTACAACTCAGAGAGCTTGCAAGCACAGCTTTTGAGGCATCAAAAGTTCAGAGCGCTAAGAGCCCTGACCACTCGGGTTTTGAAGTTTGACCAGGAGCACTCACTCCAGTTAGAGGGTGCATTATCAGGTGTTGGAGTGTTGAGAGATGACGCACAATAACAGTTTCTACCACGAAACCATGATTCCAATAACCTCCGCGGTCAAAATAACTAAAGTACGTCGCCATCAACATGACTACCGCTACAATCGACCTGTTCGCTACGTTCCTGCACCCAACCCACAAAAATGTCAGAGCAAAAGGGTAACAAAGGGTTGAAGGACGATCAAAACGTAGACCAGCGTTCTCCAGAAGTTCCACTACAGGAAGAACTAAAGCGAGAACAATTTGAGAAAAGGCTAAAAGATAAGTCACAAGGACTAGACAATGAATTACCGGACACCAGGTCCGCAGGAATTAACACCCATAGCAAGGACGTTAAAGTTCAAATTTCTCCCGCTCTCATTCAAGACCCTATCCAGGGCCCGCTTGATCAAGAAACAAGCCCCCGGGCTTTGTCTATAGACTCTGATTAAAAGGTTGCGAAGAAAAAGGTCAAACGCTTCGTTAAAGCCAAGCCCACTCAAAATCGGAAAAGTCAATCTGCTTCCACCTTGAACAGAAATGGCACATCACGTCGTTGCGAACGACCACTCCACTTTGTGGGGAATATGTCCACTAACCACAAATCTCAGGCCATACCTGGAAACAGTCCTGGAGGACTGCTTAACTTGTCATGCGCTAATTGATTTGGGTGCAACAATATCACTCATCTCTCAAACATTGTTTGATGATCTCAAAAAGGTTTTGAAGCCAACTAAACGTTGGTTAAAAGTGGAACGATGCGACAGTACACTTCGAGGGGTCACTCAGACTACCTCGCCTCTCACATTGAGATTCATGCTGAAACTACACTTCAAGGATTTAATTTTTATTATTTTTTATTTCACCTTTATTTAATTTAACCAGGTAGGCTAGTTGAGAACAAGTTCTCATTTACAACTGCGACCTGGCCAAGATAAAGCATAGCAGTGTGAACAGACAACACAGAGTTACACATGGAGTAAACAATTAACAAGTCAGTAACACAGTAGAAAAAAAAAGAAAAAAAGAGAGTCTATATACATTGTGTGCAAAAGGCATGAGGAGGTAGGCAAATAATTACAATTTTCCAGATTAACACTGGAGTGCTGGAGCGCGTGCTATGGGTGGGTGTTGCCATCGTGACCAGTGAACTGAGATAAGGCGGAGCTTTACCTAGCATGGACTTGTAGATGACCTGGAGCCAGTGGGTCTGGCGACGAATATGTAGCGAGGGCCAGCCGACTAGAGCATACAGGTCGCAGTGGTGGGTGGTATAAGGTGCTTTAGTAACAAAACGGATGGCACTGTGATAAACTGCATCCAGTTTGCTGAAATAGAGTATTGGAAGCTATTTTGTAGATGACATCGCCGAAGTCGAGGGTTGGTAGGATAGTCAGTTTTACTAGGGTAAGTTTGGCGGCGTGAGTGAAGGAGGCTTTGTTGCGGAATAGAAAGACGACTCTAGATTTGATTTTAGATTGGAGATGTTTGATATGAGTCTGGAAGGATGTATCACTCGTTCACCCTGTGTATGTTACCAGCCTCGAAACTGTAACCCTGCAGATTTGATGGATCGGTTACTCCCATTGATGGATTGGAAAACCAACCAGGTATGGTCACAGGCCACCATGCCTTCTCCACTGACCACACTGTCTTCCCCTTACGCTAGCTGCAACGCAGTCATTCACGAGGGGTATCTGTCGAAAGCACGTTTAGAAACCTCTTGGGGCAGAATCCGATCCAAGGAGATATTACGATATCTCAACACATTCCATCAGCCAACTTGATTGACCATTCTTTTCATGATTTCGAGCCAGCTGTCTCTGTGAATACGCAACTTCCCCCCTCCTTGCAGTCGTGCAATACGGTAGTTGAAATGAACTCCTCTTGCCCATCGGACACTTCCTCAAGCACTGCGGCAGTCTCAGCAAGAAAAACATTGATGCACAGAGTATACTCTGCTTCCAATGATACACCTTCCGCTTTGTTGGGGACTGTCACCCCTTACAATGACACTAATGGCGTCAGTCCAGCAACTGACCCGATGACTCCCACTGGTGAAACACTTTGCGATATCACAGACCGATATCCTCGTCTCAGTTCGCAGGTACTGAAGAGGTTGCCAAACGCGGACGCGGTAGTGACTGACATGCCTCTACAGCCACTGAGCGTTTTGAAGCACAAACACCAGGATATTTGGTTGAAAGGTTACAGCCATTCTCATAACAACTCGGTCGTTGACAACTCGTACATAAGGTCCAAACTTTTCGTTTGCGCCTCGGACACCAACACCACCCGAAGGTGGAGGGGTCCTGAGACACAAAGAGGGGGAATAGTAGCCCAGACCCATGAGGAGCCTCATCGAGGCCGGTGGGGGGGTCGACACTACGGACAACATCGTACGAGGCCGCCAGAGCATAAATCAAATCTAGTTGTAAACTCCCCTATGAGAACAGTGAGGAGCAGACAGGCCCCTAGACGGCAATTATCTTGGAACACATCTAAGATAGTACTGAGGTGTACTACACTGGTCGTAAAGGAAACACAGTGGACTTGTCCACCTCCAAAACAAATGGCAACAATAATCATTCCTTGCCATGTATAGGTTCAACTACAATACAACTAGTAAAATGCTCCAATCATGGGTTCCGGTAGTATAATATTTCAGAATAAATCGGTAGGATAACTGGTCCCTTTGAGCACCAGTACCAATACCAGCGACAGTCAGTCTAGCTACAATCAGTAAGAAGGCTAGAGACCTAACCAATCACATTACCCTTTACAATAGCGACATAGGAGTCACTCAGAATTTCCAGTGCACTCTTCTAATGGTTAACACACATGTCATCTAATAAAATGGAATCCTCCATTCAGAAGGAAAATTATTAGAATCAATAACCACGATCACACCACGTACAATTGGTCCAATACTTAAAGAGCACTTCCGTCGTGATGTTAGCTCCTCCGTGGATAACATAGCTATGAAAGAGACTTCATACCTATCGCCACTACAATAGTGGAGGACACAGTGATTTGTAGTAAAAACTACTACAGACTCCCTCGACACCAATTCTGACTGACCTCCAGGCATTGACCTGAAAATGACCTGACTACGTCAGACTCATTCTGAACAAGTTGTAATCTGCCAGGATACTTGGTTTTCTTCCCATGACATGCGCGCTTATGTAAGCATAAACGCACATACACAACGGAACATCCAATTAGGATTTATGCTAGGATCACTTAAGGGTCCAAGCAAAATACCAGCCTTAGTAAAGTTGAACATTTACTGCTAGGCCTTTGACTCTACAGCACTCACCAGTTTTCTTCCCACAAGTCCATAGGTCATCCCTGTAGACTGCCAAAACTAGTGCCTTACAGCTGTAAACTTATCATATATCAACTTAGGATAGTGCCTAAGCAACACACCAAGTAGGAACACCCTAGATATGGCATTAGAGACAATGCCATGATAGTCATTTTGCCAGAACATTGGACGTAAATAGAATACAGTCCAATTAGAGGATTTTTGTGTGAGAACTATATTTTCTTATGTTTATGCTTTCATTCCTTTTCGGTTCAGTTCCTTTGACACTTAGGAAGTGATAGAGCCATAAACAAAGTCTCCATACAACCATCACTTAGTGCCACAACGCCGCTCATTGGGGAATGAATGTAATTATATATATTTCATGAGTGTGTGTGCGTTGTTAACATCTGCCCAGATCTGACCGCAACGGCGATCACCAACCAAGACATCACCTGGCCCTCCCTGGGGTACTTTGCAGCTCGTACCTTGAGGTACGAACAAATTTCATGTTCCGGAGGAAGTATAAAAGATCGATGAAGAATCCAGCTACGAACTGGTCAGTTTGTCACAACTTGGGGAAGCTCATGGGAGACGGTGTGGCAACATTACCATAATGCTGTTTATATAATAGCCTCAGATATGAGGTTTACATCTAATTGTTCTATAAGAGGAATGAGTGAGAATGAGACTGTTTGTATAATTGTGTAATATGATTTTGGACTGTTTAATGAAGAAAAATACAATCCCCTTTTGATTTGAACTAAATCAGAGGACTGCCCCTGAGCCCAGTTAGGGTCAGACCTCCTGGGACAGCCCCTTTTCTGCCATTCCAAATAAAACCCAACTTTGAGAAATTATCGACAGACCGAGCTTACCTCAATTACGAGATGGCTAAAGGTTGCAGACCATGTTTTTCTCCATTAGGAGGACAAAGGTTGTAGACCATTGCTGAATCTTTTAACCATACCACATGGTTCAACTCTTAGACTATCGATACCGACAGAATAAGAACAAGTCTTTGATATTAATTACTAGTCTGCAGCTAGGATTCGAGAGAGAGGGAGAGAGACGGACAATTCTACAAAATAAATGAACTTTTCACGAGCGATCAAGATGACACACTGAGCGTAAATATGGCAATTGTTCCCGAATGAGTGAGCCTTCATGTGCAAAGGATTAGCATTTCAATTGTTATAATTGTCACTCTGTAGTGACTTCTTAGTCGACCCCCACTTCCCCTTTTGTCTAACAAGCCGCCATGCCGGTTTAGCCCACTACGGCACACTCTCCTATAATTTCATGTAACCACATCTACCTTGTTTGTTTGTTTGTTTATGCATTTCTGTGAATTACTTAGTTAGTAATAAATAAATGATTTAAGACAATTGATGTATGGATGACTCATAGCGAAGACTGGGTTCGTGCAGATAACCAACAATTTACGACGTTTGGAATGAGACTAACGTGAGGTAAAAGTAAATAATTCATTAATTCGAAGACTAATTGATCAGATAAAATATCTGAAAAGTTATTTTAGGAAATGATAACTTTGTAATCTGAATATTTTTCCTTGGTGCCCCGACTTCCTAGTTAATTAGTTACGTGATTAATCAGTTGATCGCGTAATAACTAATTACAGACAATCTTTGATAAAAAACTATCAGTCTTCAGTTAATGTTAGTAAAGACACGACACCACGCCTCAGTAAAAGACACATGAAAGCCCATTTGGAGTTTGCCAAAAGGCATGTAAAGGACTCTAAGACCATGAGAAAGAAGATTCTCTGGTCTGATCAAACCAAGATTGAAATTTTTGGCCTGAATGCCAAGTAACCTGGCACCATCCCCACGGGGAAGCATGGTGGTAGCAGCATCATTCTATGGGGATGTTTTTCAGCGGCAGGGACTGGGAGACTAGTCAGGATTGAGGGAAAGAGGAACGGAGCAAAGTATTACCTCGACTAACTGATGCCCCTGCACATTGACTCTGTACCGGTACCCCCTGTATATAGCCTCGCTATTGTTATTTGACTGCTGGTCTTTAGTAATTTGTTACTTTTATTTCTTATTTTTAGGTAATTTTCTTAACTGCATTGTTGGTCAAGGGCTTGTAAGTAAGCATTTCACTGTAAGGTCTTGTATTTGTACCTGTTGTATTTGGCGCATGTGACAAATAACATTTGATTTGATGGTGAATCTACCTCTAACTTCCTTCATAATGTATGCAGAGATATCCCATGGGGAATTGAAGGGAGATGGAAAGAGGTCTCTCTTTTTCTCTCTCTCTTTCTCTGTCTCGTTGTTAAAGTAATGGACTAAGACCAGTCTGTCAGCTTCCAGTGAGTTAGGTGGGGGCTCCCTCTCTTATTACCAGGGGCTGGGCTCTGTGGCAGGATCTTCCAGGCACTGTGTTACCACTCCACTTCCCTCCCCTTCTTCCACTCCACCACAGGCTCTCTCTCTCCCTCTCTGACAATTTATATCCTGTTCCTGTCTCTCTCCCCGGCAGCTGCCACTGCTCGGCCAAAAAGGTACCGTATGCTTAATTAACATGAATGATGAATGGTCTTCCACCCCTTGTCAAAAGTTCAGGACAAGGTAGATACATTCTACAAAGAGTACAGGGGCGACTGAAGTCTCAAGGGGAAACTGATGGAGCCTCCTTGGGCTGGTTTTCATACCTACATACGTGCTTGTAGATGGGTCATTCCACCAATTTGGTGCCTTTTGAGTGTAAGTTGGTAAAAAAATTCATAATAATAAGCGAGGAGATATAAATGTACTGTTGACATATTACTGACAGGTTACAGATATACTGTTGACATATTACTGACAGGCTACAGATATACTGTTGACATATTACTGACAGGCTACAGATATACTGTTGACATATTACTGACAGGTTACAGATATACTGTTGACATATTACTGACAGGTTACAGATATACTGTTGACATATTACTGACAGGTTACAGATATACTGTTGACATATTACTGACAGGCTACAGATATACTGTTGACATATTACTGACAGGTTACAGATATACTGTTGACATATTACTGACAGGCTACAGATATACTGTTGACATATTACTGACAGGTTACAGATATACTGTTGACATATTACTGACAGGTTACAGATATACTGTTGACATATTACTGACAGGTTACAGATATACTGTTGACATATTACTGACAGGTTACAGATATACTGTTGACATATTACTGACAGGATACAGATATACTGTTGACATATTACTGACAGGTAACATATATACTGTTGACATTACTGACAGGTTACAGATATACTGTTGACATATTACTGACAGGTAACAGATATACTGTTGACATATTACTGACAGGCTACAGATATACTGTTGACATATTACTGACAGGCTACAGATATACTGTTGACATATTACTGACAGGATACAGATATACTGTTGACATATTACTGACAGGTAACAGATAGACTGTTGACATATTACTGACAGGTTACAGATATACTGTTGACATATTACTGACAGGCAACAGATATACTGTTGACATATTACTGACAGGCTACAGATATACTGTTGACATATTACTGACAGGTTACAGATATACTGTTGACATATTACTGACACGTTACAGATATACTGTTGACATATTACTGACAGGCTACAGATATACTGTTGACATATTACTGACAGGCTACAGATATACTGTTGACATATTACTGACAGGCTACAGATATACTGTTGACATATTACTGACACGCTACAGATATACTATTGACATATTACTGACAGGCTACAGATGTGCTTATTGACATATTATTGACAGGTGCTTTAGTCCTCCAACCACTAGAGAGCGCCCGAAGTTAGGGGGTGTCAGATGTTGGGGGGAAATTAGCTAGCTGCAAAGACTTCAAATCTTCTAGCCAGTCTAACGTTAGCCAGCATTGGACTGCGAAACTACGTCTAACTTCCTCGATACTGAACGCAGAGATATCCCATGGGGGAATCAAGCGAGATGGAAAGAGGTCTCTCTCTCTTTCTCCCTCTCGTTGTTAAAGTAATGGACTAAGACCTGTCTGTCAGCTTCCAGTGAGGCTGTCTTCTTACCAGGGGCTGGTCTCTGTGGCAGGACCTGCCAGGCACTGTGTTACCACTCGACTTCCCTCTCCGTCTTCTACTCCACCACAAGTCTCTCTCTCTCACTCTCTCTCTCTCTGTCTCTCTGTCTGTTTCTTCCTGCCTTTCTCTCACTCTCTCTCTCTCTCTCTCTCTCTCTCCCTCTCTGACAATTTATATTCTGTTCCTGTCTCTCTCGCCTGCAGCTGCCACTGCACGTCCAAAAAGGTACCGTATGCTTAATTAACATGGATGATGGATGGTCTTCCACCCCTTGTCAAAAGTGCAGGGCAAGGTAGATACATTCTACAAAGAGTACAGGGGAGACTGAAGTCTCAAGTGGAAACTGATGGAGCTCCCTTGGGATGTTTTCATACCTACAATTGAAGTTTGAAGTTTACATACACCGTAGCCAAATACATTTAAACTCAGTTTTTCACAATTCCTGACATTTAATCCGAGTAAGAATTCCCTGTCTTAGGTCAGATAGGATCACCACTTTATTTTAAGAATGTGAAATGTCAGGATAATAGCAGAGAGAATTATTTCTTTCAGCTTTTATTTCTTTCATCACACCCTCCCCCTTTTTCCTCTAAACATAACAATGGTCATTATGGCCAAACAGTTCTATTTTTGTTTCATCAGACCAGAGGACATTTCTCCAAAAAGTACGATCTTTGTCCCCATGTGCAGTTACAAACCGTAGTCTGGCTTTTTTTATGCCGGTTATGAACAAGTGGCTTCTTCCTTGCTGAGCAGCCTTTCAGGTTATGTCGATATAGGACTCGTTTTACTGTGGATATAATAGATACTTTTGTACTTGTATCCTCCAGCATCTTCACAAGGTCCTTTGCTGTTGTTCTGGGATTGATTTGCACTTTCACACCAAAGTACGTTCATCTCTAGGAGACAGAACGCGTCTCCTTCCTGAGCGGTATGATGGCTGCGTGGTCCCATGGTGTTTATACTTGCGTACTATTATTTGTACAGATGAACGTGGTACCTTCGGGCGTTTGGAAATTGATCCCAAGGATGAACCAGACTTGTGGAGGTCTAAAAAAAATTTTCTGAAGTCTTGGCTGATTTATTTTGATTTCCCCATGATGTCAAGCAAAAGAGGCACTGAGTTTGAAGGTAGGCCTTAAAATACACCCACAGGTACACCTCCAATTGACTCAAATGATGTCAATTAGCCTACCAGAAGCTTCTAAAGCCATGACATAATTTTCAGGAATTATCCAAGCTGTTTAAAGGCACAGTCAACTTAGTGTATGTAAACTTCTGACCAACTGGAATTGTGATACAGTGAATTATAAGTGAAATAATCTGCCTGTAAACAATTGGTAGAAAAATTACTTGTGTCATGCACAAAGTAGATGTCCTAACCGACTTGCCAAGACATTTGTGGAGTGGTTGAAAAACTAGTTTTAATGACTCCAACCTAAGTGTATGTTAGCTTCCGACTTCAACTGCATTTGATGTTGAAATGCTGCTAATAGTCTACAGATGGTTTGTTGAGGGTCTATAGATGGACTATTGACTACCTTGTCGAAAATGGTGAGATATACTGTTGAGATGCCACTGAAAGGCTAAAGACATGCTGTTGAAACGCTGCTGATAGTCTACAGTTTGTTGAACATCAGTAGATTGACTACACACACTTTGTTGTTGAAAGTCAACAGACATGCAGTCGACGTGTTACTGATAGTCTTAATATAGTTTGTAGCACATCTACAGATGAACTATCCAAATGAAGTTTTACCAGTAATATGGATCCATGTGGGACCCAGCCAGTGTGTTGGAAGATGAGAAACGACGACCCGAATCTGAGGGTCTGAGGTAAACACAGAGTTTTGAGGATGGAGTGTATTCCTTTATTGCCAGAACAGCACCCGGGGATTGCACACAGACACACACACACTCACTCACTCATTCACTCACTCACTCATTCACTCACTCACTCACTCACTCACTCACTCACTCACTCACTCACTCACTCACTCACAATCACACACACCACAATGACATGAGATTGACTACTGGGTCTTGCACTACTATCAATAAACCTCAACAATGATACATCTCCATGCCGGTATTGATGGGTGGTCTTTGTGCTGACTGACCATTACCTACCAACAGAGACATTTCCCCATTCATCATCATCCTCTCTGCACTACAATGAGCTGTACAGTAGTTACAAATCTGTCCACAACCTGACCTTGTCTCCTGCCCATACATATTGACTTAAGCTATACCATACATACAAATATGTGTCTCTGCATTGATTGACCTACAGCTACCAACCATGGGGCTAAATGGAGCTATACCCTACAATGCTGGAGTCTGTGTATTGACCTTAAGTTAAGGTAATATGAATTACTTTAAACCATAACCTATACCACATAACCAACTCTTTCACACTTCAGTCCCTAACCGAGGAGCCTCACATTTTAAACCCAGCTAGCTTCTCAGAGCCTTGCCACTTCAGATTATAAGAATGCTGCATTTGTTGTATCTTTATCAGCCTATAGTGAAATATAACAGGAGTATTCTCTGAGCGAGGCATCTCATCACTCACTTTGCAGACCCTTACTGGGTCCACACACACTCCCCCCGGGGATGGGAATGAATGGCTGGGCTCCAGAGAGAGAAAGCCCAGGGAGATTTACTCCTCTGCTCCATCCCATAACTCTCTCTCAGCTTCTCTCTCTCCCAGCCTCTCTTTCTTTCTTTCTCTCTCTCTCTCTCTCTCTCTCTCTCTCTCTCTCTCTCTCTCTCTCTCTTCTGGCTCCATGGTGATGAGACTGCGATGAGGATGCTCTTTTTCATCTGTTTCCATCAGCATGTATGCAGCTCCTGTGACCAGCATGTTCTCCAAGCACTAAGCCACATACTCAGCTTCATAGAATGCTGATCTGATGCCGTGGCTGATGATCTGGTTATGGATAATGATACAATCTACTTTACAATGCAATCTATCCATCTATTATTTATCTTATATAACCTTTTCTGTGAATACCAACTAGCTAGTTATGTCAGTTTACATCCAGTTATGCACATCTAAGTGTTCTATCATCATTCTTACTATTCTTATACTGTAGTTACAAAAACGTCTCTGAATAGTCCTGAAGGAGTGAAGAAGTAAAATACATTTATATTTCAGCACCACGGACAGTACTTGTGTTCCCTAAATGCTGTTTTGAATGAAAATGATGTGTACGCTGAAGAAGGCTACAAAGCTGAAACGTCTGTGTACGCTGTCCCTGATACAGTGGAAACAACAGTTAACATAGAAAAATGTAGTAAGGTTCATCATTTTGCGTGGGTACCCAGCACTCTTTTTTGCTTATCTGAATTTACGAGTTTTATACCCAAACCAAACTTCTGGGAAAACACTATGTCTCTCATGTCTCTTGTTGCTTACGGTATAGGCGCTGACAGTATAAGAGTATATTTGACAGTACAATTATAAGCTTTAACATATTTCAATTGGCATTGTCTGGTCAGAGTTTAGAGTGATGTAAAGAAATCCACAATATGCTGTGGTACAGGGAAGTGATTCATTCTCAGAGCATCTGATTGCAGCCTCAGCCAGACAGCTCTGCCACTCCTGTTGTCCTCCTGGCTGACAGGGAGGTTATTTGGGATGCACCACTGGAGTCTGACAGCTGTCTGCTCCCTGGCATCCCTCTCCTCTCCTCTCCTCTCCTCTCCTCTCCTCTCCTCTCCTCTCCTCTCCTCTCCTCTCCTCCTCCTCTCCTCTCCTCTCCCCTCCTCTCCTCTCCTCTCCTCTCCTCTCCTCTCCTCTCCTCTCCTCTCCTCTCCTCTCCTCTCCTCTCCTCTCCTCTCCTGCTGTCCCAGTGATGGTTTGACTGCATATGGAGATGGAACGTGCTTCACATCAGTCTGTTAGGGAAAATGAAGGTGCGTACGAGCATCAGAGGAGACAGACGGACAGACGCAGCTCAGACACTAACAGCTGTATGGGGAGATAAAGAGATGGATAGACATGCAGAGAATAGCAAAGCTGAGTTAGGGCGTTAGACATACACAGAATGACAAAGCTGTTGAATGGTGGTATTGAATAGATCAAGAGAGATGTTTAGAGGTCCTGGGAAAGGGGATGTGTCCCAATAATCTCCCCTTTCTGTCAAAGTGTGCACTTGTTGACTTCCCTTGTTGGATTTGAAAGAAAATGCCTAGTATAACTCCCTGTAGCCCATGCCTGCACCAATCCAGTGCTTTAAAATTAGTGTGCACTATTCAGGAGGAACGGGAGATTATTGGGAAGCAACCGGGGTAAAAATGTTCTCCCTGACATTGAGGTCTAATTTACAAGCACTAGGGTAAATTGTCCCTCTGACAATCTCTATTTACATTTGTATGTTCAGTGCACCATTCCTCTGACTCAGTGTAAATTTCGTCAACAATAACTATGACGAAAAATACTTGTCAACGGTCAATTTTTCTGGACTAAAACTATGACAATAAAAAGATGAGATGCCCTGCAAAAAAACTACAAGTATGACAAATTACTTTTCAGTTAGACAATGAAAATGTGACGAGATAGGAATTCCACGTTCATTTGACATGAAGCTTATTTTTGTCTGTTTCGTCCAATCCTAAGCATTCATGCATGCAGAATATTTCATGCAATCTTCTCATTGGCAGAGATCTTTCAGTTGTGTGCTGTGATTGAGCTGATCTGCCCGGCTCTCCCACACAGCTCCCAGGCAGTCACTTCAGTCACTCGTCAATCTTTTGGGACACTTGACTTGTAACTAACCTCAGCTAGAAATAATGTTTACTCTCTCTCTTACTTTCATGTAGGCTGTTTTTGCTTTGGTCACATCAGAAGCTCTTTTTTCCCATGTGCACTGCTATTCATTCATCTGTGTTGCCGCTCTCTGTGTTGCCGCTCTCTCAAATGCCAGTTGCAGTTGCTTTTTCCTATGGGAAAAACAAATGCTAAATTGTTGAGCACAATAATACTTCTGACATTTTTGTAAAGCTCAAATGCTCCTCCTTTCTAGGAAACTGTTATTTAACCCCCTTGAAAATCAGAGCGTTAAGTTGTTTAACCTCTAGCCAATGCTTTATAGCCTATATGGTTAATTATTGCGGCCATAGGTTACAATCTGCCACAATATCAATGTTGCCAGCTAAGGTATATGAGGGGATAGTATGTCACGTTGGGTAAGGCTATCTGAATGTGCACATGATGGAAGTTAGAGGTGACTAAATATGTGACTAAAATGGCTGTGTTTAAAACAAGACAATAATTGTCCTAAGTTTTAGTTGACAGATAATAACTAAAATGAAGAAAAAGGTGAAATGACTAAAATGTGACTAAGACTAAAAGGTATTTTAAGACTAAAACTAAAAACTACATTTAAAATAGCAGCCAAAATGAATACTGCTCTGACTGCGATCATTATGTGTCGTTTTTTTGTGAAAGCAGATCTTGACTCATTTTAGAACACTTTAATTAGCATTTTCCCTAACAGTAGGACTCCTTTCAAAACCAAGAGCCCTCTAGTGTATTGTTAATTGTCTAGAACTTTGTTGCCAGAATGTGGATGCACTTTGAAAAGGGGTTGTTTTATTCTTAGTTTCTCAACGAAGCCCAGAGGAGATAATTGTGATATTGCTTAAATGTAAAAATCTGGGAAAGCAACAAAAAATGATCTTCATCTTCTCTGTCTGCAATGCAAAATAATGAATTTGTCTTTGCCAAGAACTATGCCCTTCACAATCATGGTGTACTTTATTTTGGTTGAATCAAAGAGAGGGTTTGTTGATCTCTATACTCTATATGGCTCTGTTGTCACCTATCTACAACTGTGTCATATACCCATGCTTTATACGTGCTGTGTAAGGGTATCAAATGCAGAAAGGTAATCTGAATAAAATTAAGTAAACCATTTATTCACTGAAATAAGGAAATAGCGAAATGTCATTGTCAACGGTCATCATTTGGATTTATTAAAACAGACTGGAACAGCTATGAGGCTTTTTGGAATTTATAGGCCTACCCGTTAAAATTATATCTGCCAATTCCTTGCTTATGTGTGGCTCCTCTGCTCTCAAATTTCAGTCACGTCTTCATCCCTCACACGGCTGTATAAGTGCTAGGTAAGGGTATGAAATGCAGATACAGTGCCTTCAGAAATTAGTCATACCCCTTGACTTATTCCATATTTTGTTGTGTTACAGCCTGAATTCAAAAATGATTAAATCTATTTTTTCTTTCACCCATCTACACACAATACCCCTTAATGACAAAGAGAAAACATTTTTCTAAAAATGTTAGCAAATTTATTGTCACGACTTCTACCTTGTTCGGGCGGTGCTCGGCGGTCGACGTCACCGGTCTTCTTGCCATCATTGATCCATTTTTCATTTTCCATTGGTTTTGTCTTGGCTTCCTACACACCTGGTTTCAATCCCATTCATTACCTGACAATGTAAAAATCTGTAATTCTGCCCCTGAGCAAGGCAGTTAACCCACTGTTCCCTGGGTGCTGTGGATGTCGATTATGGCAGTCCCCCTCTTTGATTCAGAGGTGTTGGGTTAAATGCGGAAGACACATTTCAGTTGAATACATTAAGTTGGACAACTGACTAGGTATCCCCCTTTCCCCAACTCCAGTGTATATTTGGCCTTGGGTTACTGTCCTGCTAAACGGTGAATTTGTCTTCCAGTGTCTGTTGGAAAGCAGACTGAACCAGGTTTTCCTCTAGGATTTTGCATGTGCTTATCTCTATTCTGTTTCTTTTTATCCCCAAAAACTACTGAGTCCTTGCCGATGACAAGCATACCCATAACATGATGCATCCACCACCATGCTTGGAAATATGAAGAGTGGTACTTAGTGATGTGTTGTGTTGGATTTGTGCCAAACATAACGTTTTGTATTCAGGACATAAAGTTAATTTGTTTGACACATTTTTTGCAGTTTTACTTTAGTCCTTTAATGGTAACAGGATCCATTATTCTGTACAAGCTTCCTTTTTTCACTCTGTAATTTAGCTTAATATTGTAGAATAACAACAATGTTGTTGATCCATCTTCAGTTTTCTCCTATCACAGTACATTTTTTACTCCTGAACTTATTTGAATACATGAATACATGACTCAAGACATTTTAACTTTTATTTTGTTATTAATTTGTAATTAATTCCACTTTGGCGTTATGGGGTATTGTGTGTAGGCCAGTGACACAAAATCTCAATTGAATCCATTTTAAATTCAGTCTGTACCACAACAGAATGTGAAAAGATAAAGTGGCGTGACTACTTTCTGAAGGTACTGTAGGTAACCTGAGTAACGTTAACCTAACATTTTTTATGGAAGTAAGAAAGCTATAAACATTACCATTATTTTGATTTGTAAAACCAGCCTGAACCAATGCCTCTTTAGAGAGAGAAATTATGGCAAGGCAATTCCGTGGCTCCTGGCTGCCCCTTACCTTTCTGTCACGCCTCTGTCCCCCACACGGCTGTCTGCAGAAGGCAATTTGTCTCCCCCGATAAAACGGCCACACAATGGAAAAATCAATGGCAGAAATCAAACACATTCAATCAGGTATTTGTGCCCCTTACGGGGACGAGATGTCGGAGTTGCCGAAGAGAAGAGGGTTTCTAATCTCATCACACCTGGGCCTCATTTGTCAAAGGTGCCCGCGCACAAAAAGGCTCCACGCAAATCTCAGACCATGCGTACGATCAACTTCTAGTAGTTGATCAACTGTATTGCAAGCAAATAGGTGTTTGATGCACAGGAATTATAATAATGGTAGGCTAATAAAAACATTAACATTTAGTTGGTAAGGAGATCGCATGGCAGCATGTAGCCTAATGTGTTTCTTTTACTTTTGTTATATAGGCCTAAATCATAACTTGACTTGTCTCTCCTTTTCTGACTTGACTGGTTTATTTCCCCTATAGAGCAAATATTATGCTACCAGTTATCCATCACTAATTTAATAGCAAAACATGCTTGAAAGTAAATAGACCAGAGAGGCTTTGAGATTTGTCTGCATAAAAAATACAACCTTATTCTTTATATAGTACACTACTGTTGACAAGAGCTTTAAATACACAGGACTTTATTTTCCCATTCAGGGGCTACATTATATTCCATACTATTATCAGGTATTGGTATTGAACAATATGGAGATAAATGGCTTCATTTTCACAACTATACAGGACCAACATAGGACTCGTTTTACCGCTCAGTACAACTTCTGAATACAACTTATTTTATAGTCTGATCATGGTGTAGGGTGAAGTTACCCCAGCCTAGATCTTGGGTCAGTTTAGCATTTTCCGCGCTAATTAACGTTAGGATTGGGGGAGGGGAAGCTGATCCTAGATCTCTACCTAGGGAAAATTCACCCTTGAGCAATGTTAAAGGTTTAACATTCCTAACATGTCCAGACAGCATCACTTTTATAACTTCACTCTTCATACAAATGTATATGTATCTTCTTCACGACTGCAAAGATGAATGATACCAGTCTGATGCTGCACTTTACTTTACCAGGTGGCATGGACAGCAGAAATCATTTTCCAACGGACGAGCCCCGAAGAAAATTACGATCAAATCTGATCCTTGGGACTGGCTCTTTCATTCTCTGGATCAGTGTCTGGAATGAGAATGAGAAGCTTGCATAAAGTATGTATGGAGCTAAGGCTGACTAGAGCTTAAAAAAATAATAGCTAGGTACACAAGTTGAGTGAGAGGTACACACACAGTCAGAGTAGACGTTTCTTCTCTTCCTCTTGTTTCAGCCCAAAGCGAAATTAAATCAGTCTGCAGTTTGAGTCTGAATGTAATGACTGCCAGACCGATTCATGGCTATCGGAGGGATAATCACACATTTCTTAAGGCTTTAATATGTATCCTGCTAAGCCCAGGCTGCTTCTTTTCTCAAACAAAATGTTCCCTGATATTCTCCTCCGGAGGGAGAGAACTGCAGAAGAGACTGGTGAGAAATAAATAAAAAATACATATATTAATGTAGTGAAGTTATGGATATGATACAGTATGTGGCCAGACCTCTCGAGCTCCAGTGTTCAACCCAACATGTCCTGTCAATCTTCACTCACTGTTACTATGAGTCATTTTTTATTAATTTTTCGAAGTTATTTTAGATACAGAGAGTTATTTTCTATTATTTCCATCATTCCAGCCTCTCTGTCTGTCATCTCTTTTTCCATACCTGTATAATGAATAGTTTTTTCGAATTGCCTCTTTTTAAGCAACATGCAGCAGGCTTCAGTTCCTGTTTCACGGTTGAACAGATGCCCTGTTTGGCCCTAAAGGCATCTTAAGGCATTTAGCAAACAGGGAGATCCACAGAGTGTTTGAACAGGATTGGAGGTGATGGTTATGGTCCGGATATCTCGGACACCTCTTCCCTTGGTCCCACAGAGCCTAATAAGTGTCTGCCAGCAATGAATATTGGGACAGAGATGGCCGCTGTGCCATGGTCATTAGAAAAAGATGAATGACATAGTCGTGTTGGGCCCAAAAGGCTCTGATCAAAAGTACTGCACTATATAGGGAATAGGTTGTCATTTGGGATTCAGCCTTGGTCCAGGGAGGTGTGTGGAATGGACAACATCAAAGCAATCTTTCCCATTGTTAAAAAACAAAACAACATTTGGACGTTGGGCCAAGAAAAATATGCATGGTGAGAAACTGAAAATGTTTTTGACGTTGGGGTGGGGCAGAGTAATGTTTCCTATTTGTTTGGGCCAAGTGCTTGAAATCTGATAGACCAATGTTTAATATTGGAAAGATACCGTACACAGTATGTCCAAACATGATTTATGAGTTGATAAATTCATAATTGGTCAAACCATACAGTATACCGCACAGGTGTCTGAGTGGAATACAGATGACTGTGTGATTATTAACCTATAGCAGGATTAGACTTTGCCTAAACCAAATTAAGTCCAGTAAACAAATAACTTCATAAGTAGGCGGTTCACGCACCCTGCATTTCCTAATAAGAAAACATGAGGCGCACACCAAACCCACTGAGATGTGTAATTAACTCCATGCATTTCATTCAAAATGGCTGCCGTCTAAATATAAAAATAGAAAATAAATGTCTTGTCGAATAGAAAGAAAAGCTCAAATCTCATGTATCTAGCAGTGGGGGGAGCGAGAGAGACGGTTCATTTTCTCTAGAGTAAAATAACTCATAATGCAGAAGTGCATGAGCCCTAAAACTGAAATGAATTCTAAAAAACTTTCCAACAGTGATTATACTTCACTTTAGTATTTCTTTCATTTCCCCTCTATGGGCTTTATACATACATACCTTTTTCCCTTCTAGAGGTCAAATGTATAGTTGTGCTTCATGCAATTCATTGAGCATTGCATATTGCATACATTAATACATACAGTGCAGTACAGGTATTAAATATACACACGTCTTTGCCTATCAGGTGAATTCCTAGTCAGCATTGTTCCCTTGGTTTATTCATAAATATGTGTGATGTTTAAATTTGTATCCTCTGGGAAACCTCATACTAGAATAATGTTTCAGCAGATCGTGATGATCTAGCTAGCTGATATCGATAGGATAGGATCAACTTCAGTATTCCTGAGGGAAGAATTGTCTTAGATATACAGTACTACTGTATACAAAATAAACACTGTACATTAGAGTAAAAGCCTGCCCATTGAAATCAGCAGCACAGCGACTACAGCATATCCTGAGACTCTTTGTCATTTTACTGGCAGGCGGTCATAAAGCAAGAACGCCCTAGACTAAAGCCGGACTGGGACCAGAAATAAGCCCTGGTATTTCTAACACACCAGCCCATTTCTTCCCTCGAGGCCTCCCCATTATTAGCCAAATAAAGATACAAAATATATAATTTAGACAAGCCCATTAGGCCAGAGACCAGAGACACCTTATCTTACTCAAATAAAAAGTTTTTGGTATAAAAATTGTCAACATGTTCAAATTGTGAAACACAAAGTCTGAAACGAAATGATTAGACAACAAAGATGTTGCTGGAATCTGTGGCACAAACACACACAAAAAGGCAGTACCTTGTGGTATAGACTCAGATTTCTTGAGTTTAATGCCTGTGAGGTTACAGGGGGTGTTCCAGTACGAGAACGTAGTCTCCGAGCTAATCTGTGCACCAGGTTCCTTTATGGCAGTGGAATTTTGATTCTCAGCATGCATGTGGTGAAGGTGGAAATGATTCTAAAGTCATGACTTTGGCCCCATGTTGCTGGGCTAAAGCACTGACTGTGTAGAAGGACATTGGGTCAAGACATATTGGGAAGCAGAGATAAGCGTTTTTTATCTGATGCACCTCATATGTAAGTGTCTGTCTTTCACCCTGATCATATGACCATGTAAGTGAATGTCTCCATTTTATGTATTTAATCTCAAAAATCCATTATTCAGTTCAAGCAAATTACATTGCACTTGCCATTGCAACCTCATTGATTTTTGGTTACACTTTCATTACTTTACATTGAGGTATACTTTATAAAGGATTAATAAAGGGTATACAAGTACAGAGTTTAATTCCATTCATTATTTCCATGCAGAACAAGAACCACCACTCTCTAAAACACTCTAAAACCTTTCTAACCCTTTCCCCAGTAACACTCATCTCTACCCCTTTCCCCAGTAACATTCCTCTCTACCCCTTTCCCCAGTAACACTGTTCTCTACCTCTTTTACCAGTAACAATTCCTCTAACTCCTTTTCCCAGTAACACTCCTCTAACCCCTTTCCCCAGTAACACTCCTCTATAACTCTTTCCTCAGTAACACTCCTCTCCACCCCTTTCCCCAGTAACACTTCTCTAACCCCTTTCCCCAGTAACACTCCTCTATAACCCTTTCACCAGTAAATCATATCAAATCAAATCAAATGTCTTTATATAGCCCTTCGTACATCAGCTGATATCTCAAAGTGCTATACAGAAACACAGCCTAAAACCCCAAACAGTAAGCAATGCAGGTGTAGAAGCACGGTGGCTAGGAAAAACTCCCTAGAAAGGCCAAAACCTAGGAAGAAACCTAAAAAGGAACCAGGCTATGTGGGGTGGCCAGTCCTCTTCTGGCTGTGCCGGGTGGAGATTATAAAAGAACATGGCCAAGATATTCAAATGTTCATAAATGACCAGCATGGTCAAATAATAATAAGGCAGAACAGATGAAATGGAGCAGCAGCACGGCCAGGTGGACTGGGGACATCAAGGAGTCATCATGTCAGGTAGTCCTGAGGCATGGTCCTAAGGCTCAGGTCCCCCGAGAGAGAGAAAGAAAGAGATAAAGAGAGAATTAGAGAGAGCTCACTTAAATTCACACAGGACACCGAATAGGACAGGAGAAGTACTCCAGATATAACAAACTGACCCTAGCCCCCCGACACATAAACTACTGCAGCATAAATACTGGAGGCTGAGACAGGAGGGGTCAGGAGACACTGTGGCCCCATCCAAGGACAACCCCGGACAGGGTCAAACAGGAAGGATATAACCCCACCCACTTTGGCAAAGCACAGCCCCCACACCACTAGAGGGATATCTTCAACCACCAACTTACCATCCTGAGACGAGGCCGAGTATAGCCCACAAAGATCTCCGCCACGGCATAACCCAAGGGGGGGGTGGGGGGGCGCCAACCCAGACAGGAAGATCACATCAGTGACTCAACACACTCAAGTGACGCACCTAGGGACGGTATGAAAGAGCCCCAGTAAGCCAGTGACTCTGCCCCTGTAATAGGGTTAGAGGCAGAGAATCCCAGTGGAAAGAGGGGAACCGGACTGGCAGAGACAGCAAGAGCGGTTCGTTGCTCCAGAGCCTTTCCGTTCACCTTCCCACTCCTGGGCCAGACTACACTCAATCATATGACCCACTGAAGAGATGAGTCTTCAGTAAAGACTTAAAGGTTGAGACCGAGTTTGCGTCTCTTACATGGGTAGGCAGACCATTCCATAAAAATGGAGCTCTATAGGAGAAAGCCCTGCCTCCAGCTGTTTGCTTAGAAATTCTAGGGACAATTAGGAGGCCTGCGTCTTGTGACCGTAGCGTACGTGTAGGTATGTACGGCAGGACCAAATCAGAGAGATGGGTAGGAGCAAGCCCATGTAATGCTTTGTAGGTTAGCAGTAAAACCTTGAAATCAGACCTTGCCTTGACAGGAAGCCAGTGTAGGGAGGCTAGCACTGGAGTAATATGATCAAATTTTTGGGTTCTAGTCAGGATTCTAGCAGCCGTATTTAGCACTAACTGAAGTTTATTTAGTGCTTTATCCGGGTAGCCGGAAAGTAGAGCATTGCAGTAGTCTAACCTAGAAGTGACAAAAGCATGGATTAATTTCTCTGCATAATTTTTGGACAGAAAGTTTCTGATTTTTGCAATGTTACGTAGATGGAAAAAAGCTGTCCTTGAAATGGTCTTGATGTGTTCTTCAAAAGGGAGATCGGGGTCCAGAGTAACGCCGAGGTCCTTCACAGTTTTATTTGAGGCGACTGTACAAACATTAAGATTAATTGTCAGATTCAACAGAAGATCTCTTTGTTCCTTGGGACCTAGAACAAGCATCTCTGTTTTGTCCGAGTTTAAAAGTAGAAAGTTTGCAGCCATCCACTTCCTTATGTCTGAAACACATGCTTCTAGCGAGGGCAATTTTGGGGCTTCACCATGTTTCATTGAAATGTACAGCTGTGTGTCATCCGCATAGCAGTGAAAGTTAACATTATGTTTTCGAATGACATCCCCAAGAGGTAAAATATATAGTGAAAACAATAGTGGTCCTAAACGGAACCTTGAGGAACCCCGAAATTTACAGTTGATTTATCAGAGGACAAACCATTCACAGAGACAAACTGATATCTTTCCGACAGATAAGATCTAAACCAGGCCAGAACAAGTCCGTGTAGACCAATTTGAGTAACACTCCTCTCTACCCCTTTCCCCACTAACACTCCTCTCTACCCCTTTCCCCAGTAACACTCGTCTCTCCTATTCCCCAGTAACACTCCTCTCTAACCCTTTCCCAGTAACACTCCTCTATAACACTTTCCCCAGTAACACTAATCTAGAACACTTTCCCCACTAACACTCCTCTATAACCCTTTACCAGTAACACTCCTCTTTAACCATTTTCCTCAGTGACATTCCTCTATAACACTTTCCCCAGTAACACTCCTCTATAACCCTTTCCCAGTAACACTCCTCTATAACCCTTTCCCAGTAACACTCCTCTATAACCCTTTCCCAGTAACACTCCTCTATAACCCTTTTTCCAGTAACATTCCTCTCTACCCCTTTCCTCAGTAACATTCCTCTATAACCCTTTCCAGTAACACTCCTCTATAACCCTTTCCCAGTAACATTCCTCTCTACCCCTTTCCTCAGTAACACTCCTCTCTACCCCTTTCCCAGTAACACTCCTCTCTACCCCTTTCCCCAGTAACACTCCTCTCTACCCCTTTCCCCAGTAACACTCCTCTATCCCCTTTCCCCAGTAACACTCCTCTATAACCATTTCCTCAGTAACACTCCTCTCTAACCCTTTCCTAGTAACACTCCTCTATAACCCTTTCCTCAGTAACACTCCTCTATAAACCCTTTCCCCAGTAACACTTCTCTATAACACTATCCCCAGTAACACTCCTCTATAACTCTTTTCCCAGTAACACTCCTCTATAACCCTTTTCCCAGTAACACTCCTCTAACTGTTTCCCCAGTAACACTCCTCTATAACCCTTTCCCCAGTAACACTCCTCTAACCCTTTCCCCAGTAAGACTCCTCTAACCCTTTCCCCAGTAACACTCCTCTCTAACCCTTTCCCCAGTAACACTCCTCTATAACCCTTTCCCCAGTAACACTCCTCTAACCCTTTCCCCAGTAACACTCCTCTAACCCTTTCCCCAGTAACACTCCTCTCTTTCGCCAGTAAGACTACTCTATAACCCTTTCCCCAGTAACACTCCTCTCTAACCCTTTCCCCAGTAAGACTCCTCTATAACCCTTTCCCAGTAACATTCCTCTCTACCCCTTTCCCCAGTAACACTCCTCTATAACCCTTTCCCCAGTAACACTCCTCTAACCCTATCCCCAGTAACACTCCTCTCTTTCCCCAGTAAGACTCCTCTATAACCCTTTCCCAGTAACACCCCTCTATAACTTTTTCCCCAGTAACACTCCTCTAACCCTTTCCCCAGTAAGACTCCTCTATAACACTTACCCCAGTAACACTCCTCTATAACACTTTCCCCAGTAACACTTCTCTCTAACCCTTTCCCAGTAACATTCCTCTCTACCCCTTTCCCCAGTAACACTCCTCTATAACCCTTTCCCCAGTAACACTCCTCTAACCCTTTCCCCAGTAACACTCCTCTCTTTCCCCAGTAAGACTCCTCTATAACCCTTTCCCAGTAACACCCCTCTATAACTTTTTCCCCAGTAACACTCCTCTCTCCTATTCCCCAGTCATGAAGCAACACAGAACAGACAATTCAATCTTTAAACAGAGACCTTAAATAAAATGTATTTGGCACATGCTCCAAATACAATAGGTTGTAGACTTTACCCTGAAATGCTTACTTATGAGCCCTTTCCCAAAAGTGCAGAGTTAATAAGAAATATTTGCTAAATAAAAAAGGCAATCAAGATAGATAATAAATAGAGTAGCCGCAGCGTATGCAAAGAGTATGAAAGTGTGAAAGTTTGTGTGTGTGTGTGTGTGAATGTGGACACTTTATATTATACTTGTGAGTACCAAAAGTTCTCTCAAGAATAGTAAACCAACTAAGGGAGGACATTTTGCCGGTCCTCACTTGTAAAAAGGCTATGTTAGGTTTAGTGGTTATGGTTAGAATGAGGGTTAGGGGTTAGTGGTTAGGTTTAGGGTTAGGGTTAGCAAATAGGGTTAGGTAGTTAGGGTTAAGATTAGGGTTAGGGTAAGGATAAGAGTTAGGGTTAGGGTTAGGTTTAAGGTTAGGGTTTAGGGAAAATAGTATTTTGAATAGAAATCAAATGTTGGTCACCAAAAAAAAGTTCTCACAAGTATAGTAAGACACAGCTGTGTGTGTGTGTGTGTGTGTGTGTGTGTGTGTGGTGTGTGTGTGTGTGTGTATATGTGTGTGTGTGTGTGTGTGTGTGTGTGTGTGTGTGTGTGTGTGTATGTGTGTGTGTGTGTGTGTGTGTGCGTGTTGGTGTGTCAGTGTAGTATGTGTGAGTGTGTGGGTAGAGCCCAGTGAGTGTGCATAGAGGTAGTGCAAGAGAGTCAATTGCATAAAAAAGGGGGTCAATGCAAATAATCCGGGTAGCCATTTGATTAATTGTTTAGCAGTCTTATGAATTGGGGGTAGAAGCTGTTGAGGAGCCTTTTGGTCCCAGACTTGGTGCTCCGGTACGTCTTGCTAGCAGACAGAAACGTCTATGACTTGGCTGGCTGGAGTCTTTAACAATGTTTAGGGCTTTCCTCTGACACCGCCTGGTATAGAGGTCCAGGATGGCAGGGAGCTCGTACGCATTACTCTCTGTAGCACCACACTGCCAGGTCTCTGATCCCCTCCCTATAGGCTTTCTCATCGTCGTCGATGATCAGGTCTACCACCGTTGTGTCATCGGCATATGTAATGATGGTGTTAGAGTCGTGCGTGGCCACACAGTCATATGTGGTTACACAGTTGTGGGTGAACAGAGAGTACGGAACGGGATTAAGCACTATCCCTGAGGGGCCCCGTGTTGAGGGTCAGCGTGACGGATGTGTTGTTGCCTACCCTCACAACCTGGGGGCGGCCCGTCAGGAAATCTAGGATCCAGTTTCAGACGTAGGTGTTCAGTCCCAGGGTCTTTAGCTTAGTGATGAGCTTGGAGGGCAATATGGTGTTGACCGCTGAGCTGTAGTCAATTAACAATATTCTCAGCTAGGTGTTCCTTTTGTCCAGCTGGGAAAGGGAAGTGTGGAGTGTGATAGAGATTGCGTCATCTGTGGCTCTGTTGGGGCGGTATGCGAAATTGGAGTGGGTCCAGGGTGTCTGGGATGATGGTTTTGATGTGAGCCATGACCAGCCTTTCAAAGTATTTCATGGCTACAGATGTGATTGCTACGGAGCGATAGTCATTTAGACAGGTAACCTTGGCTTTGAGGATGGGCTAATTGTAATGTCTGGAATGGAATTGATGGAACGGAGTCAAAAGTGGAAAGGGAAGGGAAAGAGGGATATCTAGTCAGTTGTACAACTGAATGCCTTCAACTGAAATGTGTCTTCCGCATTTAACCCAACCCCTCTGAATCAAAGAGGTGCAGGGGGCTGCCATAATCGACATCCACGTCTTCGGTGCCCGGGGATAAAAATGCTTTCCAAATGTTTGATGTGTTTGATACCGTTCAATTTATTCCATTACAGCCATTACAATGAGCCCTCCTATAGCTCCTCCCACCAGCCTCCACTGAAGTGACTAATGTAGAAAACGTAATGTCATTGGATGAGTCCCGGAACATATTACAGTCTGTGCCAGTGAAACAGTCCCGTAGCTTAGCATCCTCTTCACTGGACCACTTCTGTATTGAGTGCGTCACTGGTACTCCCTGTTTGAGTTTTTGCTTATAAGCAGAAATCAGGAGGACAGAGTTATGGTCAGATTTGCAAAGTGGAGCGTGGGAGAGCATGGTATGCGTCTTTATCTGTGGAGTAAAGTTGACGTAGAGTTTTTTCGCCAGTAGTTGCACAGGTGACATGTTGGTAGAAATGAGGCAAGACAGATTGCAGTTTACCTGCATTAAAATCCCTGTCCACTAGGAGCACCACCTTTGGGTGAGCTTATTCTTGTTTTCTTATGGCCCTATACAGCTCATCGAGTATGGTCTTAGTGTCAGCATTGGTTTGTGGTGGTAAGTAGACAGCTACAAAAAATATCTATGAAAACTCTTGGTAAATAGTATGGTCTACAGCTTATCAAGAGGTATTCTAACTCAGGTGAGCAGAACCTTGACACTTCCTTAATATTAGAGATCAAGTCAACAAAATTGTTATTGGTCACACACGTGGTTAGCAGATGTTATTGCAGGTGTAGCGAAATTCTTGTGTTTCTATCTCCGACAGTGCAGTAATATCTAACAAGTAATATCTAACAATTTCACTACATATACCCAATACACACAAATCTAAGTAAGGAGTATAATTAGGAATATATAAATATATGGACGAGCAATGTCAGAATGGCATAGACTAAGATACAGTAGAATAGTGTAGAAAACATTATATACATATGAGAGGAGTATGCAAGATATGTAAACATTATTAAAGTCACTAGTGTTCCGTTTATTAAAGTGGCCAGTGATTTCTTGTCTATATATAAAGGCAGAAGCCTCTATGTGCTAGTGATGGCTACTTAACAGTCTGATGGGATTGAGATAGAAGCTGTTTTTCAGTCTCTCGGTCCCAGCTTTGATGCACCTGTACTGACCTCGCCTTCTGAATGATAGTGGGGTGAACAGGCAGTTGTTCGGGTGGTTGTTGTCCTTGATGATCTTCATGGCCTTCCTGTGACATTGGGTGCTGTAGGTGTCCGGGAGGGTAGGTAGTTCTTCCCCGGTGATGCGTTGGGCAGACCGCACCACCCTCTGGAGAGCCCTGCGGTTGTGGGCTGTGCAGTTGCCATACCAAGCGGTGATACATCCCGACAGGATGCTCTCAATTGTGCATCTGTAGAAGTTTGTGAGGGTTTTAGGTGCCAAGCCAAATTTCTTCAGCCTCCTGAGTTTGAAGAGGAGCTGTTGCACCTTCTTCACAATGCTGTCTGTGTAGGTGGACCATTTCAGTTTGTCAGTGATGTGTACGCCGAGGAACTTAAAGCTTTCCACCTTCTCCACCCGTCAATGTAGACAGGGATGTGCTCCCTCTGCTGTTTCCGGCAGTCCATGATTATCTCCTTTGTTTTTTTGACGTTGAGTGAGAGGTTATTTTCCTGGCACCACACTCCCAGAGCCCTCACCTCCTCCCTGTAGACTAACTTAAATGTCTTATTCACATCAGCCATGGAGAAGGAGAGCTCACAGTCCTTGGTAGTGAGCCACATCCAGTTGGAGCTCATTATTTTCAGTGTTCCGAGTGGTTTTCGAGGTCGGAAGTCAGAGATTTTCGATTTCCCAGTTGTTTTGATTGAGGCATTGTAGTGAATTCACATTCTGGGATTAGGGAGTTTTCGCAAAATCAAACAAACATGGCTGCCATCATAAAGAATGTAGCTGATGTTAGCTTAGCTGACACACACTTGTTTTCTAAACAACATTACATTAGTCTTTTGTGCTGATATTTACATTGTCAACTAGTCTAGCTGTTAGGTCGCTGACATATTTTTTTTGTTGTCAGCGCAGCCTTTTATTTAGACTGGTTTATTGAGTGAGTTTGGCTGTGGATGTTTTCCGTGTGATGCTTGGATTGTTACGTCCGTCGTCAGAATGAGACCAAAGCGCAGTGTGGAAAGTGTTCATCGTACTTTATTAAATGAACACCAAAAACAACAAAACATAAACGAACGTAAAGTTTTGCAGGGCAGACAGCAACTGTGCAAAAACAAGATCCCACAACTGAAGGTGGGAAAAGGGGCTACCTAAGTATGATCCCCAATCAGAGACAACGATAGACAGCTGCCTCTGATTAGGAACCATACCCGGGCAACAAAGAAATAGACCAACTAGAATGCCCACCCAAATCACACCCTGACCTAACCAAATAGAGAAATAAAAAGGCTCTCCCCCCCCCCCCCCCCAAAGGTGCGGACTCCGGCCTCATAACCTCCCTCTATAGGAGAGGGTCCGGGTGGGCATCTATCCTCGGTGGAGGCTCCGGTTCGGACGTAGCCCCCGCTCCGCACGCTGATCCCTCCGCGTGCGGAACCAGACCGTGAATCGTTGCCGGAGGAACCGGACCGTGGATCATCAGCGGAGGCTCTGGACTGCCGACTGCCGCTGGAGGCTCTGGACTGCAGACCGCCGCTGGAGGCTCTGGACTGCAGACCGCCGCTGGAGGCTCTGGACTGCAGACCAACGCTGGAGGCTCTGGACAGCAGACTGTCGCTGGAGGCTACGGACTGCAGACCGTCGCTGTAGACTCTGGACTGCAGACCATCGCTGGAGACTCTGAAATGCAGACCGTCGCTGGAGACTCTGGACTGCAGACCGTCGCTGGAGACTCTGGACTGCAGACTGTCGCTGGAGGCTCTGGACTGCAGACCGTCGCTGGAGACTCTGGAATGCAGACCGTCTCAGGAGGTTCTATACTGTGGACCGTCTCAGGAGGTTACGGACTGTGGACCGTCTTAGGAGGTTCTGGACTGGGAACTGTCTCCAGAAGCTCTGGACTGGAAGCTGTCGCCGGAAGCTCTGGACTGGGAACTGTCGCCGGAAGCTCTGGACTGGGAACTGTTGCCGGAAGCTCTGGACTGTGGAGGCGTACTGGAGGACTGATGCATGGGACTGGTACAGGTGGCACCGGACTGGTGTCACGCTCCTCAGCACGCCCGCTCTGCAGCGCACTCAACGCCAGCACCTCGCTCCGGAATCTTGCGTCGAGCTCCTCACTCGACTCCCTGACTGGCTCTGGTTAACCCCTCGGCTCTGCCGACCATCCGTGTGCCCCCACAATTGTTTTGGTGGGACTGCCTCTCTGGCCTACGTCGTGGTTGCGACTCGCCGAGTCGTCATTGCTCCTCCTTCGTTGCCTCCACCTGCTTCCATGGCAGGGTCTTGTCCCCTGCCATAATCTCCTCCCATATCCATGATGTCCTCCACTTTTCTCCCGAGCCCAGGATCCCTGCTCCTCCTGGCCACGCTGCTTGGTCCTTTGGTGGTGGGATCTTCTGTTACATTCACTGTCTTCAAACTCCCTGTCATAAATGAGCCAAGGCACAGCGTGCATGTAATTCCACATCTTTAATAAAGTGAAACCTTCACAAAAAAACAGGTAAACAGAAACCGAACGTGACGCAACCGTGGCGCACACAAACATACACAGAAAATAAATAATTACCCACCCAAATCACACCCTGACCTAACCAAATAGAGAAATTAAAAGGCTCTCTAAGGTCAGGGTGTGACATGGATGATGAAGTTAGCAGTTATATTTTACAATAAAAGGTACAATTTAGGAATAAAGTTTAACTTCTTATGGCTGCAGAGGCAGTATTGAGTAGCTTGGATGAAAGGTGACCAGAGGTGCCCAGAGTAAACGACCTGCTCCTCAGTCCCAGTTGCTAATATATGCATCGTATTATTAGTATTGGATAGAAAACACTCTGAAGCTTCTAAAACTGTTTTAATGATGTCTGTGAGTATAACAGAACGCATATGGCAGGAAGAAACCTGAGAAGAAATCCAAACAGGAAGTGGGAAATCTGAGGTTGGTCGATTTTCAATCCAGCCCCTATTGAATACACAGTGGGATATGGATCAAGTTGCACTTCCTATGGCTTCCACTAGATGTCAACCGTCTTTAGAAACTTGAATGAGGCTTCAAATGTGTTGTGGGGCTGAATGGGAGCTGAATGAGTCAGGTGTCTGGCAGAGAGCCAGGTCCTGGTCAAGCACATTTCACATGATAGCGACCTGCGTTCCATGGTATTTCTACAGACAATGGAATTCTCCGGTTGGAAAGTTATTGAAGATATATAATAACAACATCCTAAAGATTGATTCTATACTTAGTTTGACAAGTTTCTTCGACCTGTAATATAACGTTTTGAAGTTTTCATCCGATGTTCGGCTGGACCTTCATGAGCATTTGGATTTGTGTACTAAACGCGCTAACAAAAGTAGCTACTTGGACATAAATAATGGACATTATCGAACAAATCAAGCATTTTTTGTGGAACTAGGATTCCTGGGAGTGCATTCTGATGAAGATCATCAAATGTAAGGGAATATTTATAATGTTATTTCTGATTTCTGTTGACTCCAACATGGCGGAGAATTTTTTTTTTCTGAGCGCCGTCTCAGATTATTGCATGGTTTTTTAAAAGTTTTTTTGAAATCTGACACAGCGGTGTATCTATATTTCCATGTCTAACAACTGTATTTATAATGAGTATTTCTGTAAAATGACGTGGCTCTCTGCAATATCACCGGATATTTTTGGAACTAGTGAACTTAACGCGCATACTGAGATTTTTTTATATAAATATGAACTTTATCAAACAAAACATCCATGTATTGTGTAACATGAAGTCCTATGAGTGCCATCTGATAAAGATCATCAAAGGTTAGTGATTCATTTTATCTCCATTTGTGCTTTTTGTGACTCATCTCTTTGGCTGGAAAAATGGCAAAAAAAAATTGTGAGTTGGTGGTGACCTAACATAATCATTTGTGGTGCTTTTGCTGTAAAGTCTATTTGAAATCGGACACTGTGGTGGGATTAACAACCAGATTACATTTAAAACGGTATTAGATACATGTATGTTTGAGGAATTTAAATTATGAGATTTCTGTTTTTTTGAATTTGGTGCCCTGCACTTTCACTGGCTGTTGTCATATCAATCCAGTTAACGTGATTGCAACCCTAAGAAGTTTTAAGACCTTTATTTTCCATCAATACAACAAAATATTTAGATGCTGTTCAGACAACAATGGTGTTTAGACGCTTTTGTTGCGCCATATGTTCTGTTGCTACTTTTCCAATCACGTATTTGAGATCGTATACTGCAGGGACCACTCAACAATGATCACAAATACGTGATTGTACGTGTCAAAGGATTAACATTGTTTCCGGCACTTGTGTATTGAAGGAAAGTTGGAGGATGCACTGTTCTGATGCTGGAATTATTTTGGACAAACTTTTTGAAGTGATTTGTTTGACAGGGATATGAAAACATCATGACTGGTTGTGTTCATGCCACCTTAAAAGGTAAAAAATGTGTACAGTTAAATGACATGTATTTACTGTTAAAAACCATGACACTGTTTTTTTCCCCCTTCCATATGGAAATGAAATGCCCATACAACTAATTTGTTGTGGAGCTGGTTCTGTCTCCCCCACCTCTTCTCTCGCTCTTGCTTTTCATGAGGACAATTGGATTTGGAATTTCATTTTAAATAGTAATCCTCAGCACTATATTGCCATGATTAGTGACCTTGCCTGAGACTTGACTCATGTATGCTAGACTAAGCTTTAGCTCAGCAAGCTAACACAGTATTTAGTCACCCTGATTGACACTAACCCTAACCCAGTTGGTTACGTTGCCTGTACTATAGCTTCTTCAATGGGGATTCAGCCTCAAGGTCCCCCTCATGCATTTTTCAGTGTGTAATATGGATATTGGAATGATAATGCAAAAACTAAAGGCCTCAAATAGAAGTTGAATGTCAGACTTCATTGAACCAATAAATGCGTTCACCTCCTACCAAGAAAATGTCAAGTTTCATCTGAGTGAGACTGCTGCTTCACTGCTCAGCACTCACTGACAATTTCATCACTAGGCCCCTACTTGAAAACAAAATGACACCTTCATTTCCAGTGACAGAAGATAAATAGTAAAATAATTTCCGTTTTCTGACATGCTCAATTGCAAAATGTTTAAAGGTGCAATTTGGGATTTGTTCATCCATCCAAGTGTCAGGGTGACCACACTGTTGTTGTTGTTTGAATCCTAGATGTTCCCTTTAAAATGGATGAATGTGTGTGCTTCACTTCATACCAAGATTAAGTCCCAAATGCCACCCCATTCTGATCAAAGTAGTGCACTACATAGGCAATAGGGTGCTATTTGGAAGCTGATGAAGTAATCTTCATGCTTTGCATAATAGGAACTGCACAGAGAGCACTTTGATAGAGAACCGAGGTACCAAACGCATTTCCACTGAATGTGTAATTACCTTTCAGAACCAAGTGTTTCCCTTAATGGGGCATTAGAGGGCAGCATGTAATTGACTGGGGTGCAAAAATCAGAAGCATAAATATGGGAGCTACATGTTAAATTACGTACAAACTAATGAACAAAAACTGCAGTATAAAATAGCCTCTCATAACAACCGGACAATTAAAACAAGGAGTTAGGGTGTGTAGGTAGGTAGGTGTGTGTGTGTGTTTGTGTGTGTGTGTGTGTGTGTGTGTGTGTGTGTGTGTGTGTGTGTGTGTGTGTGTGTGTGTGTGTGTGTGTGTGAGTGTCACGCCCTGACCTTAGAGATTTTTATGTCTCTATTTTGGTTTGGTCAGGGCGTGAGTTGGGGTGGGCATTCTATGTTTTTGTTTTCTGTTTTTGTGTCTGCACCAGACAGAAATGTTTCGGTTTCGATCATTCTCTTTGTTGTTTTGTTATTTAGTGTTCAGTTCAAATAAAAAAAGATGAAAACGTACCACGCTGCACCTTGGTCCTCACCTTCTTTCACCAACAGCCATTACAGAACTACCCACCACCAATGGACGAAGCAGCGTGGTGAAAAGGAGGAATGGACATGGTCCATGGTCCCATGTCCATTCCTCCTTTTCACCACGCTGCTTCGTCCATTGGTGGTGGGTAGTTCTGTAATGGCTGTTGGTGAAAAAAGGTGAGGACCAAGGTGCAGCGTGGTACGTTTTCATCTTTTTTTATTCTTGAACGGCAAGGGATCCTACACATGGGAGGAGATCCTGGCTGGAAGGGATCGCCTCCCATGGGAACAGGTGTAGGTATCCAGGAGAGCGGAGGCAGCAGGAAAAGGGAACCAGCGATACGAGGGAACACGGCTGGAAAGGAAGCCCGAGAGGCAGCCCCCCAAAGAATTGGGGGAGGCACACGGGGAGTTTTTTTTTAAATTTTACCTTTATTTAACCAGGCAAGTCAGAACAAGAACAAATTCTTATTTTCAATGACGGCCTAGGAACAGTGGGTTAACTGCCTGTTCAGGGGCAGAACGACAGATTTGTACATTGTCAGCTCGGGGATTTGAACTTGCAACCTTCCGGTTATTAGCCCAATGCTCTAACCACTAGGCTACCCTGCCGCCCCGAGTGTGACAGAGTCAGGAGTCAGACCTGAGCCAGTCAGGGCAAAATTGGAGGTGAGCGACGGAAGCAAGGCAGAGACAGTGGAGGAGTTGATGGGGAGATTGGAGGAGAGAGTAATGAGGGAGTTGCTGTGTTGGTGCATGAGGCACGACATCCGCCTGACTGAGCGTGTCCTGGATTTGATGTCACCTGAGTCAGCTCTCCGGTACTCGTCCCCACGCACCAGGCATCCTGTGCGCCTCCCCAGCCCTGCATGTCTTGTGCCAGCTTGGCGCTACAGATCTCCAGTACGCGTTCTGAGCCCGGTGCACATTCCAGCTCCCCGCATCTGCTGGGCTAGGGTGAGGATCCAGCCAGGACGGATGGTGCCAGCCCTGCTCTCCACACCTCCAGTGCGTCTCCTCTGGCCAGGATATCCTGCGCCGGCTCTAAGCACGGTTTCCCCAGTTTGCCAGGAGAACCCAGTGCGGCCTGTTCCAGCTCCCCGCACGTGCCAGGCTAGACTGGGCATTCAGCCTGGAAGAGTGGTGCCAAGGCTACGCACCAGATTTCCAGTGCTCCCCCACAGCCCGGGATATCCTGTGCCTCCTCCACGGACCAGGCCTCCCGTAGGTCTCCCCAACCTGGTGAGTCCTGTGCCTGTTCCCACAACCAGGTCTCCTGTGTGTCTCCCCAACCTGGTGAGTCCTGTGCCTGTTCCCAGAACCAGGTCTCCTGTGTGTCTCCCCAGCCCGGCGAGTCCTTAGTCGCCCTCCTTTCCGTAGCTGCCAGAGTCGCCCTCCTGTCCGGAGCTGCCAGAGTCGCCCTCCTGTCCGGAGCTGCCAGAGTCGCCCTCCTGTCCGGGGCCCGCTGCGAGGGTCCCCAATCCGGGGTCGGCGGCGAGGGTCCCCGCTCCTGAAGCGCCACCTAAGTGGGTCAAGCCTAAGGTGGAGCGGGGTCCACGTCCCGCACCAGAGCCGCCACCGCGGATAGATGCCCACCCAGACCCTCCCCTATAGGTTTAGGTTTTGCGGCCCGGAGTCCTCACCTTTGGGGCGGGGTACTGTCACGCCCTGACCTTAGAGATCCTTTTTATGTCTTTATTTTGGTTTGGTCAGGGTGTGAGTTGGGGTGGGCATTCTATGTTTTTGTGTTCTGTTTTCTGTTTTTGTGTCTGCACCAGACAGAACGGTTTCGGCTTCGGTCATTCTCTTTGTTGTTTTGTTATTCAGTGTTCAGTTCAAATAAAAAAGATGAACACGTACCACGCTGCACCTTGGTCCTCACCTTCTTCCACCAACAGCCGTTACAGTGAGGAAGAAGGAAGTGAAATGCTTACTTACAAACCCCTAACCAACAATGCATTTAAAAAAATGTGAATAAGAAAAAAGTAAAAGTAACAAGTAGATAAAGAGCAGCAGTAAAATAACAATAGCGAGACTATATACAGAGGGTACCGGTACAGAGTCAATGTGCGGTTATTCGAGGTAATTGAGGTAAGATGTACAGTTAGGTAGAGTTATTAAAGTGACTATGCATTGATAATAACAGAGAGTAGCAGGAGCGTAAAAGAGGGTGGGGGGAAATGCAAATAGTCTGGGTAGCCATTTGATTAGATGTTCAGGAGTCTTATGGCTTCGGGGAAGAAGCTGTTTAGAAGCCTCTTGGACCTAGACTTGGCACTCCGGTACCGCTTGCTGTGCAGTAGCAGAGATAAAAGTGTATGACTAGGGTGGCTGGAGTCTTTGACAATTTTTAGGGCCTTCCTCTGACACAGCCTGGTATAGATGTCCTGGATGGCAGGAAGCTAGGCCACAGTGATGTACTGGGCAGTACGCACTACCCCCCGAGCAGTTGCCATACAAGGCAGTGATGCTCTCGATGGTGCACCTGTAGAACCTTTTGAGGATCTGAGGACCCATGCCAAATATTTTCAGTCTCGTCGTTGTCGGTGATCAGGCCTACTAGCGTTGTGTCATCGGCAAATGTAATGATGGTGTTGGAGTTGTGCCTGTGTGGCCATCGTCACATTTGAAGTAGTGTTTGTGTGTGTGTGTGTGTGTGTGTGTGTGTGTGTGTGTGTGTGTGTGTGTGTGTGTGTGTGTGAGAGGCTGCCTGGGAACACATGCGGCAGAGAAATGCAATTATAGAGGTTGATAAGATGACATTCAAACGTCCCTCTGCAGGACTCTGTCTGCTTGTTAGGATGATGTCTGTGAACTACAGCATGCTTAGGCCAAGTGTGTGTGTTTGTGTGTGAGTGAGTGTATGTGTAAGTGTGTAGGGATTTTCACCCCTTTGTGATTAGATTCTCTAAAGAAGAGTTTTATTGTACATTTTACCTGAAAGAGGAGAAGTAAAGGCATTTTATGAAGTCATTTTGTCAACATTTTGTCATGTACAATATCTCCAGACACTATAGACTCGCAGTGTCCATTTCCCTATTGGGAGGTTTGACCTATGCCCTTTACCCCTCTGTTTTCTGTCATAGGAGGATCAGCCCCACCCCTTTATTCATTATGGTTTAAAAGGATAAATGTATCCTACTATGAGACTCTTTGTGAATATGGGCCCAGGTCTAGCTATGCCCTTTATCAAGCTCTGATATTGCTCAAATTTGGAATACGAGCAGTCTATTGTCTGCCCTACATACAGAAACAAACAACATTAACATTAAGACCATTTTAGAAATATACTGTATACCAGTAAACACACAGATACAATAGGCATAAATATCAACTATTATAAATGTTAATGGGTGATATTCCTCCTATATTATCTGTGTGTTTACAGCTCTATATTTCCAAAATGGTTTTAGATATCCTAATGTTGTTTATTTCTGTATATAGGGCGGACAATTGACTGCTTGTTTTCCAAATCTTAACAATATCATTCATCAAAAATATCATAAATAACTTCCCTTTTTGGTAGCTTTGCATCAAATTGATGATGATGTGGCTGGTGACACTTTGCTTCTTGAATGTTCAATATCTTCAAAACTTGACTGCTGACATGCAAAACATTTTGGGAGTGTATCAACAGTGGACTAATGAAAAGAATACCAAAATATACTTTTTGAGTGGAGCTCCCCTTAAGGCAAGTGGGCTCACACACAGAAAACTCATTTTTTTCCAGTCAAATGTTCCTCTGTGTATTTTATATGTGCAACCCCTACTCTTGAAATTACATCAGGGGGCCTCCTTAGATTTGACTCCAAATCCAATATAGTGTCCAAAATCCAATATGGCTGCCACAATGCCATTAAATGGTGGCTTAATCGCCTGTATATGTACACATTTTAAATGAGACATTTTTTAGATTTGCGTACTGCACTTATAACCTGTACTCAAGACTATTTTTGTGTACTTCAACTATCTTAGGAATACAGTATGCCCACCATATACACAAGCGTTTCAAGTCACAAGCCTCTGAGGATCAATGAGGCAACTGGAAGACTCCAATGAAAGAAAAAAAAATCCAACCCTTGACTCTGACACCCTAGCTCTACAATTTATGATAACTTGCACCTCCAGGATTGGGCTTTTAAGTCACCTTACCATTTAGAAGTGAGCTTTGATTGATTGCTAGTCCAATGCTTCTGCCTGAATCCAACATGACTTTCAGCTGACTCACTGCATTTGTGATGCACATCGAGATGTTCCAGTGCACTCACCTACTGTATGCTATTCGGGTTGAAATTGCACATTGCTTCTTCCAGAAAATCATGTTCACCATACTGGTTGTCTGCCCTGGAGTTGCCTTATATGCTGGCTTGGTGACATTATGGTGTATGGGGAGGATGCAACCATGCATAACAAGCACAGGTGTTCACTACAATAAACTAACACAACCTGACACTCATTAACAAGAAATGCCATCAACTTAGGGGACCTTCACATGTCATAGAAATTGGACCTTTCCAATGTAAATGCCATCCTGAATCTTCCAGGACTGTCCTCGATAGGCCCACTCCACCATCAGTCCTTCTCTCAGGCAGTTACTAGAGACAGAGACACCATGGAACTGGACTGCCACAATTCAGGAGACAATTCAACAGCCAAAATGCCTTCTGGATATTGTTGGCGTGCATTGCCCTCATACCTATTTTGACACCAACCATGGCTGGCCAGCCCATGTGACACTAGAACTGGACTCGTGAAGAATGAGCTCTCATGCTGGGGTGACTCATGCATTGGTGTGGGAAACTGTGCAGTAATCCCAAAATCCCTATAATGCCATTTATAGCAAACAAGAGGCACCTTTTGGATGGTAAAATCTTTTGTATGTGATCGCTTATGGTGGCTAGGGATTGACTGTGAGAGTCATGATTGATCAGCTCCACCTCCTCTGCATGCCTTTAACTGTCCATCAAAGCCCATGGATTATCTTCAAATGTATATGTGTGTGTAGCTGAGCTATGTCCCTCACAGCCAACACTTCTAAGTCATAGTCTATGACCTAGCAACGCTACAACTAAACTCACTAACCTCTTACAGCCACCGAGACGCCAACGTCTCACCTAGCCAACAGGAAATGGAAATGCGTAGCGCCAAAACAACTAAACTCACTAACCTGAAGTCACCCTAACAGGTTCTGTCACTCACCACATGTCCTGCTGGGCGTGTAATCAATGCCAACCATCCACATTTGAAATTGGTTAAATTACCTGACTTTCAAAGGAATGTAAAGAAATATGTAAGACGTGACCTACATAACTTTTTGCTATATTCAACATAAAACACTCCACTTACAGGACAATTAAGCATTTCAAGGCAAGTCTTCCACAGATCCCCCCCCCCCCCCCCCCCCCCCCCACATGCCTGCTAGTCATACAGGAAGGATACTGCTCTTGTTGCAGCAGCTTGCCCAGATTGTGCAAGCTCTGATCAGGCCCCAGAACTACAATTACCACTGGCTACTTTGTCTCCTCACACTGTTAGGATACACTCATTTCCTGGTAATCCTAAATGACTTTGAATCAACATCGCACACTTAGTTTTAGTGGGGAAAAGAGGGCTGAACATATACACTACTAGGGTAGCTGACTGTTGTATTATGGTTGATTTCCTGTAACTTGGTTACTATGTTACTGTGCAGGACTATTTGTGAAAACTTAATAAAAATATATTTTAAAATAATGTGGGAATGAGATTAAAACCTGAACACACATTGATAAGCTAGTTGGCTTGGGCTATTCAAAGACAACAGAGGCATAGCAAAGCCACTAACATACTGTAGCTATACCAAGATCCTTATGAAACCCTTTTAAAGACAGAATAACACAATAACACAACATTTACAAGGGCTACTTATGCGCAGGTAAATGTGTTTGAGTGTTATCATGTTGGCCATATTGGATTCAGAATAAACTCTATTTACTCTAATAGTCTTTATAGGCATGAGTGTTGCACAGAATTCTGAAATAATGCCTCTCATTTACTCAATTTATATTTACAGGTGATTTAACCTCCATCAAATGTTTTTATGGTTTCCATATTGGATTTTGGCCTCAATTTTCTTAATTGCAAAACTTGGGGCTAAAAACACAAAATATTGGAACCCACATTTTGTTTTATGTCATTTTTATGCCGGAGCCCACTTTCCTTAGAGCCGATTACATTAGCCACGACATAAAAAACAAGTGTAACTGTATGCCTTTTTGTTTAGGCAGGACCGTACAGTACTGAATGAGAGCAAATATGACTTGGGAAGTTGTCCATAGAACAACTACCAAAAAGTAAAGTTAAGATTTATCATAAATATTCATAGTTGATTTTGCCACCTATTGTATCTGTGTGCTCACAGGTCAATATTTCCTAGATGAATGAACATATTCTAATGATGTTTGTTTGTGTATGTAGGACACCTGCACAGGATCGGTACATCTGAACATCACACCTGCGGGACAGGTACAGGATGGCAACAGCAACTGCCTGAGGCACACCAGGAACGCACAATCCCTCCGTCAGTGCTCAGACTGTCCGCAATAGGCTGAGAGAGGCTGGACTGAGGGCTTGTAGACCTGTTGTAAGTCAGGTCCTCACCAGACATCACCAGCCATACTGCTCGTTCTGTGCGTGATTTCCTGCAAGACAGGAATGTCAGTGTTCTGCCATGGCCAGCGAAGAGCCCTAATCTCAATCCCATTGAGCACGTCTGGGACCTGTTGGATCGGAGGGTGAGGGCTAGCCCCATTTCCCCCAGAAATGTCTAGGAACTTGCAGGTGCCTTGGTGGAAGAGTGGGGTAACATCTCACAGCAAGAACTGGTAAATCAAAACAAAAAGTAAATGACTAAGCGTGAGCTTTGAATTAATTGATGTACTTTAGTGGTTAAAATTCATTAAAATGTTGATGACCATGGTATGATAAACTGAAGAAAATATATATTTTCATCGTCTTTGAAATGTTTCTGTTTACTTTTTGGCAATATTTGTCACGTATACTCCCTCTTCTGCCTCTAGGTCATCAGGCTGCTGATTATCCCGCACAACTGTCACCATCGTCAAGCGCACCTGCGCCTCATGATGCTCACCTGGACTCCATCGCCTCCTTGATTATCTTCCCTATAGCTGTTCCTTTCCCTTGGTTCTTTCCTCAGGTGTTATTGACTCATTGTTTGCGCGTTGTTTGTGTTTCGTGTTTATTGTTTTGTTTATTTATTAAAACACTCACTCCCTGTATGTGTTTCCCGACTCTCAGCGCACTCGTTATAGAATAACACTTCACCTAAGGGAAGCATCAGTTTGTGTTTTTGTGTCAGTGTAAATGACGTCGGGTCTTGGAGTCGCTACAGGCTCTTATGCCTCCGCCAGATCGCCAGGCTCCCCTGCCTCAGCTGGCTCGTCGCGCTTTCATGCCTCAGCTGGATTGCCAGGCTGCCCTGCCTCAGCCGGCTCGTCTGGCTTTCATGCTTCCGCCATATCACCAGGCTTCCCTGCTTCCACCGGCTCGTTAGGCTCTCATGCATCAGCCGGATCACCAGGCTCCCCTGTGTCAGCTGGTCTGTCAGGTTCCCGCACCCCAGCCGGCATGACAGGTTCCCGCGCCTCAGCCAGCATGACAAGTTTCCGCGCCTCAGCCGGCATGACAGGTTCCCGCGCCTCAGCCGGCATGACAGGTTCCCGCGCCTCAGCCGGCGTGACAGGTTCCCGCGCCTCAACAGGGGTGACAGGTTCCCGCGCCTCAACAGGGGTGACAGGTTCCCGCGCCTCAACAGGGATGACAGGTTCCCGCGCCTCAACAGGGGTGACAGGTTCCCGCGCCTCAGCCGGCATGACAGGTTCCCGCGCCTCAGCCGGCGTGACAGGTTCCCGCGCCTCAACAGGGGTGACAGGTTCCCGCGCCTCAACAGGGGTGACAGGTCCACTCCTGATCCCCGGGTTCATCCCCTTTGTCGGCGTCCTGCTGCTAGAGCCGTGTGTCGGGGAGGGGGTACTGTAAGGTATACTCCCTCTCCTGACTCTAGGTCATCAGGCTGCTGATTATCCCGCACACCTGTCACCATTGTCAAGCACACCAGCGCCTCATGACACTCACCTGGACTCCATCACCTCCTTGATTGCCAGCAGCATACCACCCTGCATACTGCTGGCTTGCTTCTGAAGCTAAGCAGGGTTGGTCCTGGACGGGAGACCAGATGCTGCTGGAAGTGGTGTTGGAGGGCCAGTAGGAGGCACTCTTTCCTCTGGTCTAAAAAAAATATCCCAATACCCCAGGACAGGGATTGGGGACACTGCCCTGTGTAGGGTGCCATCTTTCGGATGGGACGTTAAACGGGTGTCCTGACTCTCTGAGGTCATTAAAGATCTCATGGCACTTATCGTAAGAGTAGGGGTGTTAACCCCGGTGTCCTGGCTAAATTCCCAATCTGGCCCTCAAACCATCACGGTCACCTAATAATCCCCAGTTTACAATTGGCTCATTCATCCCCCTCCTCTCCCCTGTAACTATTCCCCAGGTCGTTGCTGCAAATGAGAACGTGTTCTCAGTCAACTTACCTGGTAAAATAACGGATAAATAAATAAATAAATTATCTTCCTTATATCTGTCACTCCCTTTGGTTCTTTCCTCAGGTGTTATTGACTCTGTTTCATGTCGGTGCGTTTGTGTTTCATGTTTATTTATTAAAACACTCTCTCCCTGTTCTTGCTTCCCGACTCTCAGCGCACTCTTTACAATATTCATATTAATGGCCCAAAATACCCACAAATCTCAAAATTGATAGTTAGAGGCAAAAATGTTATTTCAGCCTGTGGTGTCTGGCCTTAAGGGAATGTGTCACAATATCTATCACTTGCAGTGAAAAAGTTTTACATAACCATCCATTTCATATAAGGGAGACTTAGAGTTAGTAAAAACATGGCTGTGCTTTGTTATAACTCAGGTAGGGTTCTCAAACGATTTTGGGGTTCTTGCCACTAGACTCATATGGGCCCCGGTCAAAAGTATTGCCCTGTATAGGGAATAGGGTGTCATTTTAGATGCACGCTAGGTCTATATGTCTACAATTCATCTAAGGGATCCAGTCTCTCTGCCAGCACCATCCATCATTAGAGATAGCAACGGGCCATTAGTAAAGGAGGATTAAACTGCTGCCCGCTAAAGCTACCAACCAACCTTTTTAGATCGGAAAAAAGACTCAGTCAAAAAGAGCCATGAAAGGGAAGAGGAAGAAGGAGAAAAAAGAACAAAGGAATCTCAGCTTTTGATAAAATTATGGGGTGAGCTTAGCTAAAAACTAAAAAGCCAAAGACGGTCTCATGCTGGTCTATTGTATGTGCTGAATATGGGAGCCATTATTACTGTGCTTGGTGGTGTATTTTTCTGCTGGTAGCCATTGTAGCTAGAACCTCTGTTGTTCCTCCATTCACTCAGACACCTTAGCTCGTATTCATAGAGTTTTTGAGTTGCAGTGCTGATCTAAGATCAGTTTATCCTGTTAGATCATCATTCACAAGATTATATGGACAGGGTTTCATCGATCCTAGATCAGCACTCCAATTCTTAGGCTTTTTGTGAATACAGGCCCAGGCATGGTAGAAGTCTAATGTTCAGAGTCTTCATAGAGAAGACTCTGTGACCTTTCCACTTAAAAAAAAAATATTCAATTATTTTAGGAATTTTGCCAGACTGCTATTAGCCCATAGAAACGCATTGAATAACAAATTCATACATGGATAAAGAAATAGTCCCACAAAATATCAAAAGGAAGTTTGTTCTGAGGTGTCTGTCCTACAGTGTCTGTCCTATATCTGTCATACAGTACGAGTCAAAAGGGGGCCAGACGGGAGCCGGGGCAGAGAGTGGCAGGTGCGTTGGCAGGGGCGAGGCCCGGAGCCTGACCGCAGGCTTGTTTGGACACACCTACTCATTCAAGGGTTTTTCTATATTTTTACAATTTTATACATCAAATTGACATCAAAATTATGAAATAACACATAGAATCATGTAGTAATGAAAAAATGTTAAACAAATCATATATTTTAAAATTGAGATTTTTCAAAGTAGTCAACCTTTGCTACTTTGAAGAATCTACATGATTCCATATGTGTTATTTCATAGTTTTGATGTCTTCACTGTTATTCTACAATGTAGAAAATAGTAAAAATAAAGAAAAACCCTTGAATGAGTAGGTGTGTCCAAACTTTTGTCTGGTACTGTACAGCCATAAAAAAAAATGTTTAACTGGTACCCGGCTACCTTCCGACTAGTCTTGTGACGCTTGTCGGCGTCCTAGAGCAAAAAAAATTCCGTGTTCGGGAGAGACTCACCTTTACATACAGTGGTCATATTAGTGTGTAGCACAAACTGTCCGGAAGCTACAGACAGAAGTTGGCAGATTGGCTGTACCGACATCAGACGAGTCCTGTGATTCGTAAAGCAAAATGGAGAACACCAATCGTTCGGACGCTGCAGACGTTTTCGTGAAAAGACAGATTTTCGAGAGTTCTCATGGTCTACCAAACACCATGGATTAAGACAGAGCCCATGCAACAAAAAAACATCTCTAGTTAACCTGATGGAAACTGATGGATGTTTTTATTATACTAATTAGATTTCCGCTGCAGCGAGAACATCAACTCTATTCGCTTTATAGTGAAATATGGGCTCTGGTCAAAAGCAGTGCATTATGTAGACTAGGGTGCCATTTGGCATGCAGCCTCCGATTTAACCCCACACCGTTTATATGTCTCAAGTCTGGAGGAAACCTGGCACCATCCCTATGGGGAAGCATGGTGGTGGCAGCATCATAATGTGGGGATGTTTTTCAGCGGCAGAGACTGGGAGATTAGTCAGGATCGAGGGAAAGATGAACGGAGCAAGTTCAGAGAGATCATTGATTAAACCTGCTCCAGAGCGCTCAGGACCTCAGACTGTGGCGAAGGTTCACCTTCCAACTGGACAATGACTCTAAACACAGAGCCAACACAAGGCAGAAGTGGCTTCGGGACAAGTCTTTGAATGTCCTTGAGTGGCCCAGCCAGAGCCCGGACTTGAACCCGATCGAGAAAATCTGGAGAAACCTGAAAATAGCTGTGCAGAGACGCTCCCCATCCAACCAGACAGAGCTTGAGAGGATATGCAGAGAAGAATGGGAGAAACTAACCAAATATAGTTGTGCCAAGCTTGTAGATTCATACCCAAGGAGACTTGATGCTATAATTGTTGCCAAAGGTGCTTCAACAAGTAAATGGTCTGAATAATTATGTAAATGTTGATATTTCCATTTCCATTTCCATTTACAAACATTTCTGAAAACCTGTTTTTGCTTCATCATTATGGGGTATTGTGTTCAGATTGATGAGGGGAAAAAATGATTTAATCTATTTTGGAATAAGGCTGTAACGTAACAAAATGTGGAAAAATTATACAGTTGAACTATTGACCCCTATCATGATAAAGACACGGCTCTCTGCAGGAGATAGTTAGTGTGTTAAATGTAAAACCATGAACATATTGCAGTCTACCTACTGAGGTGTTCATGGTTTATGTATTTTACAAGTGTCTGTGTAGAGAAGGTATTATTACCTCTACAGCAGTGGTTCCCAAACGTTGTATAGTCCCGTACCCCTTCAAACATTCAATCTCCAGCTGCGTACCCCCTCTAGTACCAGGGTCAGCACACTCTCAAATGTTGTTTTTTGTCATCATTGTAAGCCTGCCACACACACACTAGTTTGTTGTCACAACCCGGCTCGCGGGAAGTGATAAAGAGCTCTTATAGGGCCAGGGCACAAATACTAATATAATAATAATCAATGATTTTACTCTTTATTTAGCCATCTTACATATAAACATTTATTTGTTCATTGAAAATTGTGAATAACTCACCGCAGGTTAATGAGAAGGGTATGCTTGAAAGGATGCACATAGCTCTGCAATGTTGGGTTGTATTGGAGAGAGTCTCAGTCTTAAATCCTTTTCCACACACAGTCTGTGCCTGTATTTTGTTTTCATGCTAGTGAGTGCCGAAAATCCACTCTCACATAGGTACGTGGTTGCAAAGGTGTAACGAGTGCGCTGAGAGTCGGGAAGCAAATTCAGGGAGTGAGTGTTTTAATAAATAAACACAACTAAATTCAAAATAAGAAACACAAACAAACAACAGACATGACACTGGAACAGAAACAATAGCGCCTGGGGAAGGAACCAACGGGAGTGACATACTGTATACAGGGGAGGTAATCAGGGAGGTGATGTCTAGGTTAGTCTGAAGACGCGCAGTTGCGCATAATGATGGTGAATTTTGAATGAATATAGTTGCGGAGAGTCCCTGTAATCCTAGATTCAGATCATTCAGGTGAGAAAAAACATCACCCAGATAGGCCAGTCGTGTGAGAAACTCGTAATCATGCAAGCGGTCAAACAAGTAGAAAATGATGGTCAATAAAGAAAACTTTAAGGTCGTCTCTCAGTTCAAAAAAACGCGTCAATACTTTGCACCTTGATAACCAGCGCACTTCTGTATGTTGTAAAAGCGTTACATGGTCGCTGCCCATATCATTGCATAGTGCAGAAAATACGAAAGTTCAGGGACCTTACTTTAACAAAGTGAACCATTTTCACTGTAGTGTCCAACATTTCTTTCAAGCTGTCAGGCATTCTTTTGGCAGCAAGAGCCTCTCAGTGGATGCTGCAGGGTACCCAAGTGGTGTCAGGAGCAACTGCTTGCGCACTCCACTATATCTCCCTGTCATAGCTTTTGCGTCATCAGTACAGATACCAACAAAGTCCATTTGATGTCACAAAGCTGTCCAGTACTTTCAAAATATCCTCCCCTGTTGTCCTGGTTTGCAGAAAAGGATGTCTTCCATAATTGACCCCCCATAAACGTAACGGACATATACCTGGAGCTGTGCAAGGCCGCCACGACTGTTGACTCATCGAGCTGTAACGCATAGAATTCACAGTCTTGTATGCGAAGCAGTAATTGTTTCAATAATTGTTTCTCCTGCCATGTCACTGATGCGTCTTGAAACAGTGTTGTTTGATGAAGGCGTTGTCTGTTTAGTTTTTTGGGCCTTTTCCCCCAGCATTGTTCCAGCCATATCTGCGGCAGCAGGAAGAATTAAGTCCTCCACAATAGTTTGGGGCTTGCCTGTCCTAGCCAATCGGTAGCTCACCATATAAGACGCTTCTTGCACCTTCTTATTAATGGTATCTGTTGCTTTTATACATGTCTTACTACTCGAAAGTCATCTTAATTCTCAATCATAAAAATTCCCGTGGGTTATTTTTCAAATTGGCATGTTTTGTTTCTAAATGTCTGCGCAAGAGTGAAGGTTTCATCAAGTTGTGAGAGAGTACTTTTGTTAAAACACACTGTGGCTGAGGAAAGACACTGCTCCCAATATAAGTGAACCCCAAATCAATGTAGCTCTCATCATATTTGCGCCTCTTCGATGGTCCAACGTCCCCCTCTGTTGTTCGGTGCTTTTTCGGGTACATACGGACCTTTAGTGGAATTCCCACAAGAGAGTAATGGTTAATGTGATTGGATGTTAACAATAACAATAACGCCTGGGGAAGGAACCAAAGGGAGTGACATATATAGGGAAGGTAATCAGGGAGGTTATGGAGTCCAGGTGAGTCTGAAGACGTGCAGGTGTGTGTAATGATGGTGACAGGTGTGCGCCATAACAAGCAGCCTGGTGACCTAGACGCCAGAGAGGGAGCACACGTGACAGTACCCCCTCCCCGACTCTTGGCTCTAGCCACAGGACGCTGACCAAAATTACAATCCCAGGAATCAGGAGCGGACCGGTCACCTCTGCTGAGGTGTGGGAAACCTGTCAATCCGGCTGAGACATAGGAGCATAGCGACCTAGAGCACCAGAGAGAGCATACGTGACAGTGCCCCTTCTCGGCGCATTCAGCTCCAGCCACAGGACGTCAACCAAAGGACGATCCCGGAGATCATGAGCGGACCGGTTACTTCTGCTGATGCGCGGGAAACTGTTGCCGGCTGATAAGTGGGAACCTGACAGAATGGCTGAGGCAGGGGAGCCTGGTGATCTGGCTGAGGCATGAGAGCCTGACGAGCCTGTGGAAGCAGGGGAGCCTGGCGATCCTGCAAAGGCATTAAGCCCGACGAGCCGGCTGAGGCAGGGGAGCCTGGCAATCTGGTTGAGGCATGAGAACCTGTAACGGCACCCAGACCCGTCGTCATTCCCAATGACAAAACACTCCCTGATGCTTCCCTTAGGTGAGGCGTTATTTTGTAACGATGGAACCAAAGGGAGTGACATATATTGGGAAGGTAATCAGAGAGGTGATGGTTGTCCAGGTTAACAATAGTGACAGGTGTGTGCCATAACGAGCAGCCTGGTCATCTAGAGGCCGGAAGGGAGCACACGTGACACATAATAGAAGAGGTAAACTATAGCAAAGCCATAGAGGCACTAATAGAAGCGTACAGGCATTCTACCAATTTGGCTCGAATATGGGGAAAAAATCGTATCGTGGATTAAATTTGGCAGCATTTCCCGTCTAATAGGAAAATTCCAGGATGTAATTGTGACTTGACATATTACATGAAAGTTATGTTGGGAGCCGTTACAGGTTCTCATTAGGTCAATACACCAGCGTATTGATGTTAGCGTTCTATCAATGTAATCGCTCTAACCGCGCTATATGTGAAGTAATTTGAGTATGTAAACTCGGCAAGAAAAAAAACATCCTCTCACTATCAACTGCGTATATTTTCAGCAAACTTAACATGTATAAATATTTGTATGAACATAACAAGATTCAATAACTGAGATATAAACTGGACAAGATCCACAGACATGTGACTATCAGAAATTTAATAATGTGTCCCAAAGGGGGGGTCAAAATCAAAAGTAACAGTCAGTAGTCTGGTGTGGCCACCAGATGCATAAAGTACTGCAGTGCATCTCCTCCTTACGGACTGCACCAGATTTGCCAGGTCTTGCTGTGAGATGTTACCCCACTCTTCCACCAAGGCACCTGCAAGTTCCCAGACATTTCTGGGGCAATCACCCTAGCCCTCACCCTCCGATCCAACAGGTCCCAGACGTGCTCAATCGGATTGAGATCAGGGCTCTTCGCTGGCCATGGAGACCTGTCTTGCAGAAAATCACGCACAGAACGAGCAGTATGGCTGGTGGCATTGTCATACTGGAGGGTCATGTCAGGATGAGCCTGCAGGAATGGTACCACATGAGGGAGTATGATGTCTTCTCTGTAACGCACAGCATTGAGATTGCCTGCAATGACAACAAGCTCAGTCCGATACACCGCCCCAGACCATGACCCTCCACCTCCAAATAGATCCTGCTCCAACGTACAGGCCTCGGTGTAAAGCTCATTCCTTCGTCAATAAATGCAAATCCGACTATCACCCCTGGTGAGACAAAACCGCGACTTGTCAGTGAAGAGCACTTTTTGCCAGTCCTGTCTGGTCCAGCGACAGTGGGTTTGTGCCCATAGGCAACGTTGTTGCCGGTGATGTCTGGAGAGGTCCTGCCTTACAACAGGCCTACAAGCCCTCAGTCCAGCCTCTCTCAGCCTATTGCGGACAGTCTGAGAACTGATGGAGGGATTGTGTGTTCCTGGTCTAACACGGGCAGTTGTTGTTCCCATCCTGTACCTGTCCCGCAGTTGTGCTGTTCAGATGTACCGATCCTGTGCAGGTGTTGCTACACGTGGTCTGCCACTGCGAGGACGATCAGTCCGTCCTGTTTCCCTGTAGCCTTCATCTCACAATATGCACATTGCAATTTATTGCCCTGGCCACATCTGCAGTCATCATGCCTCTTTGCAGCATGCCTAAGGCACATTCAAGCAGATGAGCATGGACCCTGGGCATCTTTCTTTTGGTGTTTTTCAGAGTCAGTAGAAAGGCCTCTTTAGTGTCCTAAGTTTTCATAACTGTGACCTTAATTGCCTGCCGTCTGTAAGCTGTTGGTATCTTAACGACCGTTCCACAGATGCATGTTCATTAATTGTTTATGGTTCATTGAAAAAGCATGAGAAACAGTGTTTAAACCCTTTACAATGAAGATCTGTGGAGTTATTTGGATTTTTATGTTGAGTATGTTTAGAGTTTAGTATGCTTATTGGTATTAAGATACAATATCTTTGTTTTAACTAATTATGACGTATTTGTTGGTTGCACTATCCTTAAGAGCTGCATAGTATATCATTGCATCGAGATTGACATTAATTCTCAAGTACTTTCTTAGCTTAGCTGAATGGTATAGTCATTGTGCATTCTCAATGGACATTGTTCAAAAGGGGGAATTGATAAATTTGCTCAGGCTATTTTTTTCGGATTTTAGAGTACTGATTTGAATGTATCAGAGCTGAGTACAGAAATGTTGGATGAATATGGCCGGTGTCAGTAAAAAATTATGTATTTTCTTTTTCTTTTTCTTTTTTCTTATTTTAACTTTATTTAACCAGGTAGGCTAGTTGAGAACAAGTTCTCCTTTACAACTGCGACCTGGCCAAGATAAAGCAAAGCAGTGCTACATAAAAAACATGCAGAAGTTACCCATGGAATAAACATGGGTCAATAATGAAATAATAAAATAGAAAAAGTATATATACAGTGTGTGCAAATGAGGTAGGATAAGGGAGGTAAGGCAATAAATAGGCCATAGTGGCTCTGACAGCTGCTGCTTAAAGTTAGTGAGGGAGATATGAGTCTCCAGCTTCTGTGATTTTTGCAGTTCGTTCCAGTCATTGGCAGCAGAGACCTGGAAGGAAAGGTGGCCAAAGGAGGAATTGGTTTTGGGGGTGACCAGTGAAATATACCTGCCGGAGTGCGTGCTACGGGTGGGTGCTGCTATGGTGACCAGTGAGCTGAGATAAGCCGGTGCTTTACCTAACAAAGACCTATAGATGACCCGGAGCCAGTGGGTTTGGCGACATATGAAGCGAGGGCCAGCCAACGAGAGCATACAGGTCGCAGTGGTGACAAAATGGACGGCACTGTGATAGACTGCATTCAATTTGCTGAGTGTTGGAGGCTATTTTGAGTGTTGAGTGTTAGAGGATATTTTGTAAATGACATCGCTGAAGTCAAGGATCGGTAGGATCCAGTCAGTTTTACGAGGGTATGTTTGGCAGCATGAGTGAAGGATGCTTTGTTGCGAAATAGGAAGCCGATTCTAGATTTAATTTTGGATTGGAGATGCTTCATGTGAGTCTGGAAGGAGAGTTTACAGTCCAACCAGACACCTAGGTATTTGTAGTTGTCCACATATTCAAATGCAAAACCGTCCAGAGTAGTGATGCTGGACGGGCGGGCGGGCAGGTGTGGGCAGCGAACGGTTGAAGAGCATGCATTTAGTTTTATTTGCATTTAAGAGCAGTTGGAGGCCACAGAAGGAGGGTTGTATGGCATTGAAGCTTGTCTGGAGGTTAGTTAAAACAGTGTCCAAAGAAGGGCCAGAAGTATACAGAATGGTGTCGTCTGCGTAGAGGTGGATCAGAGAATCAAAACGTTAGGGAAACAACGTAATTTAAATTACTGCCAGCAGCACAGTTAGTCACCAACATTTTGAATAACTTGAAAAAAAGCCTAACCTGCTCTGCTAGATGGCGAGAACGGAGAATGAATATGTATTCTCTTGTTTGTGTCTGGAAGTAACGTTAGCTAGCCAGCTAGCCAACTCTAGCCAGTTAGCTTGGGTGCTTGACTGATTTTGTGACGCAAGAAAAGTATTATATTTTGTGAGGTCAGAGAGTTTGGATCAACTCTGCTCCTTAGTAGATTTTGGGGTTGAATAATCCTTGTGAGAATCAAGGTGCCAGTTCCTGACCTTAGTTCCTTTTTTATGTCTCTGTTTGTTTTAGTTTGGTCAAGGCGTGAGATGGGGTGGGCATTCTATGTTTTGTATTCTATGTTTTCTATTTCTATGTGTTTTTGCCTGGTATGGTTTTGCGGCCGGAGTCCGCACCTTTGGGGGGGGGGGGGGGTACTGTCACGTCCTGACCTTAGTTCCTTTTTATGTCTCTGTTTAAGTTTGGTCAGGGTGTGGTGGGCATTCTATGTATTGTGTTCTATGTTTTATATTTCTATGTGTTTGGCCTGGTATGGTTCCCAATCAGAGGCAGCTGGCACTCGTTGTCTCTGATTGAGAACCATACTTAGGCAGCATGTTTTCCCACTATGGGTTGTGGGTAGTTATTTTCTGTTTAGTGTTTTTGTTGCACCTTGCAGAACTGTTCGTTTGTCGGTTTGTTGTTTTTGTTCCAGTATTCATCTTTAATAAAATCATTATGAATACGTACCATGCTGCTCTTTGGTACTCCTCTCCTTCTCCCGGCAAGAATCGTTACACAAGAACAGTGGATAATAGGTAACATATTAACATTGGCAGTATATATGGGCGAGAGCACGAATAATGTTTACACTGTCAAACTTTGTTTCACCCAGCATTTAAACAATCGCTAAAGGGTGTAGATGTGGCGGTTCTGTGTTGATACAATATGTAGTGAATTTGTTATTGGCGTACAAAGGCGGAGGAACTCATTTGCCAAATATCACCACATTAGTAAACTATTTGGTAGAGCAGGGTCGCAAAGAATCATGTTGGAAAGTACAACCAACGAAACAAGAGATCATGTAGTAATTAAAGTGGCCTCGCTGCTACATCTATCCCGTCAGTCAGCCAGTGTTTGTTTTAAGATGCAAACTGAACAATTTAATAACTTGCTTAGTTCAAATTGAAAGGCTAATTCATTCAACATCAATAGCGAGGTGATTTTGAGGTTAATACGTTGTGTGGCCTAAATGGTCTACTGGAATAACCTAGTTGTATTTGAATCACTGAATCATAATAAGTGTGAAGCAGAAAGGGAACATCCAGCAGCGGTTGGTATAAAAAATATAGAGTAATATTGTTAGGGTAGATGACAATGAGCTGCAGCATACCACCCTGCATACCACTGCTAGCTTGCTTCTGAAGCTAAGCAGGGTTGGTCCTGGATGGGAGACCAGAAGCTGCTGGAAGTGGTGTTGGAGGGCCAGTAGGAGGCACTCTTTCCTCTGGTCTGAGAAAAAATATCCCAATGCCCCAGGTCAGTGATTGGGGACATTGCCCTATGTTCAGATGGGACGTTAAATGGGTGTCCTGACTCTCTGAGGTCATTAAAGATCCCATGACACTTATCATAAGAGTAGGGGTGTTAACCCTGGTGTCCTGGCTAAATTCCCAATCTGACCCTCAAACCATTAGTCACCTAATAATCCCCAGTTTACAATTGGCTCATTCATCCCCCTCCTCTCCCCTGTAACTATTCCCCAGGTTGTTGCTGCAAATGAGAATGTGTTCTCAGTAACCTTACCTGGTAAAATAATGGATACAAAAATGAAGAATTGGCCTTCTAGTGAGGAGAGAATAATCATGGTTTGGTATCTTTTATTTTCTAAACCTTACGATGGCTGACAGTATGTAAATTGTAACATGCTATTAGTAATTTTTTTTTGATAGCAGTAATGATACAATATTTTAGTAATACAAGGTACAAGGTTAAATGATGAGTAGAGAGATTGAGCCTTGAGACTGTGAAATAGATTTGCTCTGGTTGAAAGCGAGTGGGCAATGGGACATTTGAAGTAAAGGTATGAGAAACATTCTTTGACAGTTTCTGATTATTGTTACTTGGTTTTATAGTTCAGGTAACACCAGTGAATTTAAGCAGGAAGTTAAAGTATTCTAAAATTAGAATCTGTTTCCATTACGCGGAACATTGTCCAGTAAATAAAGTAGATTGAAATAAGTATTGAATATTAAGCTGATGAGACAGCACCAACTTTTTGAAGGTTCTAGATTTGTTAAACCACAGATTTATATTTTTACTATATGAATGCAACTGGTTGCAATGTTTAGATTACCGGAAAGGGGTTACGGGTTTATTTATTTTAGACGGTGCTGATTCCACTTAATGAAACACTGTATTATCTAATGTGTTTTGAGTAGGATTCTTTCTTCCAGGACTGATGGAAGTTCAATACAGCATGTATGTTAAGGGAGACGTAGGAGACTACGTCTCAAACAATCTTTTAATAGATGCCTGGTATCTATTAAAAGATCAAGGTCAAGAAATGTACACTTTATTTTCCAGGAGAATGGGGGTAGTCAATTTTTGAGTGTTTATTCTGCAGTGTAGTTAGTGCAAAGGTATCCGGATGAGGCCGTAAACTACCAAATTAAATAAGGCCGATTTTGTTTGTTTTTGCCATATGATTTTACCACACACACACAAGTACGCATACACAAGTTCTTGGTTATGAATATGGGTTAGTGCCGAGGCATGATAAAGGGGCACACACACATGGAAATTTCAGAAGTTTTTATTTTCTGAATTTTAATTGAACACTTGTGAATTATCTTGATTTAAAAAAAAATACTGAATAAAGTTACTGTGTACCTGGAAATTGAAATGTATGAAATGTTTGACTGTTTTGATATAATTAATCTAATATTGTAAAAATCACTTATTTGAAGGGTTTGAATGACCTCTGACCTCTGTCTTTACGTTCTAGTGTGGTTTGAACACCCTCATGGGAAGCTAAGAGACATTGGATGATAATTACAGAGAAGTTTATAGTTATATGTGTGATAGGACCACGAGAAGGATGGACCACAAGAAGGATAGAGCTGTCTCTAGTCTATTTTTCCTTTAATTGAATCAATTTATGGAGTTATTATGGGTAGTGATTCTGATTCGATTTGTTGTTTAAAAATAAATATTATTATTTTAACCAGTAGTGTTTTCACACATTACTCACGTGGTGAGTCGTGTCAAAATGGGGGAATTACCAGTCTTTTGAGGATTTTGGATTGAAGTTTACACACCTTGAGTCATATATAGAAATGTATTGAGTGATATATGAAGGAGTGTATTGTTGCATTATTTGCTCTGTTTTGTTTTGGTACAAATCTCACCAGATTGGGTCTGCTGGATGATCGGCATAAATTCCCGATCCTATGACTCTGTGAGGAGGGTGACAGTGTGATAAGCTATTTTGAAACATTATTTCAACAGAATGTGTTATTCTTTTTGACATATGTTTTACAATTTTGTATTAAGATATTGGTCCGAAATAATAATTTGTCATATAGCCAATGCTTGTCTGGATTTCCTGAATCAGATATGCACTGAACTGAATTGTTGTTCTAATCTGTCCTTTCTCGAGGTTGTGGTGGAGATGGTATCTAGATGCATGGAAGGGATAATTTGACCAAGCGATGTGGACCTCAAAACCCCCTCTAACTGGCTGAAGAAATGACGTTCAACACGGCCCTGTCCTGCACCCCTTCTATCCAGAGACCAGAATCCGAGCCAGCGACCGGTGTACAGCATCCAGTTGAAGTTATCGGCTGCCTTTTCTCTCAGGAGTGCAACAGAAGTCCACGTGGAGTGAGCATGGGAAGAGATCCATTCCAAAACTTCTCTCATGTTGCTGGTGTATTGGTTGGCAAATGGACAAGACATAATGGGAGTTGTGGTGGGGTTCAGGTGAGACATTGAAATTGGGATATTATTATGAACCATCCACTTTGAACTGTGAAGCTATCAGAAGAAAAATTAAGAAATGCCAGAAGATTGAGTGCTGGGAAAGGGAGGGGGTTGGTCAACTGTGCCCGTAATTGATTTAGACTTGTCTAAAATTGTTATTTGGAGTATCAGGTTGATTGAGGAGGTTTACACACTGCTAAATGTATAGTAATTTAGGCTGAGAATACATTGAGATACTGATCTGTAATTATAACCCTGATGAGAATCTTAATATTAGATGAGGTGAATATATTGTATGTTAATATAAATGTACATTTTGCCAGTGTTGATGTGTGTTAAGTTGAGGGTTTTAACTTTGAGTGATAGAACCAATGTGAATCACCAAGGAATGTCATTCTAAATTGCGGTTGGATAATTTAGACTTTTTTATGATTTGAAAACGGAATGATTTATAAAGCTGAATGATTGATTTGACTTAGTTTTTAGTATGTTAATTAATAACTATATGAGTGGAGCAAATAATGTATTATGGATGGATTGTTTTGATTGTTGTTATGCTGAAAGTGAAACTGATCCTAATCTATTTGATTTATATCCATTGCCATATTGCACTTTTATATGATAATGATAATACTCAGGAACTATAGCAGGTTTATGCTAATGCAACATGGAGTCCATAGGCGATGCCCTATACATAGTGGGATCATGATGCTTGTCCTGGGTCATGCTCATTAGGCACTAAATGGAATAAATGTGTTTTTAAACCTTATAATTTTCCTTTTAAGTTGAGAGAATTCTCAAAATGTTTGTGATAGAAAAATTACATATTTACCTGATTTGTTTGAAATTAATAGTTATTTTCTGTTTAATTCTGTTTTTCTGGAAAGAGATGGTTTCCACTCTAGCTTCCTGCAGATAGTCTGGGTTTATGGTCAAGGAAATGGGTTTTGCTAGAAATAGCTTGAGCTGACAATGACTTTGTGATAAAAACCTAAACCTGGCATTCAATAGACAATATGTGGTGTGTGACCCGAGATAGAGATAGCCTGGAATAGTTTAGAACAATGCCTCATTGTCTCATCATCCTGGCATCTGGGAAACTAAGCTGGCTTGGAAGTTAAACAACATCCCGTGCAGATTACCAGGACATGATCCAAGGGGGCTAATGGGAAGGTTGGAACCAGTCTGAGTAAGCATTTTCAGGTCCTATAGAACATCTATATTTTCATTATCAGCTAAGCACTCGGCAACACACTTCGGAGTGTGGGGTCGACGCTTTCATTATTGCAATAATTAATTGATTGTCACGACTTCTGCCTTCCGCTCCTCTCCTTGTTCGAGCGGCATTCAGCGATCGACGTCACTGGCTTTCTAGCCATCGCCGCTCCATTATTCATATATCCATTTGTCTTGTCTGGTTCCATACACACCTGCTTTTCATTTCCCCAATCAATCTACTTGTATTTAACCCTCCGTTTCCCATCATGTTTTGTGTGAAATTCTTTCATGTTATTGTGGTGTTTTCTTACGCGCTTTACTTTTGTTCCGTGTTTTGAGCGCGTTTGACTTATGTAGTGCTCTCGTTTTTGGAAACTGTTTATATCACTCTACTCTCCTGCACCTGACTTCGCCTCTAATACACCCGTTGACAGAATTACACACCTCTAATGGAGTCAGCAGGAGCAGGTACCCCGGTTAGAGGAGTTGAGGTGCGCGTCCAGGAACATTCAGCAATGTTCCATCATCTTGGTGCCATGATGGATCGCGTTGTCCAGACCATGGACCGCTGGGAGAGACAGGTAGTCTCTCCAGTGCCTCGACCAGAACAACCGGGGTTGTCTTCACCCGTTCCATCCGGAGAGAATTCCAGTGGGATGCGTCTCTCCCTTCCCAGAGAGTATGATGGAAAGGCAGCACAGTGCCAGAGATTCTTGTTACAACTGGACCTCTACCTGTCCACTGTGCACCCAGCTCCTTCGGGAGGGGAGAGAGTGGCCGCCCTCGTCTCCTGTTTCACAGGAGGAGCGCTGGAGTGGGCAAACGCCGTGTGGAGAGAAGGAGACACGCGCCAGACCACTTCGAGGAGTTCACCCGCTTCCGGGCCGTTTTTGACCAGCCACCTGAGGGCAGAGCGGCGGGGGAAAGGCTCTTCCAGGGGACGAGGACCGCCCAGGACTTCCCCTGGAATTCCGGACCTTCGCCGCCGGAGCAGGCTGGAACGACAGGGCCCTCATCGACCACTATCGATGCAGCCTACGAGAGGACGTCCAACGTGAGCTGGCCTGCAGGGATGCCACCATTTCCTTTGACCAACTGGTGGATTTGTCCATCTTGTTGGATAACCTGCTGGTCACCCGCGGATGTCCAGACGGGGCTCTGTCGGTTCCATTGTCCAGCACCCCCGCTCTGGTGCCCATGGAGTTAGGTGCTACTCATAGGGAGACTGGAGGAGGAGCCATCACGTGTGCCATCTGTGGCCGAAGAGGACACACTGCCGGTTGGTGCCGTGTTGGTTCCTCTGGGAGTTGAGGCAACAGGCAGGGCACTCTGGCGTCACCCCAGGTGAGTTTGCACCACACTCATCCAGAGTCCTCTGTTGATCAACTGTTTGTGCCTGTTTGTTTCCCTGAGTTTTCCCCACATTCCCAGCATAAAGCGCTCGTCGATTCAGGCGCAGCTGGGAATTTTATCGACAGAGCATAGGCCGTTAGGTTAGGGATCCCCATTTTTCCTACAGCTAGACCCTTCCAGGTACACGCACCAGATAGTCGACCATTAGTGTCCGGGCTAATCAGGGAGGCCACCATCTCCTTGGCCATGGTTATGCAGGGGGATCATGAGGAGAGAATCAGTCTCTTCCTCATTGACTCTCCTGTGTTTCCTGTGGTACTAGACCTTCCCTGGTTGGCTCTGTATAACCCCACTATTTCCTGGCAACAGAGGGCTCTCACGGGGTGGTCGTAGAGTGTGCTCAGGGAGGTGTGTAGGGGTTTCCGTTGGTGCTTCCACGGTGGAAAGTCCAGACCAGGTCTTCACCGTGCACATCCCCCCCAGAATATGCCGATTTGGCTTTTGCCTTCTGTAAAAAGAAGGCGACTCAATTGCCACCTCATCGACAGGGGGATTGTGCGTTAAATCTCCTGGCAAACGCTGCAATTCCCAGGAGTCAGGTGTATCCCCTGTCGCAAGCGGAGACGGGGGCTATGGATACATATGTCTCTGAATCCCTGCGTCAGGGGTACATTCGGCCCTCTACTTCAACCGCCTCCTCAAGTTTATTTTTTTGTGAAGAAGAAGGATGGAGGTTTACGCCCGTGCATTTGCTATAGAGGTCTCAATCAAATCACGGTGAGGTACAGTTACCCCGCTACCTCTTATCGCCACTGCAATTGAGTCGATGCATGAGGCGCGCTTCTTCACGAAACTGGATCTCAGGAGTGCGTATAACCTGGTGCATATACGGGAGGGAGACGAGTGGAAGACAGCGTTCAGTACCACCATAGGGCATTATGAGTACCTCGTCATGCCGTACGGGTTGATGAATGCTCCATTATTTTTCCAATCCTTTGTAGACGAGATTTTCAGGGACCTGCACAGGCCAGGTGTAGTGGTGTATATCGATGACATTCCGATTTACTCCGCTACACGCGCCGAGCATGTGTCCTTTGTGCGCAAGGTACTTGGACGACTGTTGGAGCATGACCTGTATGTAAAGGTTGATAAATGCCTGTTCTTTCAGCAGGCCGTCTCTTTCCTAGGGTATTGCATTTCCACATCAGGGGTGGAGATGACCAGTGACCGCATTGCAGCCGTGCGTAATTGGCCGACTTCCACCACGGTAAAGGAGGTGCAGCGATTTTTAGAGTTTGCCAATTACTACCGGAGATTTACCCTGGGTGTTGGCCAGGTTGCTGCGCCCATTACCTCACTGCTGAAGGGGGGTCCTGTACGGTTGCAGTGGTTGGCTGAGGCAGACAGGGCTTTTGGGCAGCTAAGAGCTCTGTTTACCTCGGCTCCTGTGCTGGCCCATCCAGATCCCTCTTTGTCATTCATAGTGGAGCTGGACGCGTCTGAGGCTGGGATAGGAGCCGTGCTCTCACAGTGCTCGGGCACGCCAACGAAACTCCGCCCCTGTGCTTTCTTCTCGAAGAAGCTCAGCCCAGCGGAGGGTAACTATGATGTGGGGGACCGGGAGTTGTTGGCTGTGGTTAAAGCGTTGAAAGCGTGGAGACATAGGCTTGAGGGGGCTAAACACCCTTTCCTCATTTGGACTCACCACCGCAACCTGGAGTACATCCGGGCAGCGAGGAGACTGAATCCTCGTCAGGCAAGGTGGGCCATGTTCTTTACCCGTTTTGTGTTTACCCTATCCTACAGACCAGGTTCCCAGAATAAGAAGGCAGACGCACTGTCCCGGCTGTATATGACAGAGGAGCGGCCCATGGATTAGTGTCCCATACTCCCTTCCTCCTGCCTGGTAGCGCCGGTCATGTGGGATCTGGATGCGGACATTGAGCAGGCGTTGTGTACAGAGCCCGCTCCCCTCCAGTGTCCTGTTGGTGCCTATGTCTGCTGTCCGTGAACAGTTGATCAAATCAAAATCAAATCAAATCAAATTTTATTTGTCACATACACATGGTTAGCAGATGTTAATGCGAGTGTAGCGAAATGCTTGTGCTTCTAGTTCCGACAATGCAGTAATAACAAGTAATCTAACTAACAATTCCAAAACTACTGTCTTGTACACAGTGTAAGGGGATAAAGAATATGTACATAAGGATATATGAATGAGTGATGGTACAGAGCAGCATAGGCAAGATACAGTAGATGGTATCGGGTACAGTATGTACAAATGAGATGAGTATGTAAACAAAGTGGCATAGTATAGTATAAAGTGGCTAGTGATACATGTATTACATAAGGATACCGTCGATGCTATAGAGTACAGTATATACGTATACATATGAGATGAATAATGTAGGGTAAGTAACATTTATATAAGGTAGCATTGTTTAAAGTGGCTAGTGATATATTTACATCATTTCCCATCAATTCCCATTATTAAAGTGGCTGGAGTTGAGTCAGTGTCAGTGTGTTGGCAGCAGCCACTCAGTGTTAGTGGTGGCTGTTTAACAGTCTGATGGCCTTGAGATAGAAGCTGTTTTTCAGTCTCTCGGTCCCAGCTTTGATGCACCTGTACTGACCTCGCCTTCTGGATGATAGCGGGGTGAACAGGCAGTGGCTCGGGTGGTTGATGTCCTTGATGATCTTTATGGCCTTCCTGTGACATCGGGTGGTGTAGGTGTCCTGGAGGGCAGGTAGTTTGCCCCCGGTGATGCGTTGTGCAGACCTCACTACCCTCTGGAGAGCCTTACGGTTGAGGGCGGTGCAGTTGCCATACCAGGCGGTGATACAGCCCGCCAGGATGCTCTCGATTGTGCATCTGTAGAAGTTTGTGAGTGCTTTTGGTGACAAGCCGAATTTCTTCAGCCTCCTGAGGTTGAAGAGGCGCTGCTGCGCCTTCTTCACGATGCTGTCTGTGTGAGTGGACCAATTCAGTTCGTCTGTGATGTGTATGCCGAGGAACTTAAAACTTGCTACCCTCTCCACTACTGTTCCATCGATGTGGATAGGGGGGTGTTCCCTCTGCTGTTTCCTGAAGTCCACAATCATCTCCTTAGTTTTGTTGACGTTGAGTGTGAGGTTGTTTTCCTGACACCACACTCCGAGGGCCCTCACCTCCTCCCTGTAGGCCGTCTCATCGTTGTTGGTAATCAAGCCTACCACTGTTGTGTCGTCCGCAAACTTGATGATTGAGTTGGAGGCGTGCGTGGCCACGCAGTCGTGGGTGAACAGGGAGTACAGGAGAGGGCTCAGAACGCAACCTTGTGGGGCCCCAGTGTTGAGGATCAGCGGGGAGGAGATGTTGTTGCCTACCCTCACCACCTGGGGGCGGCCCGTCAGGAAGTCCAGTACCCAGTTGCACAGGGCGGGGTCGAGACCCAGGGTCTCGAGCTTGATGACGAGCTTGGAGGGTACTATGGTGTTGAATGCCGAGCTGTAGTCGATGAACAGCATTCTCACATAGGTATTCCTCTTGTCCAGATGGGTTAGGGCAGTGTGCAGTGTGGTTGAGATTGCATCGTCTGTGGACCTATTTGGGCGGTAAGCAAATTGGAGTGGGTCTAGGGTGTCAGGTAGGGTGGAGGTGATATGGTCCTTGACTAGTCTCTCAAAGCACTTCATGATGACGGATGTGAGTGCTACGGGGCGGTAGTCATTTAGCTCAGTTACCTTAGCTTTCTTGGGAACAGGAACAATGGTGGCCCTCTTGAAGCATGTGGGAACAGCAGACTGGTATAGGGATTGATTGAATATGTCCGTAAACACACCGGCCAGCTGGTCTGCGCATGCTCTGAGGGCGCGGCTGGGGATGCCATCTGGGCCTGCAGCCTTGCGAGGGTTAACACGTTTAAATGTCTTACTCACCTCGGCTGCAGTGAAGGAGAGACCGCATGTTTTCGTTGCAGGCCGTGTCAGTGGCACTGTATTGTCCTCAAAGCGGGCAAAAAAGTTATTTAGTCTGCCTGGGAGCAAGACATCCTGGTCCGTGACTGGGCTGGGTTTCTTCCTGTAGTCCGTGATTGACTGTAGACCCTGCCACATGCCTCTTGTGTCTGAGCCGTTGAATTGAGATTCTACTTTGTCTCTGTACTGGCGCTTAGCTTGTTTGATAGCCTTGCGGAGGGAATAGCTGCACTGTTTGTATTCGGTCATGTTACCAGACACCTTGCCCTGATTAAAAGCAGTGGTTCGCGCTTTCAGTTTCACACGAATGCTGCCATCAATCCACGGTTTCTGGTTAGGGAATGTTTTAATCGTTGCTATGGGAACGACATCTTCAACGCACGTTCTAATGAACTCGCACACCGAATCAGCGTATTCGTCAATGTTGTTATCTGACGCAATACGAAACATCTCCCAGTCCACGTGATGGAAGCAGTCTTGGAGTGTGGAGTCAGCTTGGTCGGACCAGCGTTGGACAGACCTCAGCGTGGGAGCCTCTTGTTTTAGTTTCTGTCTGTAGGCAGGGATCAACAAAATGGAGTCGTGGTCAGCTTTTCCGAAAGGGGGGCGGGGCAGGGCCTTATATGCGTCGCGGAAGTTAGAGTAACAATGGTCCAAGGTCTTTCCTCCCCTGGTTGCGCAATCGATATGCTGATAAAATTTGGGGAGTCTTGTTTTCAGATTAGCCTTGTTAAAATCCCCAGCTACAATGAATGCAGCCTCCGGATAAATTGTTTCCAGTTTGCAGAGAGTTAAATAAAGTTCGTTCAGAGCCATCGATGTGTCTGCTTGGGGGGGGATATATACGGCTGTGATTATAATCGAAGAGAATTCTCTTGGTAGATAATGCGGTCTACATTTGATTGTGAGGAATTCTAAATCAGGTGAACAGAAGGATTTGAGTTCCTGTATGTTTCTTTCATCGCACCATGTCACGTTAGTCATAAGGCATACGCCCCCGCCCCTCTTTTTACCAGAAAGATGTTTTTTCCTGTCTGCGCGATGCGTGGAGAAACCTGTTGGCTGCACCGCTTCGGATTGCGTCTCTCCAGTAAGCCACGTTTCCGTGAAGCAAAGAACGTTACAGTCTCTGATGTCCCTCTGGAATGCTACCCTTGCTCGGATTTCATCAACCTTGTTGTCAAGAGACTGGACATTGGCAAGAAGAATGCTAGGGAGTGGTGCGCGCTGTGCCCGTCTCCGGAGTCTGACCAGAAGACCGCCTCGTTTCCCTCTCTTTCGGAGTCGTTTTTTTGGGTCGCTGCATAGGATCCACTCCGTTGTCCTGTTTGTAAGGCAGAACACAGGATCCGCGTCGCGAAAAACATATTCTTGGTCGTACTGATGGTGAGTTGATGCTGATCTTATATTCAGTAGTTCTTCTCGACTGTATGTAATGAAACCTAAGATGACCTGGGGTACTAATGTAAGAAATAACACGTAAAAAAACAAAAAACTGCATAGTTTCCTAGGAACGCGAAGCCAGGCGGCCATCTCTGTCGGCGCCGGATCTATTGGGCCCACACGTTTCCCTCCTCTGGTCATCGTGGGATCGGTCAGAAGGTGCGCTGTCTGACTGGGAAGTACTGGTGGCCCACTTTGGCTAAGGACGTGAGGGTTTATGTCTCCTCCTGCTGGGTGTGTGCCCAGTGTAAGGCTCCGAGACACCTGCCCAGAGGTAAGTTACATCCCTTACCCGTTCCACAATGACCTTGGTCAAATCTGTCAGTGGATTTCCTAACAGATCTTACTCCCTCACAGGGAAACACCACGATCCTGGTCGTTATGGATTGTTTTTCTAAGTCCTGCCATCTCCTCCCTCTGTCTGGTCTCCCTACAGCCCTACAGACTGTGGAGGCCCTGTTTACACACGTCTTTCGGGCACTACGGGGTGCCTGAGTATAAAGTGTCGGATCGGGGTCCCCAGTTCACGTCGAGAGTTTGGAAGGCGTTCATAGAATGTCTGGGGGTCTCGATCAGCCTTACCTCAGGTTTTCACAACCGAGAGTAACGGGCAGGTAGAGAGAGTCAACCAGGATGTGGGCAGGTTTCTGCTGTCCTATTGCCAGGAACGGCAGGGGGAGTGGGCAGCGTTCGTGCACTGGGCCGAGATGGCACAGAACTCGCTTCGCCACTCCTCCACTAACCTCTCCCCCTTTTCAGTGCGTATTGGGGTACCAGCTGGTTCTGGCACCGTGGCATCAGGGTCTGACCAAGACTCCTGCGGTGGACGACTGGTTTAGGTGCGCGGAGGAGACATGGGAGGCCACCCGTGTCCATCTCCCACGAGCTGCGCATCGCCAGAAAGCAAGCGCGGACCGCCAATGCAGTGAGACCCCGGTGTTCGCACCAGGGTCCGGGTCTGGCTCTCGACCCGTAACCTACCCCTCCGCCTGCCCTGCCGGAAGCTGGTGTCCGTGGTTTGTGGGGCCATTTAAAGTCCTGAGGAGGGTGAACAAGGTATGTTACAAATTACAGCTTCCCTCTGATTATAATATTAACCCCTCGTTCCATTTGTCTCTCCTCAGGCCTTGCTCAAGCAAGTTTTTTTTTCACCTAGTTGACTCAGGGATTTGAATCTGTGACCTTGCGGTTACATTCCCAACGCTCTTAACCGCTAGACTGTGTTCAGCCAGTGCTGAGGTGCATCCTTACTCTATATTGTGTGTGGAGGAGAGGAACAGCATGGAGGGAGAGGAGGAGAGGAGGAAACGAAACAATGAGATGAACATCATGTTGAGTTCACCTGGCCAGGGCCCCATCATTCCAAACTTGAGTTAACATGTGTTGTTCAGCTGGTTTAGCATGTTAAACAGTCACAGGTCACGTCACCCAATATCACTCTACGTTGACATGACAGTGACAAATAAGGCTGTGTTCAAGAGAGAGAGCCACCTGCCAATCACTTCCCTAGAGGATAAGGGTTGCAGTTGTGGGTTGGAGAAACATGTATGGGTGAAAATTGTGTTTTGATTTTGTCCTAAATGGCACCCTATTCCATTAGAGCCTGTTCACCAAATGGCACCCTAAGCCCTACTCCTCCACAGGGCTCAAGTCAAAAGTTGTACAATATATAGGGAACTGGGTGCCATTTGGGACACAGCCTGTGTTTTGCCTTGCTAGTGTTTATAACTGTCTGGAGAAGACATGAAACCTACTGTATGAAAGCACCTTCATGGTTTGTTTGTTTGCTGGCTTTGTTCAAGAGAGAGAAAAGCGAATGTCTGTTTAATGTCTCATGCATGTATTTAGGGACATGAACTCACTTTACATGAACACCATGGAGGAGTGTGTCCTTCTGTTTGCGTTATTTCATTGCACCAACTCCCAACAATGATTCACGCTCCTTCCAATTTAACTGGCTCCCCTTAAATGTTTAATCAATCTATTAATCTGTTAATGTCAACACCAGGGAGGCAAACTAGCCCACAAGATCTGGACGTGTTTAGAATACAGAGAACTGAATGGCTTGGCTGGGAACATCCTCTCACATTTGCTCTATAGAAACTCAAGTGCCCGTCTGTGACTGCCTCCTGGTCGCACCTTGCATACATACAGCCGTGCACACACACACACACATGCATGCATGCTAACACACACACACACACCACCATATAAATCTCAGCTCGTTAATCATTTAGGGGAAGCAATTTGCAGAGCACCTGTCCCAAGCAGGAGGCTATTAGGGCCTTCAATGAGAGGAGCAAGCAGCTCTAATGACTGGCTGAGTGGAGCTTATTTGAAGACATAGGCTGTGTCCCAAATGTAACCCTATTCCCTATGTAGTGCACTACTTTTGGAACACACACGTTGGTTTTTATGGCACACGTAGCAGGGAAGGCTAACTACACAACACTGTACTGTACTTTTTAGCAGAGTCCATGTTGTTCCAATAGGACGTGGAATGTTTTTTGTGTGTTTTGTGTGTGTGTTTTTTTCCAGTTGGTAGGGTCTATCTGGGCATGATACTGGAGGAGGGAGTGGGTAATCATAATTGTGATTAATTTGATGCTTCTGTAGGTAGCCGTGTTACATAGAATTAACACACTCCGTTAAGAGAGGATTGGCCCTAGTGTGGTTAGCTGACTGTAGGTACAAGAGGTAGTAGAAACACTCTGAAATAGACCAAATACATTACAGTGACAACTGAGCAGGGACATGTCACAAGGACTGTTTTCCATATTTAGTTAACGTCACTTCTCACAAAGGCAGCATTGTGTTTGCACCATATCAGGGACCAGACATTTTGTCAATAATTGAAAAATGTGCTTCCCATCCAATTCATTGCCTTGAAAAGAACAGTCATATTCTCTCTCACCTTCAGATTCTCATTACCGATTTCAGTCTTCTCCTGGGAGGATTATGCACCTGAAATGGTTCTCTGTCCCCCCCCCCCCCCCCCCCCCCCCCCGAGTGCGTGCGTGCGCACACACACACACATACACACACACACTGTCTGTCACTTTCCTGTTCACCGTAGATCTCAGGGTGAGCCCAGGGGACTGTGGTGCTGCGGACTGAGCGTCACCAGCCCTGCGTTTGTTGTACAGTAGAAGCCTTATCAAGGACATGGACCATCAATATGATTCTGTCATCCAAACCGATAGTGACACACCAATGCTGAATCACCACGACTGAGAATGGGGCCCAAGTTTTGTCAGACACTTTTGAATCACCATCTATCTATCCCCTCTGAATACGAATAGCCTCTGTGGCTCCTTTATAATGGCAACACAGGACCATTTGTACGTAGCTAGAATTTACCAGAGTATGGCACAAACTACTGGAAGTGTTGTGGAGAAACACTACGCATGCATCAGTCAGCTATATGATAGTAGTCACATAGTCATATAGGGAATAAGATGCCATTTGGGACATAACCCTAGAGACAAAGAATTCTCAGAGTCAATTTGTCTGTAACACCACATGTTAATATGTTGTTGCTACAGTTTACTGTGTAGTTACAAAGGGGTAAGGGCAGCTTAACCATCTTAGTTAAATGTCATCTATGGTATTGTGATATGTTTTTTGGTTTTGTGGTGCTATGGTTACGTTTGGATATCCCTACATGTACCTTATTTCATTATGTTCCCTACACAGAATGATGGCAGGGACAAAAATCTGATTATATGTATTTCTCTTCAGTACTGAGAAGCTTAGTCACCATAACGTATTCCTAGTCACCCAGGATACAAATGAATGGACAACAGATAGATAGATACCTTACCATGAAATGCTTGCTTACAAGCCCTTCCCAATGATGCAGAGAGAGAGAGGGGGAGAGAGTTAACAAGATACTAATACTCTTTCTTTACCAATCATACAACAAACACACAACTATTACTTCTGCGCATTCCCTCCTTCTACGACACACTATGCTTAGGTTCATAAGTTGAAGCGTAGCACAGCGGTCTGGCATACTGTCAGAAAGGCCTTCGCAGTAACAAAACATGAACATTCCAGTTGACATTTAGTCATCATAGCTGGGTAAATAAAGATACTATTTACATAATGGTGAAAAGCCCAGAGTAAAGGGATGAAACCACTTATTGAAGAGAAGGTTTGTTTCTTTAGCTTTTCCAATCAACATTGTTTTTGTCCAATTTCCAACGTTTAAATTTGTTATGTGAAAGTTTTTTTTACATTGCCCCCAAACTGCCACAAGATATCTTGAGTCATTTTTAAAGGCATATTTGTCTGGAGGAGCATCTTGATAATACGATTTTGCATGCCAAAATATTTGTTTTAAATTATAAACCTGAATAAAATGTGATGCAAATCCTGAAGATTATATCAGCGTGTTTCTGTGCTGTAAATGTTTCTGTGCTGCACATGTTTCTGTGCTGTAAATGTTTATGTGCTGTACATGTTTCTGTGCTGCACATGTTTCTGTGCTGTAAATGTTTCTGTGCTGTACATGTTTCTGTGCTGTACATGTTTCTGTGCTGTACATGTTTCTGTGCTGTACATGTTTCTGTGCTGCACATGTTTCTGTGCTGTAAATGTTTCTGTGCTGTAAATGTTTCTGTGCTGTAAATGTTTCTGTGCTGTAAATGTTTCTGTGCTGCACATGTTTATGTTCTGTAAATGCTTCTGTGCTGTACATGTTTCTGTGCTGTACATGTTTCTGTGCTGTACATGTTTCTGTGCTGCACATGTTTCTGTGCTGCACATGTTTCTGTGCTGCACATGTTTCTGTGCTGCACATGTTTCTGTGCTGTAAATGTTTCTGTGCTGTAAATGTTTCTGTGCTGCACATGCCAAGTACAGGTTAGTTAATTGGTGTTACAGACCCTGCAGACATGTACACGTACACACACACACACACACACACACACACACACACACACACACACACACACACACACACACACACACACACACACACACACACACACATCCCTGCAGGTTTAACAGCAGACTATAGCATCATGTTGTCTGTCTGTGTTACTCTATTCTGATGCTCACTCAGGCTTCTTCTCCAATGTCTGATTGGAACACTAGGGGAATCACTGAAAGGACTGTCAATAGAACTAGAATGATCATCCTCTTTCTATGGAACTGTCACTCAGGTCATTGTTACAAACAAGAGCTATGATTTCCCAGTGGTATCAGTAGCGCCAGGTACCATGTTCTGCAAAATGACAGGCCAACACCATTAATCCACAACATGTATTTATGATGCTTTCGATGTTTATAGATGGAGGGACTTTAACATGTATAGAACTGAACTAGTTTGTTGATATGTGAAGACAGACAGGAGTGTGTCCCTAATGGTGTTGGTTGGTAATAGCAGTGGTGCCATAACATTGTTCAGTCATTTCCTGGTTGATGTGTTCAGGTGGTAAACTGAACAGATTACCAGAAAGAGATCATGAATATTGCACCGAAGTTCATTTCAACACACATGCCAAATTAAAATAATGTTTACAATATTTTTGCTCTGGAGAGACTGGCACTCAACATCATGATAAGTAGACATCTGACGTTTTGTCATTCAGGTCAAAGCCTGAAGGTTATTAGGTCTATATAAATATATAAATAAAATATAAATAGGTTATTTTTCTTTGTTTCATGGGAGTAAAACATTTTATGAAAAGTTACCTAAGCCCTGTAGGTTTGTTTTGAGCCCGCATAAATACATTCGCACACATACTGTACATCCACATGCAGGCATGCACGCACCGACACACACATACACACACTTACAAGCACACACACACGCACACACAGTCTTGAACAGCTAACCTTGTGGGAACACACAATTCAGTCCCACCCCCTAACCTTAGCTCTAACCCTAATCCGCACTCTTACCCTAACTCTAACCTTAACCCAACCCTAAACCTAACCCTAGCTCCTAACCCTAACCCTAAAACTAACCCTAGTTCCTAAACCTAACCCGTAATTCTAACCCGAACACTAATTTTAACCTTACCCCTAAACCCCAGAGAAATAGCATTTCACCTTATGGGGACTAACAAAATGTCCCCAGTTGCTCCAATTTTTATTCTTCTGGTCCCCACAAGAAGAGTTAATCACACACACACACACACACACACACACACACACACACACACACACACACACACACACACACACACAGCCTGTACCTGATACTGTATATCCCCCCCATCTCTCCCCCTATAGTCTTTAGGTGATGGATGATGGAGGAGGGACCTTGGTGTAATCCGATGAGATCTGACAGCTCCTCACCTTTCACAGCAAGCAGTAATTACTAGTCTATTCACTTTCAATTTGTTGAGCTACAAATCAATGGCTGTGTTCAATGCTGCTAACATTTGTCTTCAGGGCACTCCGTTGTTGTGACAAGTTTTCATCTGGAAACACTTATTCCTGGTAAAGACTGAGGGGAATGTAACTGTCTATCTGAGACATAACAAGCCATAGCTCATCAATATGTAGTGTTTGTATAAATTGGCGACTTAAATGCAAACGCTTTAATATGCCTTATTGTTGCAAAGAGAAAATTAAAATACCAGCTTTCCTCTGTTGCCAACTGTTATCCACTGGGTACACACTGGTTGAATCAATGTTGTTTCCAACGTGGATATACATTGAATTAACGTCTGTGCCCAGTGGGTAAGTACAAATGGTGTTATTGTTTTTCTGTTATAGTGTACATCCACATTTGATTGTTTGATTGTTCCTTGTGGTAGTTTGCTATTTTGTTTCTATGCATTTTCTCTACAAGATTCAGCGACAATTAAATCTGAAACACTTCTGTAGTTGTGACCAAGATGTCATATTTTATCTCCCAAAGTGTTGCGTTGAGGTAAATCCTCCCCTTTCTCTTAACTCAACACTGGGCAATGTTTGTGCCCATCTACCCTTTCTCTTTCCCTCCTTCCCTCTCTCTTCCTCTCTCACTCTGGACCAATCACCCATTCTGTCACACAGGATTTCACTTGACCCTTTTATTCATTGAGGTTAGACTGGCCTGAGTGTTAAAATCAATTTCCCAACCGCTTCCTTCCATTACCCACCATACTCTGGCCTCTGTGACCTATAGTACAAAGCATCCCAGGCCATGTCAGGTGACAGAGCTCTTAAATGGCAGCCACCCAGGTTTGGCTTTTCGTTGACAGATGAGGAAACTCATTTCTGCACAGTTACGATTGGTTCTCAAACCTCTCCTCGGGTACTCCCAGACATTTCACAATTGTGTTGTAGCCCTGAACTAGCTCTCCTGATTCATCTATTCAAGGGCTTGATGATTAATTGTCAATTCGGTTTGCTAATTCTGGAATTGATTGAAAACATGGAATGGCTGGTGGTGCCCAAGGAAATAGTTTAATAACTACTATGCTCGAGACTGTAGGTCAAGGGTTGGCCGCTGCAACAACTATCATAGATGAGTAAACACATTGGTTGGATGTACTAGGAACCACTGTAGAATCAACATTGTATTGTATGTTGTTGTATAGCATTTAGCTATTGCTTGTAATGTTACACTACCACATACCATGCTGCAATTTCAGTCAACACGTTGTTTTACACACAGAGTTTACATTAGTGTGATTCATTTTGTAAAATAAATCATTTAAACTACAGTATTTCAGAGAGAGAGAAAGAGAGAGAAAGAGAGAGAGAGAGAGAGAGAGAGAGACCGTATTCCAAGCCTGGGACATGTGGAGAATAGAGTTTTCCGGGGAGGTGAAGTTTAATTTGCCCGTTGAGACCCGGGGTTTCTCCCAGCCCGCTGTGACTGATAGGCTGTGTCACAGGCAAAGGGCAGAAGGATAAGTGAAGTTGCCTTGCAGTCTAATGGAGGTCATAAAATGTAAAATAGCTCAGTGATGCATTTACTGCTGTCCATAAAATAATACTCCACACAGAGTTGCTGCATGTAGTGGTGATGGACGGTCTGGGTCTCTCTCTGCCAGTGGTCCAAAAATGAACTCTGTCCTATTCATTAAAGGAGTTTAATCCTCAGAATGTGACAGAAACTTTATGGAGTAATATGTGTGGTTCAGTCAGAAACAAGCCTACAGTATTTTAATGTTTATGATGATTCTGTCATACATCATCATCATGATTTCCTTCATCGGGGCGGCAGGGTAGCCTAGTGGTTAGAGCGTTGGACTAGTAACCGGAAGGTTGCGAGTTCAAACCCCCGAGCTGACAAGGTACAAATCTGTCGTTCTGCCCCTGAACAGGCAGTTAACCCACTGTTCCCAGGCCGTCATTGAAAATAAGAATTTGTTCTTAACTGACTTGCCTGGTTAAATAAAGGTAAAATAAAATAAAAATCATCATCTTCTTCTTTCAGTTAGTATGACTGACATGGGGTTGTCACTGTCAGTTGTGCTGAACATGTAAACCACTACAAATTCAAAATGAAGAACCCTTTCTCATAGCCCAGTTACATATTCTAAAAACAGATTATTATTCAGATACCTCAAGTGTGAGGAGAAACAAAAAAATGATACACCCTGTGTATTCACCCAGTGGTTTTGATTTCATCCTCCTTGCTGTAGAGTAAACTTTTTAACTGAAAAAAACATAATTATTTAGCAATGGAATTGCACGCGTATGGAAAAATTAATTTCATGGTGCAGTGATGCACAACCTTCCAATACATTATTTAGTTGTGTATATGAACATACGTTTGTACAGAATCATTGACTGACTGCTCTACAGTGGACAGAAAGTGACAGACATACGCTTCAGGTGCATAATCTTCTTCAGGTGTTTTAAGCTACTACTTTTAATTATTTATTTATTTTGAAGCATCTATGGGAAATCAGAAACAAAATGTATTTGCACAAACTACAAAAGATTATACGAGACAAAAGATGGCCAAATGTTTCCTTGCCCATAGCCTCGACAGGAAGAGTGATACTTCCCACCCTACAGTATGCAATGTAGTGGTTCTAATACCCATTACAGTGTCCTGACTGTCACGATAAGACAGCAATTCCCCATTTTACAGACAAGCAGCATTTTGTTGTTCCGCTTTGATCACTCTGCAGGGCCAGGGCTGTCATGCTGCCAAGAGGGTTTATGTGTCCTGCCTGCTGTTGTTGTTGTTGTTTTTATTTCTGTGATGATTATATGGCAGTACCCATTTGAAGGTGCAATCTTTCAGCTTGTTCAATTAAAAACAAATTAAGTATTCAAACATAATTTATTGATATAGCCAAACTGTGCTGGGGATCCTTTTACCTCTGTTCAGTAGTGGTGTGTGGGTATAATCACCGGGGAAGCAAAGCCAGAAACCACATAGAGTTAACGCAAGTCGCAAAGAAAACAGGCGCTGCCTCCACTATTCCAGGACCATTTCAACTTCATCTAATCCCCTATGCTCAGTCTAATACAGTGACAACTAAAAGATACCAAGAATGATTTAGTCCAATCAATGTAAGCTAAATATGATGTGACTTTCCATGGAACTGATTTATGTTTGTGTTTGTGTGTGTGTACGTGCGTGCGTGCAAGTAGAAAAAACATGTTGACTCACCCTACTAGAGTAATGTCAATGCCGTCCTCCCCTTTCATGTTGCCTAAACGGTCTATGACTGTCATACATGCTTTTAGTTTTTGTTGTCCTAGGCTACCTGGCTAAAATGCTTGCTCGCTAGATTAACTTCCTTCAATGGGAAACGGTGCCCCAGACCAGCTAGTTAACATTAGCCTAACATTACTACATCTAGCTACATGTTGAAATTCTGTCCTCTCTGGCCAGGGGCACCATTTATTAATTTATGGTTGGATCAGAATCACCGTTATTATCATTGGCTAGTAGGGAGAATTAAGTTACACCACAATCCCATGTTCCTATCTCCATCCATGGCTAACTTAGGAAAGTGACGGAAAGTGACAGAGGAAAACAACACAACGGAATGTAACAATTCAAATTTTCTGTCAATGACGTTTAGCTTCCAATGTGATGAAATTGGTTTGAAGCTGTCACGCCCTGATCTGTTTCACCTGTATTTGTGATTGTCTCCACCCCCCTCCAGGTGTCGCCCATCTTACCCATTATCCCTTGTGTATTTATACCTGTGTTCTTTGTCTGTTTGTCTGTTGCCAGTTCCGTCTTGTTTGTCAAGCTTACCAGCGTTTGTCCTGTCAGCGCCTGTATTTTCCCAGCCTCTCTTTTTCTCGCCCTCCTTTTTTTTTACCCTTGCCTGTCCTGACACTGAACCCGCACATCTGACCACTCTGCCTGCCCCTGACCCTGAGCCTGCCTGCCGTCCTGTACCTTAGCCCCTATCTTGATTTCCGACCTCTGCCTTACCTGACCCTGAGCCTGCCTGTCGTCCTGTAACTTTGCCTCTGTTGCTGTAATAAACATTGTTACCTCGACACGCCTGCATCTGGGTCTTACCTTTTTCCTGATAGTATGAACTGGCCATGACTGACCCAGCAGACCCGGCCAGCTGCGCGACGCCATCACCTTCCAAGGAGCCACCATCGGGAGTACGAGGAACTTCTTCATGGCCTTATTGAGGGGGTTCAAATGTTGGCTGAACGCCATGACCGGGCATTGGACGGTTTGCTAGAGCAATTCCACGGGTTGTCTGGGAGGCAGCCTACCACGGTGGTAATGCCACAGCCTCTCTGTAACCCAGCTGCTAGCAGCGCCGTCTCATCGGCCACTCCACCTTCTCGGGAGCCCCATTTACTGGGCCCCATGCTTGGGGAGTCCAGCACCAGTCAGGCGCTTCTAGCTCAGTGTGCCCTCATTTTCGAGCTTCAGTCCTCCTCCTTCCCCTGGATTGCTCCAAGATAGACTATCTCATCACGCTGATGTCCGGGAGGGCTCTCACCTGAACTACAGCAGCCGGCCATATGCATTTGTCTGGAGGGATTCGTGGCAGAGGTGAAGAAGATTTTTTAAGCACCATACTCTGGGAGAGAGGCTTCCCGGAGGCTAATCCATCTTCGGCAGGGCTCCTGCAGTGTGGCTGACTATGTGGTGGATTTACACATGTTGGTAGCAGAGAGTGCTAGGAACCAGGAAGCACTGTTCGATATGTTCCTGCATGCCGTCTCGGAGGAGGTCAAGGACAAGCTTGCTGATCGGGAGTTACCTGCGGAACTAGATTCTCTCATCTCTTTGACCATCTGAATTGATGGGCGACTAAGGGAACAACAGAGGGAGAGGAAATTTAATTTCGCTCGCACACCCAGGGATCCCACCTGGCCTCTGAGTCAACCCAGTAGCTCCCGATGGTTTTGTTGTCGAGAGGACCTGAGGCTTCACCGACCTGCCCAGAGAGCTGCCGAGACGGCCGAGTCACAGCTTCCTGAGCCTATGCCATTGGCAGAGCTGGGCTGTTACCAGCAGAATGGCACTACAGGATCGACACAAAGAGTTGTCTGTATTGCGGGACTCCTGGTAATTTTGTGTCCTATTGTCCTCTAAAGAAGCCAAGCTCACCGGTAGGAGCAAGGACTCTGGTGGAGCATATGGAGAACGTTCCTGCTTCCCGTGCTCACACCCTTTTTCATGCCATTCTGCTGTGGGGAGAGCATTGACTCTCGGGTCGATGAGAGTTTTTTGGACAATACCCTGGCGTCGTAGCTGAACATCCCTACTCAGCCCCTCTCCATTCCCATGGATGTTAGAGCGCTGGACGGGCGCTCTATAGGCCGAGTCACCCACAACACCACTCCCACTCCACCTACGGGTGTCAGGGAACCACAGTGAGGCCATCCAGTTCCTGCTCATCAAATCCTCTCTGATACACATGCTATAGGGATTCCCCTGGCTCCAATGACACAATCCCCTCATCTACTTGCCCGTTTTGCCATACCCATTGCCTGAAGTCAGCACAACCCAGGCTCGGAAGGTGCCCCGGACATCTTCGCCATTCCCGCGGAATACCAGGACCCGGGAGGTGTTCAGCAAGGCCCGGGCCACGTCGCTTCCGCTGCACCGACCCTACGACTGTGGGATTGACCTTATACCTAGCACCACGCCGCCCGGTGGACATCTGTACTTTCTGTTGGGACCGGAGATCAAGGTTATGGATATCTACATTGGGGACTCCATAGCTGCTGGATTTATCCGTCCCTCTTCCCGCCGGTGCAGGGTTCTTCTTCATTGACTACCGGGGACTCAACAACATTACGGTAAAAAAACATGACCGTTACCACTCATCTCCTCGGCCTTCGAGCCACTCCAGCGGGCCACTGTGTTTTCCAATCTAGATCTATGGAACACCTACCACCTGGGGAGGATTCGAGAGGGGGATGAGTGGAAGACCACCTTCAACACAGCCAGTGGCCACTACCAGTATCTGGTCATGCCTTTTGGCCTCCGGTTCATCTTCGTCTACATTGATGACATCCTTATCTTCTCCCACTCTCCTTAAGAACACATGCTCCACGTCCGGCAGGTCCTTCAACGCCTTCTGGAGAATCAGCTGTTTGTGAAGGCAGAGAAGTGTGAGTTCCATAGCTCCACCATCCCCTTTCTGGGTTACATCATCTCTAATGGGAGTGTCCAGATGGATCCCAGGAAGGTGAGAGCAGTGATGGATTGGCCTCAGCCTACATCCAGGGTGCAGCTGCAACGTTTCGTGGGTTTTGCCAATTTCTATCACCGCTTTATCCAGGGTTACAGCATCCGGGCTTCCTCTCTGTCAGCACTCACCTTGCCCAAGATTCCATTCACGTGGTCCCCAGTTGCTAACCGGGCGTTCCGGGACCTCAAACATCACTTCAATACAGCTCCCATCCTGGTTCATCCGGACCCATCTCATCAGTTCGTGGTGGAGGCCGATGCTTCAGACGTCAGAGTGGGGGCTGTCCTGTCCCAGCATTCTGCTCTCGACCTCAATCTACATCCCTGCACCTTATTCTCCTATCACCTCAATGCCACGGAAAGGAATTACGATGTGGGGAATCGGGAGCTTCTCACGGTGAAGATGGCATTGGAGGAATTTGAGGCACTGGCTGGAGGGGGCCGAACATCCGTACATTATGTGGACTGACCACAAGAAAATGGAGTATCTCCACACCGCCAAGCGCCTCAACTCCAGGCAAGCTGGGATCCAATAATGTCAAGCCGGATGCACTGTCCCACCGCTATAACCTCACGACTGCTATCCTGGAACCCGAGACCATCCTTCCCACTTCATGCCTGGCGACGGCACTCAGCTAGGGAATAGGGAAGCATGTCCGTGAGGCGCAGCGTTCCCAGTCAAACCCCGGGAGGAGCCCTGCTAACCGGATGTTTGTTCCCGACACCGTCCGCTCCATGGTCCTGGAGTGGGCCCACTCCTCCAGGCTGGCCTGCCACCCGGGCGCCTGGATGACCCTGGCCTTTGTGCGATAGCACTTTTGGTGGCCTACCATGGTCCCGGACGTGTCCGCATTCGTCGCTGCTTGCAAAGTTTGTGCATAGAACAAGACTCCTTGGCAAGCTCCGGTTGGTCTCCCCCAACCTCTGCCTGTCCCCCACCGTCCCTGGTCTCACATCTCCCAGGACTTTGTCACGGGTCTTCCCCCATCTGATGGAAACTCTGTCATCCTGACCGTGGTGGATCGGTTCTCCAAAGCCGCCCACTTCATTCCTCTCCCCAAACTTCCCTCTCCCAAAGAGACAGCCCTGCTCATAGTGCAGCATGTCTTCAAGATCCATGGACTGTCCATGGACATGGTCTCCGACCGGGTACCTCAGTTCTCATCCCAGTTCTGGAAGGTGTTCTGCACTCTCATAGGGTCGTTGGCAAGCCTGTCCTCTAGGTTCCACCGCCAGTCCAACGGCCAGTCGGAGAGAGCCAACCAGGACCTCGAGACCACCCTGTGCTGCCTGGTCTCTGCCAACCACACCACCTGGAGCCAGCAGTTTATGTTGGTCAAATATACCCTCAACACCCTTCCCTGCTCTGCCACGGGCCGATCTCTCTGAGTGTTCCCTGGGGTATCAAGCCCCGCTTTCCCTCACTGTTACTTCGACACGGTCTGGGTCTTACCTTTTCCTGATAGAAGCCAAATCCAAACTGGCTTCCTTAGAGACTTTGGTGCACCAGGACTATTCACAGCTCAGCTCACTCAGTTTAGCTCAACGCTGATTGGCAATTATTTATATTTGTTTATAGGTCAAGGGAGGCCAAACGCTTGCTGGCAACAATGTCATACTCTTTTTGACCTGACAGCATAGATAGGCTACACATACAGAAGGGGCACTGTTTCATTAACTTGGATCCTTTCTCTGGTGAGATACATTTAGCCTCTTGCCAATTGAAGGAAATGTATGAAACACAGAGAGACAAAAGCTACATTATTTTGGATGTTTTTTCTATTTCTTGGTCATTTTTTCCTCCTGGCATCCATGAAAACTCACCACCTGAGGTCTGGAGAGAGGGGAGAGGGGCTCTGTCTGTCTGGTGTGGTCAGGGCCTGGTGCTGCTTTCTGATCCTCTGGGGAGAGCTGTCTGGCAGTGACCTGCTCTGTGGAGACAAGAGGGTCACAGTGACCGTGGAGCATGACCGAACTGAGAGGGTCTTTCTCTAGTGGGTACAGTGGGTTTGCGTCCCTTCACCTCCCCAAGTCCCCAATCTGTCCTCCCTGAGCTCCTCAGGTGGAGTGTAACAGTGGACAACATACTGAGATTTATATGACACCATTACATGCTAAATACTATGTTACATTTTTATTTTTTTAGCACTGTTCATGATCAGACCCTCACTACCCTGTGTGGTCACTGATATGTGTCTTTCTGAAATGCTATGATGACTGTGTCTTGTTTGAGTGAGCCAGAAGCAGTTTGATGTTTTTGATAGTACTTTCTATACAACTGTACTTTTAGCTCGAAATACAAATACATTACAAAAGTATGTGGATACCTGCTTGTCGAACTTCTTATTCCAAAATCATGGGCATCAATATTGAGTCCCCCCCTCCCCTTTGCTTCTATAACAGGCTCCACTCTTCTGGGAAGACTTTCCACCAGATGTTGTGAACATTGCTGCGGGGACTTGCTTCCATTCAGCCACAAGACCATTTGTGAGGTTGGGCACTGATGTTGGGTATTAGGCCTGGCTTGCAGTCGGTGTTCCATTTCATCCCAAAGGTAGTCGATGGGTTTGAGATCAGGGCTCTTTGCAGGCCAGTCAGGTTCTTTCACACCGATCTCGACAAACCATTTCTGTATGGACCTCGCTTTCTGTACGGCGGCATTGTCATCCTGATGACAAAGGAAAGGGTCTTCCCCAAACAGTTGCCTTAAAGTTGGAAGGACAGAATCGACTAGAATGTCATTGTATGCTGTAGCGTTAAGATTTCCCTTCACTGGAACTAAGGGTCCTAGCCTGAACCATGAAAAACTGCCCGAGACCGTTATTCCTCCTCCACCAAACTTTACAGTTGGCACTATTCATTCAGGCAAGCAGCGTTCTCCTGGCATCTGCCAAACCCAGATTTGTCCAGCGGACTACCAGACAGTGAAGACTGATTCATCACTCCAGAGAATGCATTTCCACTGCTCCAGAGTTCAATGGTGGCGAGATTTACACCACTCCAGCCGGCTCTTGGCATTCCATATGGTGATCTTAGGCTTGGAAACCCATTTCATGAAGCTCTCGACGAACAGTTCTTGTGCTGACGTTGTTTCCAGAGGATGTTTGGTACTCGGCAGTGAGGGTTGAAACCAAGGGCAGATTACTTTTACTCACTACGTGCTTCAGCACTCAGCGGTCCCCATCTGTGAGCTTGTATGGCCTACCACTTCGTGGCTAAGCTGTTGTTGCTCCTAGACGTTTCCACTTTACAATAACAGCACTTGAGTTGACCGGGGAAACTCTAGCAAGGCAGAAATTTGACGAACTGACTTGTTGGAAAGGTGTCATCCTCTGACTGTGCCAGGTTGAAACTCACTGAGCTCTTCAGTAAGGCCATTCTACTTCCAATGTTTTTCTATGGAGATTGCATGGCTGTGTGCTCGATTTTATACAGCTGTCAGCAACAGGGGTGGCTGAAATAGCCAAATCCACTAATTGGAAGGGGTGTCGACATACTTTTGTATATATAGTATGCATGAATGGAAAAGTAATATTGAAAATAGTTGATTTAATGAACTTTATGTACATAACAGTTGGATAACAAGCAGATAATGGGGGCAGGATGGTGGGGCGGAATATTTCTCCCTTGGAGTTAGTTTGCAGATAAAACTTCAGTTGAAACTTCAAACTGATCCCTCTTCAGTCATTCAGCATGAAAACATTGTTTTAGGGTAAAGTGTCCTCTCTCTTTTCAACCAAAATAAAATTATGTGGGAGGAAAATAGGTCAGCCGTTGCCTAGGACAAAAAGCTATCATGATCATGCAGCCCAGTCCCTCTTCTTTTTTGGCTGGTTTGACAGCCATGGAAGAGAAGGCAGTTCAAGGTGCCTTCTCGGCAGAGCTAGGTTTCACATGGCCGAGATGTTAATCCAGAATAATAGTGGATGGGAGGGGTGGTTGTGGGAGGCGGTTTTCATTCAGCCATGGGCTATCTTACACCCCCATTGAAATGCACAGATGCAATGACTTATTTGTGCAATGAGGCAGTGTAGTCATTTCTAATGTCCAAAATAACAAAACAGAAGTCCTCTTCTTAATTCTTCTGGGAAACTGGCATGGGGTAGATGGGGTGTAGCCCTTTCATTATGCAGATTCATATTCATTCATACGTTTATGTGTATCTGTATCTGTTTTATTGTACCCTTTTAACATGTCTTGTACAATTGTACTTAGAAGATCTGCTTATACAGCAAGCAGAATTTAAAAATATATTCCTATTTTTTGTCAATTATACCCGCAGACACATGACTGTAACTACGGTGGCCCTAAGGGGAATAATATCTTCCTACAAACAAGAAAAAAAAGGGTTTGCAACATAAACTCATGTTTTGTCCAAGAACATTTATAGGAAGGACTTCTAAAATAGTGGTGGTCTGGTTCCTTGCTGAGGAGACTAATTGTATAGAAAGAAGTGCCCCTTCAGTATTTTACAGAGCTGTGAGGGTTTTAAATATTACATCAGACTGATGTTCCTCTCAAAGACACCATCCTGAGTTGTAATGGTGTCCTTTAGCGAGACAAATAGGCTTGTGTGAGATATTTTGTGGATGCAGCAAAACCAACACACACACGTAGACATGACCCCCCTCAAAGTGCTTCAAAGATGCCTTTAAATATTTAAGACATTAAATACTTATGAAGCTGATGTTTTAAGAATTATTTCTAGATCTTTTTTTCTATTTTTGTCAGGAGACCTGCTTTTAACCCAGTGAGTAGCAATTGTAAGAGTCTCTCCAGGATTTCGCGCCACGACTTCCGCCGAAGTTGGTCCCTCTCCTTGTTCTGGCGGCATTCGGCGGTCGATGTCACCGGCTTTCTAGTCACCACCGATCCATGTTTAATTTTCGTTTTGTTTTTGTCTTCATTGAACACACCTAGTTTCCATTCCATAATCAGTGTTCTTTATTTAACCCTCTGGCTTCCCCTTTTGTTTTGTGCGTGATTGTCGTTGTCAAGTGATTTAATTTATGTGCTCTGGATATTTATGTTTATCCTTGTTGGAACATTGTTGATATTGAGGAAAGGTAAGATTTTTACTCATACCTGTGTCCTGCGCCTGACTCCGTCTTGTCCATTCACCTAGAACGCTGACATTTTGTTACTGTTTTGGACCAAAATGCTTGATTTTGCAGCAGCAATTATGACATTTTGCATCACAATTTGTAATGACCATTTTGTCACGAAAATGCACTGACAAGTGAAAAAGTGTGAAGACATGTTGCTTGATAGAACCATTTTGTGCAGTTAAAATGCGGTGACAGGTTAAAATTGCGAGAACTCTTTTTGTAGTTTTATGAGATAATAGCGCAGTGATTGATAAGATTTGTAAGCCCTTGCCTAATATGTAGGGATTTGTTGATTTTGAATAAAAAGAATCGCAAAATCCTGGAGGAACTGATTGTAATTTCAGTTATGAACATTAATTGTGATGTCAGTTGTGCGTTATTGAAGTGTATCTTTCTGGCAATCTGTAAATATAGGTATAGCCATAACAACACACACTGAGTGTTAGTTGAAGTATTTTGTAACATAAAATATCACATTTCCAACTGACATCAACCATTTACTATACCTTACACAGTCAGCATTCAAAGACTGTAATCTAGCAAAAAGATAGCCAATGAAATATAGCAGTCTGGTTTCGATGGTAATAATAGGTGTATCATGCATATCCCTACCACAACAGGGATGGCATATCAGGTTCTCCATTTCTGTACTGTCACGTTCTGACCATAGTTCTGTTATTTTATCTTTGTTTTAGTATGGTCAGGGCGTGAGTTGGGTGGGCAGTCTATGTTTGTTTTTCTATGTTGGTTTTTGAGTTCGGCCTTGTATGGTTCTCAATCAGAGGCAGCTGTCAATTGTTGTCCCTGATTGAGAATCATACTTAGGTAGCCCGGGTTTCAGTTTTGGGTTGTGGGTGATTGTCTTCCGTGTCAGTGTTTGTTGCCACACGGGACTGTTTCGTTCATTTCACGTTTATTGTTTTGTATTTCGTAGTGTTCAGTTTATGTTTTAAAATAAACATTATGGACACTTACCACGCTGTGTTTTGGTCCTCCGATCCTCCTCGCTTCTCCTCCTCAGGAGAGGAGGACGAGATCCCTTACAGAAACACCCACCACAAAAGGACCAAAGCAGCATGGTAACGGGCAGCAGCGGCGATCGCAAGACTCATCAACTTGGGAGGAGATTCTGGACGGCAAGGGACCGTGGGCACAGGATGGAGAATATCGCCGCCCCAAGGCTGAGCTGGAGGCAGCGAAAGCCGAGAGGCGGTGGTATGAGGAGGCAGCACGGCGGCGCGGCTGGAAGCCCGAGAGGCAGCCCCAAAAATTTCCTGGGGAGGGCACACAGGGAGTGTGGCGAAGGCAGGTAGGAGACCTGCGCCAACTTCCCGTGCTTACCGGAGTGAGAGAGGGACCGGGCAGGCACCGTGTTATGCCATGAGGCGCATGGTGTCCCCGGTGCGTGTGCATAGCCCGGTGGGTACATCCCAGCTTCTCGTATCGGCCGGGCTAGAGTGGGCATCGAGCCAGGGCCATGAAGCCGGCTCAGCGCATCTGGTCTCCAGTGTGTCTCCTTGGGCCAGTGTACATGGCACCAGCCTTACGCATGGTGTCCCCGGTTCGCCAGCACAGCCCAGTGCGGGCTATTCCACCTCGCCGCACTGGCCTGGCTACGGGGAGCATTCAACCAGGTAAGGTTGGGCAGGCTCGGTGCTCAAGAGCTCCAGTGTGCCTTCCGGTGCCATCTCCACGTACCAGCCCTCCGGTGGCAGCCCCCGGCACCAGCCTGTCTCTCCGTCTTCTCCCTACAGGTGCTCCCGCCTGTCCAGTGCTGTCAGAGCCTTCCTCCTCTCCAGCGCTGCCAGAGTCTCCCGTCTGTCCTGAGCTGCCAGAGTCTCCCGTCTGTCCTGAGCTGCCAGAGTCTCCCGTCTGTCCTGAGCTGCCAGAGTCTCCCGTCTGTCCTGAGCTGCCAGAGTCTCCCGTCTGTCCTGAGCTGCCAGAGTCTCTCGTCTGTCCTGAGCTGCCAGAGTCTCTCGTCTGTCCTGAGCTGTCCTGTTTTTGCTAGCTAAACATTTAACCATAATCCTAACTTGTAACGTTACTACCCTGCATGAATTAGCTAGCTAGCTAGCCAGTTAATGTTAGCTAGCTAGCAGTACACTTTAACTTGAAATTAAAACCATTTTCGGACAAAATTTGAAATGTAATATCTGAAAATGTAGTTAGCTAGACTCACTTAACCGTAAACATGGATGGACGCTTCTCCCTCTCTCTCATGGATGCCATGGATGCCCTTAATTTGAAGATGTAATCCGTGTTCTCTTTTTGACTCCGTCTGCATATTTGCAATCAAACATCAGAATTTTCTCCATCTCTTTAGCTATCATACTCTAATTTCACTGATTTCAAAACTCGGTCTTCCAGAAAGTGGAGAACAATACTTATGCAGTTCTACTACATGATATCTTTAAAAAAAGCAGCTTAGAAAGTATTACCTACACATACTGACCAGCTCATATTATAGACAGAAACATGTATCACATAGCAGACCAATCCAAACTCATCTCTCGGCATGTCCAGCCCACTCATTATCTCTGCCAATTATGGCTAGCGGGAAGGTTGCTGGCTTTTTCTGTGGCTATACCAACTAGGCTTGTAATTTAACAATTTGATTCGTTTTTACAGATGGCATACACGTTTGTTATTAAGGCACATGAAAGTTAACATGTTCCAGAAAGCATTTCTGCCATAAAATGCAAAAAAATTGAAGTTAAAAAAAAAAGTACTACAGTGTTCGCATAAAGTTGCATCATGTTTGTTTTTATATTCTGTATTATGTATTATTCATCTAAATTAGTTTTTTCATGCTACTTTTTTAATTCTGCATTTCTTCAGTTTTTTAAATTGTGGTTAAGAGTCAATAAATTCAAACTCACCCATATGTAATATTGGTTTTTCAAATTGGGGATTTGTTTATTACTTATAAAAAACTTGGGTGAATAAATATACAAACTCAAAATTCACTTGATAAGTTGAGTTTAGAAAAAAATACTTTGTTAATCAACAATGGAACATACTGGTTGCAAGTAAACGACAGATCGAAATTTGCTCGGTGGTAGGGGCTGGTCCAACTCGAGGTGTCAGGCCAGCATCCCTGAGTCGCCACTTCACTGTTGACATTGAAGCTGGTGTTTTGCGTGGACTATTTAATGAAGCTGCCAGTTAAGGACTTGTGAGCGTCTGTTTCTCAAACTAGACACTAATATACTTGTCCTCTTGCTCAGTTGTGCACTGGGGCCTCCCACTCCTCTTTCTATTCTGGTTAGAGACAGTTTGTGCTGTTTTGTGAAGGGAGTAGTACAGTGTTGTACGAGCTCTTCAGTTTCTTGGCAATTTCTCGCATGAAATAGCCTTCTTTTCTCAGAACAAGAATAGACTGATGAGTTTCAGAAGAAACTATTTTGAGCCTGTAATCGAACCCACAAATGCTGATGCTTCTTTAATCAGACAACAGTTTTCAGCTGTGCTAACATAATTGCAAAATGGTTTTCTATTGATCAATCAGCCTTTTAAAATTATAAACTTGGATTAGCTAACCCAATGTGTCATTGGAACACAGGAGTGATGGTTGCTGATAATTGGCCTCTGTACGCCTATGTAGATATTCCATAAAAAAATCTGCCGTTTCCAGCTACAATAGTCATTTACAACATTAACAATGTCTACACTGTATTTCTGATCAATTTGATGTCATTTAAAAAAATATATATATTTCAAAAACTAGGACATGTCTAAGTGACCCCAAACTTTTGAACGGTAGTGTATATTACTGCCTTAATTTTTGCTGGACCCCAGGAAGAGTAGCTATTGCCTTTTCAGCAGCTAATGGGGATCCATAATAAATACAAATACAATTACAACTATGAATAATGAAACAGAACAACAGTTGCAAGGTGTTCATAACCACAGTTATAGGCTAGCCTCTCTCCTCTCATTAAGGGAGTGTTGCTGTCTAATGGAGGACCATTTGTCTTGAGAGACTCGATAGGACGTAATGGGGATAGGATGTTAATTAATAAACAGAGCACAGTGGTACAAGTATGTCCAATTAATAGTGCTTAACAAGCTAGAAGATGGATGACCAGAGGGCTGCGGATGGACCTGAGTTTAACACACATAGGTTGTGTGTGTGTTTGTGTGTGTGCATGCATGCGTGTGGTTAGGGTTAGGGCTAGGGATAGGGTTTTGGGGGTTAAGGTTAGGGTAAGTGTTGAGGTTAGAATTAGGTTAAGGGGTAGGGTTAGGGTTAGGTTTATTTTTAGGGTTAGGAGTTAGGGAAAATAGTATTTTTAATGGTAAAAAATGTGTACTCCTCAAAACGTGTGTGTGTTAATGCTAGCCGCTCACATGAGAGCACTATACGTTTCCTATAGCAGGTTTGATTTACTTACTGTCACTTTCTCCCTCAGCTGTATACCACATAAAACATCTTTAACTGCAGTAGACAAAAACAAATTAATATATCACAGCACTTGTAATTCAGAAGCCCAAACAAGAATTAACTCATATTTGGAGTGAAAAACAAAATGTCACACAGCAGTATAAGTGATGAGACTTGTCAAGTTAATTTCAGCAGAATCTGCTTTGTTTTCCTCTGCACGCCCAGGGGGTAACGGAATGCTTTTTGTTCTTGTATTTTGTTTACTTGACGCCTTCCTTGACGCCTCTAATTCCACACATATAGAGTGACAGCACTAATTTGACCCACCATCGTCTGGTTTAACTCCTTGGTTTACCGGAAATCCTGGTTGGAGGTTTTCGGATTTCCTGCTTCCAGGATTCCTCCAACCAGGATTTTGGAATTAATTGAAAGTTTCCAGAATTTTGCAACCCTAGTAGAGGCATCATGACACACACAAATACTCCTTCCAAACAATGCAGAGAGAAACAAATTATAATAGAAGAATGGAAAAATAATAACACAAGAAATAAATAAACAATGAGTCATGAAAACATGGGTACCAGTACTGAATCGATGTGCAGGGGTATGAAGTAATTGAGGTAGATATGTACATGTAGGTAGGGATAAAGTGACTAGACAACAGGATAGATAATAAATAGTAACAGCAGCGTATGTGATGAGTAAAAACAGTTAGTCAATGCAGGTAGTCCAGGTGGCTAATGGTTAACTATTAAACTAACTATTTAACAGTCTTATGGCTTAAGGGTAGAAGCCCTGGGGTGCTGGAGTCCTTGACAATTTTTAGGGCCTTCCTCTGACTGACACCACCAGCGCATTGCAGTGGGATGACAAGCAGTTTCCATACGAAGCTGTGATGCAGCCAGTCAAGATGCTCTCAATGGTTCAGCTGTAGATCTTTTTGAGGATCTGAGGGCCCATGCGGAATCTATTCAGCCTCCTGAGGGCGAAGAGGCATTGTCATGCCCTCTTCACGAATGTGTTGGTGTGTGGGGACCATGATAATTCCTTACTGGTGTTGACACCGAGGAACTTGAAGCTGTCGACCTGCTCCACTACAGCCCCGTCCATGGGGATGGGGACATGCTCGGTTCTCTGTTTCCTGTTGTCCACGATCAGCTCCTTTGTCTTGCTGACATCATGTACTCTGCAAATGTAATAATGGAGTTGGAGTCGTGAGTGGCTATGCAGTCATGGGTGAACAGGGAGTACAGGAGGGGACTAAGCAAACACCTCTGAGGGGCCCCCGTGTTGATTGTCAGCAAGGCGGATGTGTTGCTGCCTACCAGGATCCAGTTGCAGAGGGAGGTGTTTAATCCCAGGGTTCTTATTTTAGTGATGAGCTTGGAGGACACTATGTTGTTCAACACTTACCTGTAGTCAATGAACAGCATTCTCACGTAGGTGTTCTTGTTTTCCAGGTAGGAAGGGTAGTGTGGAGCACAATAGTAGTTATAGTAGTTATTTGTGGATCTCTTATTTGTGGATTTCTTATAAACGTGCAGATTTGTGTCCCACTCCTTGAAAGCGGCAGATGTTGCCTGTAATCCATGGCTTGTGGTTGGGATATGTACATATGTACAGCCACTCTGGTGAAGACATCATCAAATGGACGGGGAGGGAGAGCTTGTATGCTTCTCTGTTTGTAGAGGAAAAATGTTTCGTTTTTTTCGCCTCTCGTTGCGCAGTTGACATGCTGGTAGAAATTTGGTAAAATGGTTTTTAGTTTTCCTGCATTAGTCACCGACCACTAGTGACTTGTTTGCTTATTGCCCTATACAGCTCATTGAATGCAGTCTTAGTGTCAGCTTCGGTTTGTGGTGGTAAATAGACAGCTTTGAAAATAACTATGCAAACTCTCTTCGTAAATAATACGGTCTACAGCTCATCATAAGGTATTGTACCTCAGGCGAGCAGAACCTCGAGACTGCTTTAATATTAGAGATCGCACAGCTGTTGTTAACAAAGAGACACACACACCCTCGCCTGAGCTTCCCCAACACTGCCGTTCTGTCCTGCCGATGTAGTGAAAAACCAGATAGATTTATATTTACCATGTCCTTGACTCATAGAAACATAGGATATTACAGTTCTTCAGATCGTGTTGATAGGATAGTCTCCAGTTTTTTTCTCCAGTGATTGCATGTTCGTAGAGACGTGGTCTTATCAGCTATCCCACACATCAACCTTTTATAGCGCCATCTTCATCTTCTTTGAGGGTAGGGGATTTTGGCCTCGTCCGGGATAATCAATATGTCTTTCGCTTCCAACTCACTGAAAAAAAATCTAAACAAAAAATACACAAACTAGCACAATTGGTCAGGAACCCATAAAGCCTCTATTCCCTCCAGTGCCATTCGATCCTCTCACACTTACAAACAAACAGTGGATATGTACATCAAGCTGTGTGACACTACTAGACTCACTGAAGATTATGCCACAGTTCCCTATCCTTTCTACTAGAGTTTTGAAGTGTAACGTTTAACAATAGCTCTAAGCCTCTTTGCAGTGTGTTTGACAAGGGAGAGGAGGAGGCACTTATAAAAACATCAGTTCCTTCATAGCATAAGCTTCTCATAGACTTTCTCTGCAACCTAAATGGCACCATATGCCATAGTGCTCTACTTTTGACCAGGGCCCATATGGAATAGGCTGCCATTTAGGATGGAGCCGACATATCCTCATTCCTCTTATTCCTCTTATCTCAACCGTCTTTGTCCCTGGGGAGAATTACCAGGGTTAAGCTATCCACTGTCTGAGCTGCCTGTCCAGCTTTCACAGCTAAATATCATGACATAGTACTACTGAAGACATACTGGAGACAGGCACTTCACTTCACTATTATGATATGTGGCACTGAATTGACCATACTACCTGAAGAGACTGGCATTATTCTTCAAATATGAACATTCTATCATCAATGAGCTCAAGGAGAATATAGGATTTCATTCTAATTCGATAACCCTCACAGTGTCACGTTCTGACCTTTATTTCCTTTGTTTTGTAATTATTTAGTATGGTCAGGGCGTGAGTTGGGGTGGGCAGTCTATGTTTGTTTTTCTATGATTTTGGGGATTTCTATGTTTTGGCCTAAGATGGTATGGTTCTCAATCAGAGGCAGGTGTCATTGATTCTCAATCAGAGACAACTATACTTAGGTAGCCTGGGTTTCACTGTTTGTTTGTGGGTGATTGTCTATGTTAGTTGCTTGTGTCAGCACAGTTCTTATGATAGCTTCACGGTCGTTATTTGTTTTTTGTTTTTGTACAGTTTACTTCGTGTTTTTTGTTATCTATTGAAAGATGCATTCACACCACACTGCGCTTTGGTCCGCTTCTTACGACGATCGTGACACACAGCTATCCTCCAATCACACCGAGCTCCACAATGAAATAGGGTGCAGGCCAGGCAGCAGGCTGTTAGCTAGCCTGCCAGCATAGTGGAGTCTGCCACTAGCACAGTCAGTGTAGGCAGCTCAGCTATCACCATTGAGACCGTGTCTGTGCCTCGACCTAGGTTGGGCAAAACTAAACATGGCGGTGTTCGCCTTAGAAATCTCACTAGGATAAAGACCACCTCCATTCCTGTCATTATTGAAAGAGATCATGATACCTCACATCTCAAAATAGGGCTACTTAATGTTAGATCCCTTACTTCAAAAGGCAATTATAGTCAATTAACTAATCACTGATCATAATCTTGATGTGATTGGCCTGACTGAAACATGGCTTAAGCCTGATGAATTTACTGTGTTAAATGAGGCCTCACCTCCTGGCTACACTAATGACCATATCCCCCGTGCATCCCGCAAAGGCGGAGGTGTTGCTAACATTTACGATAGCAAATTTCAATTTACAAAAAAAAAATGAAGTTTTCGTCTTTTGAGCTTCTAGTCATGAAATCTATGCAGCCTACTCAATCACTTTTTATAGCTACTGTTTACAGGCCTCCTGGGCCATATACAGCGTTCCTCACTGAGTTCCCTGAATTCCTATCGGACCTTGTAGTCATAGCAGATAATATTCTAATCTTTGGTGACTTTAATATTCACATGGAAAAGTCCACAGACCCACTCCAAAAGGCTTTCGGAGCAATCATCGACTCAGTGGGTTTTGTCCAACATGTCTCTGGACCCACTCACTGTCACAGTCATACGCTGGACCTAGTTTTGTCCCATGGAATAAATGTTGTGGATCTTAATGTTTTTCCTCATAATCCTGGACTATCGGACCACCATTTTATTACGTTTGCAATTGCAACAAATAATCTGCTCAGACCCCAACCAAGGATCATCAAAAGTCGTGCTATAAATTCACAGACAACACAAAGATTCCTTGATGTCCTTCCAGATTCCCTCTGTCTACCCAAGGACGCCAGAGGACAAAAATCAGTTAACCTCCTAACTGAGGAACTCAATTTAACCTTGCGCAATACCCTAGATGCAGTTGCACCCCTAAAAACTAAAAACATTTCTCATAAGAAACTAGCTCCCTGGTACACAGAAAATACCCGAGCTCTGAAGCAAGCTTCCAGAAAATTGGAACGGAAATGGCGCCACACCAAACTGGAAGTCTTCCGACTAGCTTGGAAAGACAGTACTGTACAGTACCGAAGAGCCCTTACTGCTGATCGATCATCCTATTTTTCTAACTTAATTGAGGAAAATAAGAACAATCCAAAATTCCTTTTTGATACTGTCGCAAAGCTAACTAAAAAGCAGCATTCCCCAAGAGAGGATGACTTTCACTTTAGCAGTGATAAATTCATGAACTTCTTTGAGGAAAAGATTATGATTATTAGAAAGCAAATTTCGGACTCCTCCTTAAATCTGCGTATTCCTTCAAAGCTCAGTTGTCCTGAGTCTGCACAACTCTGCCAGGACCTAGGATCAAGAGAGACGCTCAAGTGTTTTAGTACTATATCTCTTGACACAATGATGAAAATAATCATGGCCTCTAAACCTTCAAGCTGCATACTGGACCCTATTCCAACTAAACTACTGAAAGAGCTGCTTCCTGTGCTTGGCCCTCCTATGTTGAACATGATAAACGGCTCTCTATCCACCGGATGTGTACCAAACTAAAAGTGGCAGTAATAAAGCCTCTCTGGAAAAAGCCAAACCTTGACCCAGAAAATATAAAAAACTATCGGCCTATATCGAATCTTCCATTCCTCTCAAACATTTTAGAAAAGGCTCTTGCGCAACAACTCACTGCCTTCCCGAAGACAAACAATGTATACGAAATGCTTCAGTCTGGTTTTAGACCCCATCATAGCACTGAGACGGCACTTGTGAAGGTGGTAAATTACATTTTAATGGCATCGGACCGAGGCTCTGCATCTGTCCTCGTGCTCCTAGACCTTAGTGCTGCTTTTGATACCATCGATCACCACATTATTTTGGAGAGATTGGAAACCCAAATTGTTCTACACGGACAAGTTCTGGCCTGGTTTAGATCTTATCTGTCGGAAAGATATCAGTTTGTCTCTGTGAATGGTTTGTCCTCTGACAAATCAACTGTAAATTTTGGTGTTCCTCAAGGTTCCGTTTTAGGACCACTATTGTTTTCACTATATATTTTACCTCTTGGGGATGTTATTCGAAAACATAATGTTAACTTTCACTGCTATGCGGATGACACACAGCTGTACATTTCAATGAAACATGGTGAAGCCCCAAAATTGCCCTTGCTAGAAGCATGTGTTTCAGTCATAAGGAAGTGGATGGCTGCAAACATTCTACTTTTAAACTCGGACAAAACAGAGATGCTTGTTCTAGGTCCCAAGAAACAAAGAGATCTTCTGTTGAATCTGACAATTAATCTTAATGGTTGTACAGTCGTCTCAAATAAAACTGTGAAAGGACCTCGGCATTACTCTGGACCCTGATCTCTATTTTGAAGAACATATCAAGACCATTTCAAGGACAGCTTTTTTCCATCTACGTAACATTGCAAAAATCAGAAACTTTCTGTCCAAAAATTATGCAGAGAAATTAATCCATGCTTTTGTCACTTCTAGGTTAGACTACTGCAATGCTCTACTTTCCGGCTACCTGGATAAAGCACTAAATAAACTTCAGTTAGTGCTAAATACGGCTGCTAGAATCCTGACTAGAACCAAAATGTTTGATCATACTCCAGTGCTAGCCTCTCTACACTGGCTTCCTGTCAAAGCAAGGGCTGATTTCAAGGTTTTACTGCTAACCTACAAAGCATTACATGGGCTTGCTCCTACCTATCTCTCTGATTTGGTCCTGGCGTACATACCTACACGTACGCTACGGTCACAAGACGCAGGCCTCCTAATTGTCCCTAGAATTTCTAAGCAAACAGCTGGAGGCTGAGCTCCATTTTCATGGAATGGTCTGCCTACCCATGTCAGAGACGCAAACTCGGTCTCAACCTTTAAGTCTCTACTGAAGACTCATCTCTTCAGTGGGTCATATGATTGAGTGTAGTCTGGCCCAGGAGTGGGAAGGTGAACAGAAAGGCTCTGGAGCAACGAACCGCCCTTGCTGTCTCTGCCTGGCCGGTTCCCCTCTTTCCATTGGGATTCTCTGCTTCTAACCCTATTACAGGGGCTGAGTCACTGGCTTACTGGGGCTCTCTCATGCCGTCACCTGAGTGGGTTGATTCACTGATGTGGTCATCCTGTCTGATGTGGTCATCCCCCCCCCCCCCCCCCCCCCCTTGGGTTGTGCCGTGGCGGAGGTCTTTGTGGGCTATACTCAGCCTTGTCTCAGGATGCTAAGTTGGTGGTTGAAGATATCCCTCTGGTGGTGTGGGGGCTGTGCTTTGGCAAAGTGGGTGGGGTTATATCCTTCCTGTTTGGCCCTGTCCGGGGGTGTCCTCGGATGGGGCCACAGTGTCTCCTGACCCCTCCTGTCTCAGCCTCCAGTATTTATGCTGCAGTAGTTTATGTGTCGGGGGGCTAGGGTCAGTTTGTTATATCTGGAGTACTTCTCCTGTCCTATTCGGTGTCCTGTGTGAATCTAAGTGTGCATTCTCTAATTCTCTCCTTCTCTCTTTCTTTCTCTCTCTCGGAGGACCTGAGCCCTAGGACCATGTCCCAGGAATACCTGACATGATGACTCCTTGCTGTCCCCAGTCCACCTGACCGTGCTGCTGCTCCAGTTTCAAATGTTCTGCCTTATTATTATTCGACCATGCTGGTCATTTATGAACATTTTAATATCTTGGCCATGTTCTGTTATAATCTCCACCCAGCACAGCCAGAAGAGTACTGGCCACCCCACATAGCCTGGTTCCTCTCTAGGTTTCTTCCTAGGTTTTGGCCTTTCTAGGGAGTTTTTCCTAGCCACCGTGCTTCTACACCTGCATTGCTTGCTGTTTGGGGTTTTAGGCTGGGTTTCTGTACAGCACTTTGAGATATCAGCTGATGTACGAAGGGCTATATAAATACATTTGATTTGAAATTTGATTTGATTATGCAAATATTGGAACTCAATCTCTTTTTTTCTCCATTTTTCTCCTTCTGTCAAAAGTATCTAAATCATCATATTAAATATATACTGCAATTCCAACCACAAAACATCTTAGTTTTGATTTTAAGCCTCAAAATAACAACAACTTGCCTAGCTAACAGCTATATCTTTGTTTTTAACTTTGTTGTACATTTTATTATATTTTCGAGGCTACAAATGTCATCGAAAATATGAATGTTAATTCCAACAACCAATGAGCAACTATAAATCCAGAGCATATTAAACACTGACCTGTTCACCGGACGGACGTGCTACCTGTCCCAGGCCTGCTGTTGTCAACTCTCCAGAGACAGCAGGAGTGGTAGAGATACTCTGAATGATCGGCTATGAAAAGCCAACTGACATTTACTCCTGAGTTCCTGACCTGTTGCAACCTCGACAACCACTGTGATTATTATTATTTGACCCTGCTGGTCATCTATGAACCTTTGAACATCTTGGCCATGTTCTGTTATAATCTCCACCTGGCACAGCCAAAAGAGGACTGGCCACCCCTCATAGCCTGGTTCCTCTCTAGGTTTCTTTCTAGGTTCTGGCCTTTTTAGGGAGTTTTTCCTAGCCACCGTGCTTCTACTCCTGCATTGCTTGCTGTTTGGGGTTTTAGGCTGGGTTTCTGTACAGCACTTTGTGACATCAGCTGATGTAAGAAGGACTTCATTAATAAATGTTATTGATTGATTGACCAGTGTTCAATTACTATGTACATAGGGCAACAGTCTCTAAGGTGCAGGGTAAAGTACCGGGTGATAGCTGGCTAGTAACAGAGAAGTTATTTTCCTGGCACCACTTTTCCAGGGCCCTCACCTTCTCCCTGTAGGCTGTCTCGTCGTTGTTTGTAATCAGGCCGGCCATTGTTGTGTTGTCAGCAAACTTGATGATTTGAGTTGGAGCCACGCGGTCATGGGTGAATAGTGAGTACAGAAAGGGGCCGAGCACGGGCACCCGTGTTGAGGATCAGCGAGGCAGAGGTATCGTTGCATACCTTCACTGCCCCTCAGGAAGTCCTGGACCCAGTTGCACAGGGCAGAGTTCAGACCCAGGGCCCTGAGCTTACTGATGAGGTTGGAGGGCACCATAGTGTTGAAGGCTGAGCAGAAGTTGATGAATAGCATACTTGCATAGGTATTCCTCTTGTCCAGATGGGATAGGGCAGTATACAGTGCGATAGCAATTCTGTAGTCCATGGATCTGTTTGGGCGGTATGCAAATTGTAGTGTGTCTAGGGTCTAGGGTGTCTCTTTTGTAATGACAAGGAACGGCAAGGAGTGGAATGTTAGCTAAAGAGACTGGTACTCAGACTAATAGTCAGCAATGTCTCATTAGCATATGTCAAAGTAGTGACATGGTAAAATGTTACCAAATAATATTTATCGCTAAGATATGTATTAGACCATTATTATTAATTATGTTTTAAGGGCAGATGATATGGACAGTGAATAATGCCTTTTAAAATCTAGAAAACAGCTGATATTATGCCACACATAATGTCGGCTCCCTTTGGTAATATGTATGACCCATCCGTGTAAATGCTTCCCTGCCTATCTATCCTCATATAGCCAGTGCCCACTGGCAGACAGATGTCCCATTCCTCCACAGACCAGACATTGAGCAAGACCAGACAAGTGCTCCTCTATTTCACAAATGTCACAATGCAGATAAAAGCACATTTGTGTTGTCATTCCTGTTACTTCGGTTTGAATAATGACCATCATCCCCGTAATGGACAAACCCTTTCCACCATATATTTATGGAAGGCCGCTGTGCTAATGTAGTTTGTATCCATTACCTTTCCCTACAGGGGTTCAAGCGGTATAACTTGAACCCCTTCTGTCTAAGAAGGATGTTCACCATTCCCCATTGTTTTTCTATTGAACACAGTGAACTCAGAAAGCTGCAGTGAAGCACAGTTCCAAATAGACACTTTGTTGGCTCATTGCTTCTTTGATAGAATCCTTACTACCTGCTAGGTTACGATGATTTTAATGACATCATTCTACAGTTCTACAGATTATAAGTAAGAAAACAGATACAAAATTGGCAAATATGTGCTAGAATACACAGCAATGCAAGGTAGGACCAGAGTCTTCTTGATCCAGATAAATAGCTGAAAATGGACAGTTCTGATTGGGGCACTTCTCCCCTGTCATCCTCAGAAACAGGTGCCATGGCCTCAGGCACGATCCCACACTGGCTCACTCAGGGAGGGAGGAAGGGAGAGAGTAATGGAGTGATGGAGGGAGTGATGAACTGATGGAGAGAGGGAGAGGGAGAGGGAGAGCGAGAGAGACAGAGACAGAGAGACAGAGAGAGAGAGACAGAGAGAGAGACAGAGAGAGAGAGACAGACAGAGAGAGAGACAGACAGAGAGTGAGAGACAGAGAGACAGAGACAGAGACAGAGACAGAGAGACAGAGAGACAGAGAGAGACAGAGAGAGAGAGACAGAGAGACAGAGAGAGAGAGAGAGACAGAGAGAGAGACAGACAGCGAGAGAGACAGACAGAAAGAGAGAGACAGAGAGACAGAGAGAGACAGAGACAGAGAGAGAGAGACAAAGAGACAGAGAGACGAGAGAGAGAGAGAGAGAGAGAGAGAGAGAGAGAGAGAGAGAGAGAGAGAGAGAGAGAGAGAGAGAGAGAGAGAGAGAGAGAGAGAGAGAGAGAGAGAGAGAGAGAGAGAGAGAGAGAGAGAGAGAGACAGAGAGAGACAGAGAGAGACAGAGAGAGACAGAGAGAGACAGAGATTTAGAGATGTACTTACGTACGTGGCTGGCATGGTAAAACGTTCATGCACCATACAACAGATGAGTTCTTTACGGCTGTGAATACATTAGTGGTGTGCTAATAGTATCATTAGGACCGTTGGAAGCTAGCCACGTTGTTATTCAGCCATTTGCACATGGAATGAATTAGGAATAAACTGTTTGGACAGATGTGATATATGTTCAGTATGTGATATGACACACACTGAGACACACACACTGCAGCTGCAACATGCGGCTGATTCCTGGTCTCTTTTAGGGGTTTCCTCTCCATGCAGTAGACCTACCTTAATAAAACCCAGTCAAATCAATATGGATAATGTGGAGCGGTGAGGGGAGGAACCTGAACAGCAAAGAGAATTGTCTCTGTAAGCTCTGCATGGACTTTGTCCCAAATTACATCTTATTTCTATTCTATTCTCTATGACCAGGACCCATAGGGAATAGTGCCATTTGTTACGTAATCATGGTAATTATGTATTCCCTGTATCTATTTCTGTAATTTATCGCATGGCACTTAACTAGTCTGGATGTGCAGAGCTATGAGATATTGCTTATAAATTATGGAATGACAAAGCATATTATAGAAGGTTTTCAGAAGTTATCATCCCTTCTTGTAAAATGCCAGAACTGTACTCTGTTGTGGGATTCTAAACACCTCCCTCTGCAACTGGATCCTGGACATCCTGACGGGGCGCCCCCGGGTGGTAAGTGTAGGCAACAACACATCTACCACGATGATACTCAACACTGGGGCCCCTCAGGAGTGCCTGCTTAGTCCCCCCCCGTACTCCCTGTTCACCCACGACTGCGTGGCCAAGCACGACTCCAACACCGTTATTACGTTTGCTGACGACACAACAGTGGTAGGTAGGCCTGATCACCGACAACAATGAGACAGCCTTTGGGGAGGAGGTCAGAGACCTGGCAGTGTGGTGCCAGGACAACAAACTCTCCCTCAATGTGAGCAAGTCAAAGGAGCTGATCATGGACTATAGGAAAAGGTTCTACAGAGGGTGGTGTGTATGGCCCAGTACATCACTGGGGGCCAAGCTTCCTAACACCCAGGACCTACATACTAGGCAGTGTCAAAGGAAGGCCCAAAAAATGGTCAAAGACTGTTCTCTCTGCTACAGCAAGGCAAGCGGTACCGGAGCGCCAAGTCTAGGACCAAAAGGCTCTTTAACAGCTTCTACCCCCAAGCCAAAAGACTGCTGAACAATTAATCAAATGGCCACTCAAACTATTTAAATTGTTTGTTGTTTTTTTTACACTGCTGCTACTCCTTGTTTATTATCTACTGTATGCATAGTCACTTTACAAATTACCTCGACCAACCTGTTATGCCATTTCCATGCATGACAAGCCAGTGATTGTCATGCAAACAACTGCCGGTTACCATTACTTAACATAAATACATGTAATATCTCCTGGCTTCCATATAGCCTACAAGTCACTGATGCAGACCTTTGGAACATCAACATTTTAAAAAGTCTAACAATTACATTTAATATACACCATCACAATAAATCAATTATTTATTTTAGGCAGTTCTAAGGAAACATGATATGAAGAAAATGTAGCCTATTTCAGAAGAACAGAATAGCATATTCTGAGTATTCCTTATGTTACACCCTGATCTGGCTATGCCATCTGGCTGTGGGCTACACTCGTTAATTTAGCATAATTTCCGTTGCGTTATTTTATCTTTTATAGTAAGAAGAATACAATTTAACTCAGCTGAATAAAATAAAAATGATATTTTCTCCAAATAATTTCAGAAGGAGTGCGCACATGCGTGGTTAACAAGACCAGGTCCTCCTGTATGCTTAATTTACAGTTACTTCAGCAACTTTAGTAATGCAAATGCAGTCAATCTACTTTGATTTGTAATACACTACATTCTAAGGCTGCATGATGAGACTCTAATGATGATTTGAAAAAAGTTGCATTAAAGTCATGACCAGTCTCTCATTCACAATCTGAAAATTTGCACTTGATAATATTCTCACCCATCAGATTATTCTCAATTCAATCTGGTCTTTACATATAGCCTACTAATTTTTATTTTTTATATATTTTTTTCACCTTTATTTAACCAGGTAGGCAAGTTGAGAGCAAGTTCTCATTTACAATTGCGACCTGGCCAAGATAAAGTAAAGCAGTTCGACACATACAACAACACAGAGTCTCAATTCAACGGCTCAGACACAAGAGGCATGTGGCAGGGTCTACAGTCAATCACGGACTACAGGAAGAAATCCAGCCCAGTCACGGACCAGGATGTCTTGCTCCCAGGCAGACTAAATAACTTTTTTGCCCGCTTTGAGGACAATACAGTGCCACTGACACGGCCTGCAACGAAAACATGCGGTCTCTCCTTCACTGCAGCCGAGGTGAGTAAGACATTTAAACGTGTTAACCCTCGCAAGGCTGCAGGCCCAGACAGCATCCCCAGCCGCGCCCTCGGAGCATGCGCAGACCAGCTGGCCGGTGTGTTTACAGACATATTCAATCAATCCCTATACCAGTCTGCTGTTCCCACATGCTTCAAGAGGGCCACCATTGTTCCTGTTCCCAAGAAAGCTAAGGTAACTGAGCTAAACGACTACCGCCCCGTAGCACTCACTTCCGTCATCATGAAGTGCTTTGAGAGACTAGTCAAGGACCATATCACCTCCACCCTACCTGACACCCTAGACCCACTCCAATTTGCTTACCGCCCAAATAGGTCCACAGACGATGCAATCTCAACCACACTGCACACTGCCCTAACCCATCTGGACAAGAGGAATACCTATGTGAGAATGCTGTTCATTGACTACAGCTCGGCATTCAACACCATAGTACCCTCCAAGCTCATCATCAAGCTCGAGACCCTGGGTCTCGACCCCGCCCTGTGCAACTGGGTACTGGACTTCTTGACGGGCCGCCCCCAAGTGGTGAGGGTAGGCAACAACATCTCCTCCCCGCTGATCCTCAACACTGGGGCCCCACAAGGGTGCGTTCTGAGCCCTCTCCTGTACTCCCTGTTCACCCACGACTGCGTGGCCACGCACGCCTCCAACTCAATCATCAAGTTTGCGGACGACACAACAGTGGTAGGCTTGATTACCAACAATGACGAGACGGCATACAGGGAGGAGGTGAGGGCCCTCGGAGTGTGGTGTCAGGAAAATAACCTCACACTCAACGTCAACAAAACTAAGGAGATGATTGTGGACTTCAGGAAACAGCAGAGGGAACACCCCCCTATCCACATCGATGGAACAGTAGTGGAGAGGGTAGCAGGTTTTAAGTTCCTCGGCATACACATCACAGACAAACTGAATTGGTCCACTCACACAGACAGCATTGTGAAGAAGGCGCAGCAGCGCCTCTTCAACCTCAGGAGGCTGAAGAAATTCGGCTTGTCACCAAAAGCACTCACAAACTTCTACAGATGCACAATCGAGAGCATCCTGGTGGGCTGTATCACCGCCTGGTACGGCAACTGCTCCGCCCTCAACCGTAAGGCTCTCCAGAGGGTAGTGAGAGGTCTGCACAACGCATCACCGGGGGCAAACTACCTGCCCTCCAGGACACCTACACCACCCGATGTCACAGGAAGGCCATAAAGATCATCAAGGACAACAACCACAGAGCCACTGCCTGTTCACCCCGCTATCATCCACAAGGCGAGGTCAGTACAGGTGCATCAAAGCAGGGACCGAGAGACTGAAAAACAGCTTCTATCTCAAGGCCATCAGACTGTTAAACAGCCACCACTAACATTGAGTGGCTGCTGCCAACACACTGACTCAACTCCAGCCACTTTAATAATGGGAATTGATGGGAATTGATGTAAAATATATCACTAGTCACTTTAAACAATGCTACTTAACATAATGTTTACATACCCTACATGATTCGTCTCATATATATATATATATATATATATATATATATATATATATATATATATATATATATATATATATGAGACGAATCATGAGACGAATCATGATGATCTTATACACAGCAAGGAGCTGTTCACTTCCAGAAAAACTCGCTTGGGAAAAGGGAGCTGGATACAGAGAACAGTTCAGAGAAATGACCAATGTTTACTGTGCTAAAAATGCTGCAAGAACACAGGTGACTGAACTTCAGCCAAAGTTATTTATGATATGAGAACCAAATATACAGTAGTATGCCTATTTTCTAAAAGTTTCACCTCCTGACAAACACAGTAGGGCAATGTAATAGGGAGTTTGGATAAATGAAAAAGTCTACTGTGCTCCAAAATACTGGGTAATCATTAACAAGGCCGGTTCTAGACTTTTGATGGGCCCTAAGCAAGATTTGGTTTGGGGCCCCCCACCTTGCAGCAAAACATTTACTGGCCCCACTTTTGACAGGGGAAAGAATGTTTTAAGTGTTATACTTTTTTATTTTTTTATGTTTGGCATGTAGAGAAAATGTTGTCGTTTTAAAGCAACTTTTTTGTGTTGTATACATTTTCTAATTACTTATGCCATGTTAATATGGTATCTGAGTGAAAATGACCAACAAAATCAAATGGGTGCCCTGCGCACAATATTCGGCTATGATTAGATAGCTGGCTAGACTAACTACCAAACAAAGAATTGTTAGCTGACATGAGGCATTGAGTGGCTGAAAGTGACTGACATAACACGATAAAAACTGCTGATGCAGCCGGGGCCCGAAGCAACCGCTTATGTCGCTTATGCCTGGAACCGGCCTGATCATTAATATATGTTACAACTCGTGTAGAGGTTAGAAAAGGTTACACTTATGCCAACAGAATACACAAAATACATCTAACCTCCTGTTTTTCAAATATGTAATTTATGCTTTCAAAACAAGTTCAAAACAAAAATAAACAGATGTACATGTGTCTGTTTATCTGCTCTTCAATCCACTACACTGCGTTTGTGACAGTGGTGGACTATTAGGCAGAAGAGGCAATTGCCTCCGGCCTGAATTCATCAAGGGGCCTTGTGAGCTGGGCATAATACAAAATAATAACACTTGTAATACTCGTTTTTTAATATATATATATATATATATATATATATATATATATATATATATATATATATATATATATATACATATATATAATTTCTTCACTTGAGGTGCAACCCTTGCAGTCATGGTCTGCTCAGCTCATCACTCTCATTCTGTCTTGTTTCAGCAGGTTGGTTCATCAGCAGCAAAATCTGCGGGAACCTTCAAAGTTGCAAAGGAAATTGCGAGGGCTGGCCACTGTCTGGCCACTGTGCCCAAGATAATGAAGCCACATTGTTGATAAAAAGGCCTCCATAAAAGTAAATGAATCCATCCATATCGATCAATCACTTCTTTCCATACATATACAGTACTTAAACAGTACCAGTCAAAAGTTTGGACACAACTTTATTTTTTATTTTTACTATTTTCTACATTGTAGAACAATAGTGAAGACATCAAAACTATGAAATAACACATGGAATCATGTAGAAACCAAAAAAGTGTAAAAATAAAATATGTTGAATATTTGAGATTCTTCAAAGTAGCCACCCTTTGCATTGATGACAGCTTTGCACACTCTTCTCTCAAGCAGCTTCATGAGGTAGTCACCTGGAATGCATTTCAATTAACAGGTGTGCCCTGTTAAAAGTGAATTTGTGGAATTTCTTTCCTACTTAATGCTTTTTAATCAATTTTAGAATAAGGCTGTAATGTAACAAAATGTGGAAAAATACTTTCCAAATGCACTGTATGTGTAGCCCATGTTTCTGATGCTGTCTGGCCAAAACGATTATGGCATGTCATACTCTTTTTGGCCAGACAAAATTATATGGGCTACATATAGCAAGACAGAGGTTTACCTCCATTCTGTTCAGTCTGTAGAACTTAGAGACTGTCTGCATCCCTAATGGCACTCATTGTCACATAAAGTGCATTACATTTGACCACAGGGATCTGCTCAAAAGTAGTGCACTATATAGGGGATAGGGTTACATTTGGTACTCAGCCAGTGTTTCAAAGTTATTGTCAGTTCTGTGCAGTGTGAAGAGCAATTGCCTGGGTAAATATAACACTTTTAATTAGCAAAACAACGACTTGCCTAACCATCAACACTGTCACTGGCTACTGCTCCCTGAGATGATGATGATGGATTAGTATCTGTGGAGGACTAAATTGGACTTACGGTGGCTTTGGTGTTGTCAGTCTGACAACAAGCCTTGACTATGACAATTGCTGAAAGACATTTGATATGTACACAGTATTTCCCTTGTATCGACTCCTTCATTTTCTGATTGCAATTAAAAAGGTGTCAAGATATTTTTATGAACTTTAATTCAGCTCAACAATCCTCTCTCCCTCTCACTTTGATGTGTTGTAAGTCATACATAAGAAAAACAAATGAGGAGACTGGTGGGTTGCTATCCAGCAGGCAAAACTGGGCAAAAGTGGTTGATATAACGTACCAATTACGTTCGTTCAACCACTTTTCCCACTGGAATATGAAGTTCTGTATCTAACACTATGTCCTAAATGGCACAATATTCCCTATATTGTGCATTACTTTTGACCAGGGCCCATAGGGGTAGTAATAGGTCATCAATAACATGTAATAGATAATAGGGTGCCATTTGGGACTCAGCCTCTTTAAAGTTTTACAATGCAGTATAATTCCATCCATTGCCCACCACCTCCAACTCTTGCTCTCCCTCTAAATAAAAACTGGAATTTTGTTCAGCATTTCATCCCCAAGACAATGAAAAAACTTGATATCTATGTATCTCTAAATCTGTCCTTCCTACAGATAGCACAGAGCAGGAGGAGGAGAAGGTGGTGGACGAGGGGGTGATGGAGTTAAAGGAGGAGGAATGTGAATGTGAGATAGCCCTCCAGATAGATAACCAAGCAGGAAGTGGAGGAAGAAGAACAGGAATATGTGGAGGAGGAAGGGAATGTGAAAAATCCCTCCAGATACATAGCAAAGCAGGAGGTGGAGAAAGAGGAACAAAAAGATGAGCTGGCAGGAGACGGAAAAGGAAAACGATGAAGACAATGCAGCAGTGTCACTGAATGTTCATCCACATTCTCCAAACTTCAAATTTGGAAGTGTTTTTGTTGCTCCTGCTGCTCTTTATCGTTCCATTTCTCCAAATGTCAAATTTCAAAGTGAACATTTAATATGATATGAACAAAAGAGACTGGTGATCATGATTGAGTCCCAAATGGCACCCTATTCCCAATTTATTTTTTGAACAGGGCCCTGGTCAAAAGTTGTACATTACATATGGAATAGAGTGACATTTGGGATGCAGCCCATGCCTTGTGATAAATGGATGAGTAACATCTTTGGCCTAAGCGTGACGCCCTTCTCTGACATTTGACCTTTAGCTATGCTTATGATCCATCAGACTCACTGCCAGAGGCAAACAAAAACGAATTGTATATTCGCTGTTCTGGCATGGGCAATATAATACTGTCATGACGCTCTCCTGGGTGAGGATCAACGTTACCCCCCCATCAGAAAGGAAGAGTGGAAGTTGGGCCGGTTGTATAACTTTCTCTCTCTTGCTCTGCAGTATGGATAAGTTAAGAAAATCCTTTGTTACAACAGAGAGAGAGACTTTGCCAATACTTCAACATCAAAAGATTGGACATTGGAACATTTGATTCGAAATCCAAATGTTTGGAATGGTTGGTAGGGATCCAAACAATAATCTTGTCACGTGTTCTCCTTCTCCGGCCTCTAGGTCACCAGGCTGATGATTATTGCGCACACCTGTCACCATCGTCACGCGCCTCATGACACTCACCTGGACTCATCACCTCCTTGATTACATGTCCTTTATATGTCAATCATATTTGGTTTCGTCCCCAGTCGTCATTGTTGCTGTTTCACGTCGGTGCGCAGTTTGTTTTCTTGTTTTGTTCATTTATTAATTAAATGTATTCACTCCCTGAACTTGCATCCTGACTCTCAGCGTACATCGTTACAAATCATGTCAAAAGATTGCTGTTTTGTGATGGTAGATCTAAATGTTGTACAAAATAAATAAAGTATAACAGTACTTTTGTGGACATGAAATGTGATTTTAGCCTTCTAAATTAGATAATTGCTTTTCATTTACAATTTTGCCAAGTCAGTAACCACACCCACGTGAGCACAAACATTGTGGCAACGTGATGGAACTGCCCTCCAAGGCAAGTGCTTAAAAGGAATCGCTGAATAAGTTACACATCAGACCTGTCTACGTGCAGGGCAAGCTGAATACGTTACAAATGGTTAAATCTCTACAGACCAGACAGCGTGGAGTGGTGGCTACACGGCTGACAAATGGTTAAAAACTACAAGACCAGAAAATGGTAAGACCCTCAAACTCTCGAGTGAAGAAGATAGACTATACCGGAATATGCAGTCTGCAGCTGTTTAAGTACCTGTAGCCTGGTAAACTACCACGTGTGCAGCATCTGGAGGATCCATACTGGCATACGCTCCGAGACAAAACTACAACTGCAACTACAAAGGGCACTGTGACCTCTGGTGGACAAACCAGAGTCTTCTGTCGAACTACTTCCCATAGACGGACTGGGTGATATCAACAGAGAGACGACAAAGAAATACAGAAGAAAATATATAAAAACGCAGCAAAACAGAAACTTCCTCTCAATGTCAACTTTATTTTCAGCAAACTTAACGTGTAAATATTTGTATGAACATAAGATTCAACAACTGAGAGAAACTGAACAAGTTCCACAGACATGTGACTAACAGAAATTGAATAATGTGTTCCTGAACAAGGGGGAGGGTCAAAATCAAAAGTAATAGTCAGTATTTGGTGTGGCCACCAGCTGCATTAAGTACTGCAGTGCATCTCCTCCTCGTGGACTGCACCAGATTTGCCAGTTCTTGCTGTGAGATGTTACCCCACTCTTCCACCAAGGCACCTGCAAAATCCCAGACATTTCAGGGGGGAATAGCCCTAGCCCTCACCCTCCGATCCAACAAGTCCCAGACATGCTCAATGGGATTGAGATTAGGGCTCTTCGCTGGCCATTGCAAAACGACAACGAACAGTTCTGTCAGAGGCAGAAACAGAAAATAACTACCCACAAACCCAGGTGGGGAAAAGTCTACCTAAGTATGATTCTCAATCAGAAACAACGATAGACAGCTGCCTCTGATTGAGAACCACACCTGGCCAAACACAAAGAAATAGAAAACATAGAAATAAAGAAACTAGAATGCCTACCCTAGTCACACCCTGGCCTAACCAAAATAGAGAATAAAAGCTTCTATGGTCAGGGCGTGACAATATGCCAAATCCTTTTACCAGGAATTGGACCCTGTGAAATGGTACTCAAAATCTAAATACAGTATATACTGAATATATAAAAAGAAACTGAACAATTACACAGAGTATATAATTTCACATCCAAGCCCATTTGCCAAATGTGTAAGTCACCCACCAGACGTAGCCTACCCGAAATGTGCCTCAAGATGGCACATTGCCACCCAACTAAACTTTCAGATCGTCTTGGCACCAGTGGGTGCAGGGTAATTGTTTTCTGAAAGCACATTACAGCTCAAATTGCCAGTGCACTTTCGCTTGGAGAACAAAATGAATGAGATAAAGCCTTGTTACTCAAAAAGACTTTCCTTTCTCACCCCAGAAAGCTAAATTGATTCAATCGTAAGGATAAATAAAGTGTTCTACTTCTAGGTAAATGTGGACTTGTGAGCATTCACTTGAATGTAAAGCATACGAGACTACTTGTAGTTCTCCTCAATGCCATCATTTTTAAACACACATGTAATGTAAGCATGTTACTAAAGTGTTCATCTTCATTTAAGCCATGTTCAAAGCCAGATGATTCTAGGTTCTGTCATTGTGTTCCCACATTGAATGGTTCAATGGTTTCATTGTTTAAAAGGATTTGATTGCAAAAAAATTCTAATGCAAAACTGAAGTGGGACCCAGAAGCTTACAGAGGGCCAAGCAATCAATGGCAGGGAAAACTTTGCTGCACACATGCACACAAAACATGACATTAGGGTCAACAACATGGCCATACCTGGTGTACCTAGAGCCTCTGTATTTCATAGAGTAAGTATAGCAAGGCCCAGCCCAGCACAAACATGTTACAGGGTCAGCCTGCTGGGAATGACATGGCAAGCCTCCCTCCGATTGGTGTTGTCAAGGAGAATGAGGAATGGGAAATGACAGTGTCGTAAAGCCTAGTGTTTAACTTGTCTAGGTTGATAGGTTGCTAAATGGAGTGTGTGTGTGTGTGTGTGTGTGTGTGTGTGTGTGTGTGTGTGTGTGTATGTGTGTGTGTGTGTGTGTGTGTGTGTGTGTGTGTGTGTGTGTGTGTGTGCGTGCGTGTGTGCGCGTGTGCGTGTGTGTAACATGGGGGAAATACACAAAATACTATTCATGTAGCCCTATTAAGTCAGATTTGTTTTTTACATATACAGTGGGAAGAACAAGTATTTGATACACTGCCGATTTTGCAGGTTTTCCTACTTACAAAGCATGTAGAGGTCTGTCATTTTTATCATAGGTACACTTCAACTGTGAGAGACGGAATCTAAAACAAAAATCCAGTTAATCACATTGTACGATTTTTAAGTAATTAATTTGCATTTTATTGCATGACATAAGTATTTGATCACCTACCAACCAGTAAGAATTCCGGCTCTCACAGACCTGTTAGTTTTTCTTTAAGAAGCCCTCCTGTTCTCCACTCATTACCTGTATTAACTGCACCTGTTTGAACTCATTACCTGTATAAAAGACACCTGTCCACACACTCAATCAAACAGACACCAACCTTTCCACAATGGCCAAGACCAGAGAGCTGTGTAAGGACATCAGGGTTAAAATTGTAGACCTGCACAAGGCTGGGATGGGCTACAGGACAATAGGCAAGCAGCTTGGTGAGAAGGCAACAACTGTTGCCGCAATTATTAGAAAATGGAAGAAGTTCAAGATGACGGTCAATAACCCTCGGTCTGGGACTCCATACAAGATCTCACCTCGTGGGGCATCAATGATCATGAGGAAGGTGAGTGATCAGCCCAGAACTACACGGCAGGACCTGGTCAATGATCTGAAGAGAGCTGGGACCACAGTCTCAAAGAAAACCATTAGTAACACACTATGCCGTCATGGATTAAAATCCTGCAGCACACGCAAGGTCCCCCTGCTCAAGCCAGTGCATGTCCAGGCCCATCTGAAGTTTACCAGTGACGATCTGGATGATCCAGAGGAGGAATGGGAGAAGGTCATGTGGTCTGATGATGCAAAAATAGAGCTTTTTGGTCTAAGCTCCACTCACCGTGTTTGGAGGAAGAAGAACGATGAGTACAACCCCAAGAACACCATCCCAACCATGAAGCATGGCGGTGGAAACATAATTCTTTGGGGATGCTTTTCTGCAAAGGGGACAGGACGACTGCACCATATTGAGGGGAGGATGGATGGGGCCATGTATCGCGAGATCTTCCCTCAGTAAGAGCATTGAAGATGGGTCGTGGCTGTGTCTTCCAGCATGACAATGACCCAAAACACACAGCCTGGGCAACTAAGGAGTGGCTCCGTAAGAAGCATCTCAAGGTCCTGGAGTGGCCTAGCCAGTCTCCAGACCTGAACCCTATAGAAAATCTTTGGAGGGACCTGAAAGTCCATATATCCCAGCAACAGCCCCAAAACCTGAAGGATCTGGAGAAGGTCTGTATGGAGGAGTGGGCCAAAATCCCTGCTGCAGTGTGAGCATACCTGGTCAAGAACTACAGGAAACGTATGATCTCTGTAATAGCAAAAAGGTTTCTGTACCAAATATTAAGTTCTGCTTTTCTGATGTATCAAATACTTATGTCATGCAATAAAATACAAATTAATTACTTAACAATCATACAATGTGATTTTCTGGATTTTTGTTTTAGATTCCGTCTCTCACAGTTGAAGTGTACCTATGATAAAAATTACAGACATGCTTTGTAAGTAGGAAAACCTGCAAAATCGGCAGTGTATCAAATACTTGTTCTCCCCACTGTATAAGTTGAGGTCCTCAGGACTAAGCTAAACATAAAATGTTCTTTACATCAAGGAGTGGAGTATGGGAATCAGACAATAGGGATGCAACAACTATTTATTTTCAAGGCACAAGGGCACAATCTCTGGGCCTACATAATTTTCAGCTCCAGGAGCTCCGTACAAATGTCCCACAAGACAGACTTCAAAAGCTATCAATAGCGGATTTCTGACAAACTACTATCACTAGGTTTATACGTTTCATTCACATACTCAAAAAAGAAGAGCAGGTCTAGGTGGAATATGGGTGCCAACACCTAAAAACACTACATATACAATAATTCCTTCTTTTTTTCATACTTCCTTTGTTTGCTGCTGCCCCAAAGCATGCTGACCAGCACATAGTGAGGGGATCCTATGAATGACACGAACAGGAAGGCTTTTATACAAAAGGCCAGACCCTTAATTAACAATCACATACACCTTGTCACAGGCAGACAAACAAGGGCACGTTCTAACTAGGTTGGTGGTTCTATCCCATTACATGTGTGTATGTGTGCCCGACGGGAAACAGGTTTATCTCTCTTTTACTCTCCCTTTCTCTCGCTCTCTCTGCCAGATTAACACAGCAATACCCCCCCCCCCCCCACACACACACACACAGAGCATCACCATTAGCCTTCTATTTAATGCACACAAGCGTGTATCTATGTGCTGATGGTAACCAACTCTCATAGAAAGACAGATCATTATTCCAGGTGATTTAACATTGTGGAACTGATCATTACATTATTCAGTGGCGCCTGAGAGGAGTTGACTGTCTGGGTCTGTGTCCCAAATGGCACCACATTCCCTATATAGTACTACACTACGTTTGATCAGGACCCATGGGACTTTGGTCAAAAGTAGTGCACTATTTAGGGAAAAGGGTGTCATTTGGGATGCAGTTATGACTCACAGCTTCACACTGGGGTAGGTATCTTTACAGACAGTACTGTTAGTTAGACCCTCACAGAAAGGAGAATAAGTATCTTTATGTTTATGGTTCAGTACTCCTGTTAATTCAAATGATACTGTGTAAAACAGTCTATTATACTGATGAATAAACTATACCTTTCTTTTTATATGAAAGTGAATAATTTGGAAATAACAGATGTACAAGTAGTTCTTAGGAATGCAAACTTCTGTAAAATATGCTGTAACATTTTATGTTTTTAATTTTTGTAAACTTATTGGTGAAACAATATCAAACTACAGTGACTTTTTATGCCATTCTGTGAAGAATGTGAATAATTTGTCATTTTTGCCCCCCAAATTACATGGACAAATGTGACAAAACAGCGAGTGAACTCATAATAGATTCAGTGGGTATTAGGGAAGTGTCATGAGCCAGACAATGATACATGGACATTATTATCAATGCAGAATATCCCCACATGCTGCTATGCTATGTCTTCAACTCTCAATCACCTCCCACAAGACTAGAGGTGGTCTTGGGCTGAGGGCGAATAAATACCTTTTTGTACTATACTTATCACTTGCTGAGTTAGAAGAAAATGTTGTTGTTTTTAATTTATTGTACAGTATTGTGCTCTTGTGTTGCATGTACACACTGACTACTTTGTGCTGACCTCTTGCCAGATCCCCCTCGAAAAAGTTTATACCATGAAATTGTTGTATACTCGTTTCTGAATGGCTTGAAGGGCATTCCAGAACGTGCATTATTTAAGTGATAATGAATGAGAAGCCGGTGTTTGGATGCTACATTGGCATGGGTGTTGTTAGGACCGAGACGAAGGGCATTATCACTTTTATTCAACGGGTTACCAACATATTAAAATAATGAATGACATATTTTAATTTAAAACATTATTTTGATGAATTTATTCATACTATTTCATCCTTCCACAAGATATAGTCCCGACACAAATCTAGGGTTGCTATCCAAGCCGGCTGGTCGTTGGTTCTATCAGTTTGGTTGCCAGAGTCGCGACCAGGTCGTTCAGTATTTTTCTTCTGTATCTATGGACTCGACCCATTCTTATCCCTTGCTTGCTAGCTAGCCAGCCAACTTCGGCCAACTTACAGTCACGTCAAACAGTGCAGCCAGAATAACAACAGTAGCTGCATTTATATTTGTTAAAGCTGTTTTCTAATGACATTTATTTGGACACTTCCATAACAATTAGCTAATGAGGTGTGATTTCGCCTTGCAATACAAAATGTGCTCTCTTGCCAAGAAAATGTTGTTCAGAGGAGCTATCCAGCAACACAGCTAACACAATCACTTCAAACTGAAGCTGGAGAGACTGCAAACTAGCTGCACTTCATTTTGTTTGACCTTTTTTCAATTTACATTTCTTTGTATATACACTGCTCAAAAAAATAAAGGGAACACTAAAGTAACACTAAAATAACACATCCTAGATCTGAATGAATGAAATATTCTTATGAAATACGTTTTTTTTACATAGTTGAATGTGCTGACAACAAAATCACACAAAAATTATCAATGGAAATCAAATTGATCAACCCATGGAGGTCTGGATTTGGAGTCACACTCAAAATTAAAGTGGAAAACAACACTACAGGCTGATCCAACTTTTATGTAATGTCCTTAAAACAAGTGAAAATGAGGCTCAGTAGTGTGTGTGGCCTCCACGTGCCTGTATGACCTCCCTACAACGCCTGGGCATGCTCCTGATGAGGTGGTGGATGGTCTCCTGAGGGATCTCTTCCCAGACCTGGACTAAAGCATCTGCCAACTCCTGGACAGTCTGTGGTGCAACATGGCGTTGGTGGACGGAGCGAGACATGATGTCCCAGATGTGCTCAATTGGATTCAGGTCTGGGGAATGGGCGGGCCAGTCCATAGCATCAGTGCCTTCCTCTTGCAGGAACTGCTGACACACTCCAGCCACATAAGGTCTAGCATTGTCTTGCATTAGGAGGAACCCAGGGACAACCGCACCAGCATATGGTCTCACAAGGGGTCTGAGGATCTCATCTCGGTACCTAATGGCAGTCAGGCTACCTCTGGCGAGCACATGGATGGCTGTGCGGCCCCCCAAAGAAATGCCACCCCACACCATGACTGACCCACCGCCAAACCGGTCATGCTGGAGGATGTTGCAGGCAGCAGAACGTTCTCCACGGCGTCTCCAGACTGTCACGTCTGTCACATGTGCTCAATGTGAACCTGCTTTCATCTGTGAAGAGCACAGGGCACCAGTGGCGAATTTGCCAATCTGTGTGTTCTCTGGCAAATGCCAAACGTCCTGCACGGTGTTGGGCTGTAAGCACAACCCCCACCTGTGGACGTCGGGCCCTCATACCACCCTCATGGAGTCTGTTTCTGACCGTTTGAGCAGACACATGCACATTTGTGGCCTGCTGGAGGTCATTTTGCAGGGCTCTGGCAGTGCTCCTCCTGCTCCTCCTTGCACAAAGGCGGAGCTAGCGGTCCTGCTGCTGGGTTGTTGCCCTCCTACGGCCTCCTCCACATCTCCTGATGTACTGCCCTGTCTCCTGGTAGCGCCTCCATGCTCTGGACACTACGCTGACAGACACAGCAAACCTTCTTGCCACAGCTCGCATTGATGTGCCACCCTGGATGAGCTGCACTACCTGAGCCACTTGTGTGGGTTGTAGACTCCGTCTCATGCTACCACTAGAGTGAAAGCACCGCCAGCATTCCAAAGTGACCAAAACATCAGCCAGGAAGCATAGGAACTGAGAAGTGGTCTGTGGTTATCTTATCACCTGCAGAACCACTCCTTTATTGGGGGTGTCTTGCTAAATGCCTATAATTTCCACCTGTTGTCTATTCCTTTTGCACAACAGCATGTGAAATTTATTGTCAATCAGTGTTGCTTCCTAAGTGGACAGTTTGATTTTACAGAAGTGTGATTGACTTGGAGTTACATTGTGTTGTTTAAGTGTCCCCTTTATTTTTTTGAGCTGTGTATATCCATAAAAATGAGGCCAGCTTATTCCTGTTTTTGACTTGCTGAGAAACGCTGCCTGCCTGTCTCGTCACAACTCCCCACACGTTCATTGTTATGGGACAGCAAGAGATTGAATTTGAATATTGAAACAATGTTGCAAATGTCGGAGAGTCAGACAGCAAGGTTTATACAAATCTTTGGTGTTGAAAACTAAAAGAAATGTTTGATAATGTCTAGATTATTTTTAATAGTGGAGATCGAGTTTATAAATTGCCCGGCTGGGCTCATGAGACAGTGGATTGCGCAGTCAGATGGAACAGAGTAAAAAACATTTTAACGTCATAGATTTAGCCGGTGGTAACTTGTGGAACAGACACTGGCTGGAATGCGGTTTTAACCAATCAGCAATCAGCAACCTGTTGTTTAATTCTCTATAAATGTACAGTAGAATACGATGGCTATAATTCCTTCTTGCATGTTCTATGTTTGAGCTGCTTTTGAAAGCAAATGTCCAATTGAAAATAATATTAGCATTGTTGAATACAATTTTCATGATAACAAGCTACGGCTGATGGTTGTGTTAGATAAACTAGCAAGTCCCTTTGTTTTGTTACCAAGGCAACTACTGTAGCTATTTAGTAAACTTGCCACCTACTTTTGTGGATGTTGAACACATTTATACCTGTAAATGAACAACTTTTTAGCAGCAAATGTAGCAAATGTGTTCAATTATAGCCATAGTATTAAAGGGATTATCAACACAACATGCCTTCTCTGGAAAGTAATGCAACTCCGTGGAAGGTTAGCTAGCGCCGTCACGGCCGTCTCCCTGGAGGGAATAAGTGGACCAAAGCGCAGCGTGGTAAGCGTACATTACTTTATTTCTAATGTCGCCAACAAAACGACCGTGAAGTTAAGAGGGCTATAGTGCCACTAACAAAGTCAACTTCCCACAAAAAACAACCGCCTTGGCACCACTCCTCCAGGCTGAATGCCCACTCTAGCACGGCACCTCCAGAGCACAGGCACAGGTCGAAACGGGCTGTGGGGGAGTACTGGAGCTCTGGAGCTTAGCACTTGCACTGCTCCTCTTGGCTGCATGCCCACTTTAGCCCGGCACGTACGGGGAGCTGGAACAGGCCGCACTGGGATCTCCTGGCGAACTGGGGAAACCGTGCATAGAGCCGGTGCAGGACTCACCGGGCTGTGGAGGTGCACTGAAGGTCTGGAGCGCCAAGCTGGCACAAAACGTGCAGGGCTGGGGAGGCGCACAGGATCCCTGGTGCATGGGCTTGGCACAGACTTCACCAGACGGCTAGCACGCACCTCACGACGAGTATGGAGAGCTGACTCAGGTGACATCAAACCGAGGACACGCTCCGTAGGGCGAATGTCGTGCCTCCTGCACCAACACAGCAGCTCTCTCATAGCTCTCTCCTCCAATCTCCCCATCAACTCCTTCACTGTCTCTGCTTCACTCCAAGTTCACCCCGACTTGCTCTGGTTCCATCCTTGGCTCCGCCGACCGTCCCGTGTGCCCCTCCTGGCCACGCTGCTTGGTCCTTTGGTGGTGGGAAGTTCTGTCACGGCCGTCTTCCTGGAAGGAATAAGTGGACCAAAGCGCAGCATGGTGAGTGTACATTACTTTATTTCTAATGTCGTCAACAAAACAATACAAAATAACTGTGAAGCTTAAGAGGGCTATAGTGCCACTGACAAAGCAAACTTCACACAAAAAAATAAAGGGAAAAAGGCTACCTAAGTGTGATTCCAAATCAAATCAAATGTATTTATATAGCCCTTCGTACATCAGCTGATATCTCAAAGTGCTGTACAGAAACCAAGCCTAAAACCCCAAACAGCAAGCAATGCAGGTGTAGAAGCACGGTGGCTAGGAAAAACTCCCTAGAAAGGCCAAAACCTAGGAAGAAACCTAGAGAGGAACCAGGCTATGTGGGGTGGCCAGTACTCTTCTGGCTGTGCCGGGTGGAGATTATAACAGAACATGGCCAAGATGTTCAAATGTTCATAAATGACCAGCATGGTCGAATAATAATAAGGCAGAACATTTGAAACTGGAGCAGCAGCACGGCCAGGCGGACTGGGGACAGCAAGGAGTCATCATGTCAGGTAGTCCTGAGGCATGGTCCTACGGCTCAGGTCCTCCGAGAGAGAGAAAGAGAGAATTAGAGAGAGCACGCTTAAATTCACACAGGACACCGAATAGGACAGGAGAAGTACTCCAGATTTAACAAACTGACCCTAGCCCCCCGACACATAAACTACTGCAGCATAAATACTGGAGGCTGAGACAGGAGGGGTCAGGAGACACTGTGGCCCCATCCGAGGACACCCCCGGACAGGGTCAAACAGGAAGGATATAACCCCACCCACTTTGCCAAAGCACAGCCCCCACACCACTAGAGGGATATCTTCAACCACCAACTTACCATCCTGAGACAAGGCTGAGTATAGCCCACAAAGATCTCCACCACGGCACAACCCAAGGGGGGGGGGGGGGGGGGGGGGGGGGGGGCGCCAACCCAGACAGGATGACCACATCAGTGAATCAACCCACTCAGGTGACGCACCCACTCCAGGGACGGTATGAGAGAGCCCCAGTAAGCCAGTGACTCAGCCCCTGTAATAGGGTTAGAGGCAGAGAAACCCAGTGGAAAGAGGGGAACCGGCCAGGCAGAGACAGCAAGGGCGGTTCGTTGCTCCAGAGCCTTTCCGTTCACCTTCCCACTCCTGGGCCAGACTACACTCAATCATATGACCCACTGAAGAGATGAGTCTTCAGTAAGGACTTAAAGGTTGAGACCGAGTTTGCGTCTCTGACATGGGTAGGCAGACCGTTCCATAAAAATTGAGCTCTGTAGGAGAAAGCCCTGCCTCCAGCTGTTTGCTTAGAAATTCTAGAGACGATCAGAGACAACGATAGACAGATGTCCCTGATTGAGAACCAAACCCGGCCAAAACAAAGAAATACAAAAACATAGAAAATAGAACATAGAATGCCCACCCAAATCACAGCCTGACCAAACCAAAATAGAGACATGAAAAGCTCTCTAAGGTCAGGGCGTGACAAGCGCATCATGGAACACACATTCCACGTCATTATTTTCTATAGAACGCATATCCCCTCGTTGATTATCCCTTACATATTCAATTCCCCAGAGAAATGAGAGTGAGGAGGCATGGATAAAGTCATATTTTGGCACCAACAATGGTGAGAAGACTTAGCTTAGAGCTGGGTTTTGCCAATATGAATCACATTAAGGGCTTCCCTGAAGGGTTACAGTAAATTCCTGGATCACAACATTGGTATTGATGTCCCATGATAGGGAGTATGCTGTATTCTTTTGAATTTAGCCAGAAAATAAGAAAAAGCAAACAAAAAAAAATACATATAATACTTTAGATTCTGCAAAAAAGCAAAGAAGTATTGATCTTGGAGCTGAAATACGATTGTGGAACTCTATCCATTTATATATCCTGACAGAGCCCACAGTAATATCAGCAAAATCAGATAAACGTCATCATTTATCATAGCAGCTAGTCTCCTTTTATTTGAGATGTATAGGCCAATTCAATCCACTTTGGCCAGCCATCCATCTATCAGGCGTCACACACACTGTAATATAACTAAGGGTAATATTTTAGGTGTGTAATCTAACACTGTTCTATATTACTCCTTCACTGGATCTTAAAGTGGAGGAGCCACATCAGTATTTCTCTACTTCATAGCTTCCTGGGAAAGCTTCAGGTTGTCAGTGCACAGAACTGTTCATTCACTGGTTAGAGAAGGGAATGGAACACACTGATGTCTCAGTTACACAGAGGCTCTGAAGGTTAGGGCACGCTTCCATCTTTGGGCCTCGTTTGTAAGTTACTATATTGAGGCCATACAGAGAGAAACCCCTCAGTCTTTGTCCCTTTCCAAGTCACTATGTATATATGAATGCCATGGAGAAACCTTCCCATCTTCGGGTCTTTATTTTAAATCACTATGAAGGTCATGTATCAAAATGTTAGACATTGACTTCAGATACGGATTGGAGAGAGAGCTGAGTGTGGGCAGAGAGCTGAGGGGAATTCTCAGAAGCAGTGGTGGTGTGTGTAGGGGGGGGGTTGTAAAAGGCTTTTCACACTGTGAAGAGTACAGAGAAGCACATCAGGACTCTACAGTCCCAAAGGATTCACACTGTCATTCTCAGCCGAGGTCACCCAGACCAGCCCAAACTGTTTGTTTTCATCATACACTAAGTCTGGGTCCCATAGCACCCTATTCTCTATATAGTGCACTCATTTAGACCATGACCCACAGGGCTCTGATCAAAACTAGTGCACTATGTAAGAAATAGGGTGCCATTTGGGATGGAGCCCAAGAGCCCCCCTCCAGCCCTACATTCCTCCACCCCGCTGCTCCATATTTTGTATTTTATCTCAGCTAAAGAAATACTCCTACTCCAAACCCCTGCCTTTCAGTGCACTTATGAATTCACTATGAAGGCAACTTAGGACCAAGATGGCTCCATCCATTAAGATGGATGACCAAAAAGCACAAAAACATAATTGAGTTGTGAGTTGAGTTGAGGTATGCTGTTGTGAGTTGATGTATGCCGTTGAAAGCATTATGAATAAACAAAGAAACAAACATACTATTGCTAAGGTTTGTTCAGCTGTTGGTTTGTTATTTTCCACCGATATCACTGATTCAGTAACATCAGTGCATGCATTTCTTTAAAAATATATATTTTTTCATATTCCTCCCAAGATGCATGTACTGCAGGCCTAAATATGCATGTACCATACACAACATGCATCAAAGCTCCCTACAGTACACTAGAACCTGTTTAGCTATGGTTGTGCAGCATGATAACCATTATTTTAAAGAGCGACTGTGTCAGTGGCCAGGGTGTGACATGGGTGATTTATGTGTCTTGTTTTGTCTAGGGGTTTTGTAGTCTATGGGGTTGTGTTCAGTTGAGTGTTCTAGGTAAGTCTATGGTTGCCTGGAGTGGTTCTCAATCAGAGGCAGGTGTAAGGAGGCAGCCTGCAATTTTCTTCATAGGTACACTTCAACTATGACAGACAAATTAGGGGAAAAAATCCAGAAAATCACATTGTAGGATTTTTAATGAAGTATTTGGTCAGTAACAAAAGTTTCTCAATACTTTGTTATATACCCTTTGTTGGCAATGACAGAGGTCAAATGTTTTCTGTAAGTCTTCACAAGTTTTTCACACACTATTGCTGGTATTTTGGCACATTCCTCCATGCAGATCTCCTCTAGAGCAGTAATGTTTTTGGGCTGTTGCTGGGCAACACGGACTTTCAACTCCCTCCAAAGATTTTCTATGGGGTTGAGATCTGGAGACTGGCTAGGCCACTCCAGGACCTTGAAATGCTTCTTACGAAGCCACTCCTTCATTGCCCGGGCGGTGTGTTTGGGATCATTGTCATGCTGAAAGACCCAGCCACGTTTCATCTTCAATGCCCTTGCTGATGGAAGGAGGTTTTCACTCAAAATCTCACGATACATGGCCCCATTCATTCTTTCCTTTACACGGATCAGTCGTCCTGGTCCCTTTGCAGAAAAACAGCCCCAAAGCATGATGTTTCCACCCCCATGCTTCACAGTAGGTATGGTCTTCTTTGGATGCAAATCCGCATTCTTTGTCCTCCAAACACGACGAGTTGAGTTTTTACCAAAAAGTTATATTTTGGTTTCATCTGACCATATGACATTCTCCCAATCTTCTTCTGGATCATCCAAATGCTCTCTAGCATACTTCAGACGGGTGGCGTAGTGTGTTACTGATGGTAGGCTTTGTTACTTTGGTCCCAGTTCTCTGCAGGTCATTCACTAGGTCCCCCTGTGTGGTTCTTGGATTTTTGCTCACCGTTCTTGTGATCATTTTGATCTTGCGTGGAGCCCCAGATCGAGGGAGATTATCAGTGCTCTTGTATGTCTTCCGTTTCCTAATAATTGCTCCCACAGTTGATTTCTTCAAACAAAGCTGCTTACCTATTGCAGATTCAGTCTTCCCAGCCTGGTGCAGGTCTACAATTTTGTTTCTGGTGTCCTTTGACAGCTCTTTGGTCTTGGCCATAGTGGAGTTTGGAGTGTGACTGTTTGAGGTTGTGGACAGGTGTCTTTTATACTGATAACAAGTTCAAACAGGTGCCATTAATACAGTTAGCAAGTGGAGGACAGAGGAGCCTCTTAAAGAAGAAGTTACATGTCTGTGAGAGCCAGAAATCTTGCTTGTTTGTAGGTGACCAAATACTTATTTTCCACCATAATTTGCAAATAAATTCATAAAAAGTCCTACAATGTGATTTTCTGGATTTTTTTCTAATTTTGCCTGTCATAGTTGAAGTGTACTTATGATGAAAATTACAGGCCTCTCTCATCTTTTTAAGTGGGAGAACTTGCACAATTGGTGGCTGACTAAATACTTTTTTGCCCCACTGTATGTCCACAAATCATGCCCCCTTGTGCCAAATTCCACGTGCATATCACCCCTCCGCCCACTTTGCTTCCCTTCATTGAATGGGGATCCGTTGTTTCAATGTCCCCAACACGTTCAAAGGTCACTGCCATTTGAGACTGAAAAGCCTTAGCTATACAGATTGACCAAATCTGGTCCCTATCTTGAGGAATAGGTGGTTGTAGTTCACTAGTCCCCAGTGTTTGTGAGTATACCGGTAGCTAGACCATAGTCTACTGGTTATGTATCTAGTTATGTATATTTTGATAATCATTATCACAATCATCACTATCGTAGCTGATATTAGCTAGCTAGCTACCCTAAATATCTACCTTGTTGGCTAACGTAAGCCTTCCTCAATACAACTACAATTTGGCAGCTTGGAAACACAATGTCATTTTAATTAAAAGAAAGCTTTTGTCATGAATGTGATTTCACCAGATTTACTTTAGATGCCGTATAACTTTAGCCAGATGTTAGGTTCCAAATAAACATGTACCCATTAACTTATACAGTAATATAGCAAGTATTTAAAAATACAACCCAACAGTCCCTCCTTTTTTAATAGTAATTCCATACTGTTCAACATCACATAAACTTGGAAATTACTTGGAAATTAACAAAAAATAAAACAGGAAAAAACATGTTTAACATTCACAGTTGATTTGTCTATTTTACGCCTCAGAGATGTACGGCCTCTGGTCTATAATCACACTATGCACACTCTTATTTTCATCTCTCGTCAGACAACTGCTAATGACATTTCAGCAGGAGTTTTTGACTTCCTCCATTTCACCTGGAGCTATGACTTTATCCATTTCCTCCTTCAGGTTCTTAAGAGAGTGATAGCACAACACTTGAAAAGCAAAAAGAAACTCAAAACATAACAAGTATTAATTATGCATTAAGCTGTGCATAATTATACAGTACCAGTCAAAGGTTTGGACGCATCTACTCGTTCAAAGTTATTATTTTTTTATTTTATTTTATACATTGCAAAATAATAGTGAAGGCATCAAAACAATGAAATAACCAAAAAAGTATTATATTTGAGATTCTTCAAAGTAGCCACCCTTTGTCTTGATGACAGGTTTTGACACTTTTGGCATTCTCACAACCAGCTTCATGAGGTAGTCACCTGGAATGCATTTTAATTAACAGGTGTGCCTTGTCAAAAGTTACATTTGTGGTTTTTCGTTCCTTCTTAATGAGTTTGAGCCAATCAATTGTGTTGTGACAAAGGTATGGAGTTCCTCTGTCCAGTGTCTGTGTTATTTTGCCTATCTTAATCTTTTATTTGTATTGGCCAGTCTGAGATGTGGCTTTGTCTTTCAACTCTGCCTAGAAGGGCAGAATCCCAGAGTTGCTTCTTCACTGTTGTTTTGCGAGTACTATTTAATGAAGCTGCCAGTTGAAGACTTGTGAGGTGTCTGTTTCTCAAACTAGACACTCTAATGTACTTGTCCTCTTGCTTAGTTGTGCACCGGGGCCTCCCACTCCTCTTTATATTCTGGTTAGAGTCAGTTTGCGCTGTTCTGTGAAGGGATTATTTCACAGCGTTTTACGAGCTCTTCAGTTTCTTGGCAATTACTCGCATGGAACAGCCTTCTTTTCTCAGAACAAGAGTAGACTGATGGGTTTCAGAAGAAAGTTCTTTCTTTCTGGCCATTTTGAGCCTGTAATCAAACCCACAATTGCTGATCCTCCAGATACTCAACCAGTCTAAAGAAGCCCAGTTTTATTGCTTCTTTAATCAGACAAAAGTTTTCAGCTGTGCTAACATAATTGCAAAAGCATTTTCTATTGATCAATTAGCCCTTTAAAATTAAAAACTTGGATTAGCTAACACAATGTGCCATTGGAACACAGGAGTGATGGTTGCTGGTAATGGGCCTCTGTACGCCTATGTAGATATTCCATAAAAAAATCAGCCGTTTCCAGCTACAATAGTAATTTACAACATTAACAATGTCTACACTGTATTTCTGATCAACTTGCTGTCATTGTAATGTACCAAAAGGTGGCTTTTCTTTAAAAAATAAGGACATTTCTAAGTGACCCCAAACTTTTGAATGGTAGTGTAGTTATAAACATACTAAAACATGCTCGAGTCAATTAGTCAATTCCAGCACAGCTAACTAAGATTGAGGGGACCAACGTATTTTAGCTGGCTAACATTAGCATTGTTTGATATTTTTGATGAGTTCGCTAGTAACAGTAAAGGCAACATTGCCATCTCTCTAAAGCAAATTTCACGACATCAAAATATGGCAAAGTTTTTCCTATTAATTATTTGCCTACTTTAGCAATGTCATCGTATTTCCATGCCACTCTAAGTTATTGTAATTAAGGCAATCACATTAGCTTCCGAGATGCAACCCATGTCTAGGGCACAAATAAATATTGGATGCAGCTATGGTGCTACTAGCAAACTCATATCTGACTACAACAGTGTACTAACTAGCAGCAACAAACTCAAACCAACCCATGGCCAAAGAAAAACATGTGATGGGCCTCCCGAGTGGCGCAGTGGTCTAAGGCACTGTATCTCAGTGCTAGCTGTGCCACTAGAGATCCTGGTACGAGTCCAGGCTCCCTGCACAGCCAGCTGCGACCGGGATACCCATGGGGCGGCGCACAATTGGCCCAGCGTCATCCTGGTTAGGGTTTGGCCGGCAGGGATGTTCTTGTCCCATCGCGCACCAGTGACTCCTGTGGCGGCCCGGGCGCAATGCACGCTGACACGGTTGGGTGCATATTGTGGTGTTTCCTCCCGACACATTGGTGCGGGTGGCTTCCAGGTTAAGTGGGCATTGTGTCAGAAGCAGTGCGGCTTGTCTGGGTTGTGTTTCGGAGGGCAGTCGACCTTCGTCTCTGGATATCGTGAAATTGGGGAGAAAAAGGGGTAAAAGATTAATAAAAATAATATGTCACAGTTGGTTGCAGAATGTAATGATGTCACCGGCCTGAATCTAATCCAATCTGGAGCCAGTCAGTCGAATGTAAAGTATAGAATTTGAATTAGCTTCCAAACGAGATTATGTTATTTATGTTTATAGTTGAGGGAGGATGACAATCGTTTTTCTGTTAGACATAATTGTGTAAATTGACGTTATTGGTTGTGCCTAAACTCTGCATAGCCTAAACTCTGCATAACCAGCCTAACAGCTGTGTTCACCATTCTATTGCACTTCACATTTTATGATGTCTGAAGTGAAATAGAAAGGTGAACACAGCGATCAGGTTGGTTCCACCAGGCGAATCATAACATCCATTGATAATGTAATCAGTGCTCTCTCTCTGTGTCTGTGTCTGTGTGTTTGTGTGTTTTTGTTTAACAAGGAAAATTCTGACAAGTGGGGACATTTTGCCGGTCCCCATGAGGAAAAATTATGTATTAGGATTAGGGGTTAGGTTTAGGGTTAGGGTTACAATTAGAGTGAGAATTAAGGTTAGGGTTAGGGGTTACTGTTAGGGTTAGGGGTTAGGTATAGTGTTAGGGTTAGAGGATTAGAGTTAGGGAAATAGGATTTTGGGTGGGAATCAATTATTTGGTCCACGCAAGGATAGCAACACAAAACTGTGTGTGTGTATGTGACCGACCAGTATCTTTTTTGAGGGGTCAGGATCTGATCTACGCTTTCATGCCTTACCTCCAGCCTCACATCCTGCCTGCTCACCAACGGTCATCAATGGGAAGAGCAGAATTACAGTGGGGAGAACAAGTTTTTGATAACCTGCAAAATTGGCAGTGTTTCCTACTTACAAAGCATGTAGAGGTCTGTAATTTGTATCATAGGTGCACTTCAACTGTGAGAAACTGAATCTAAAACAAAAATCCAGAAAATCACATTGTATGATTTTTAAGTAATTAATTTGCATTTTATTGCAAGACATAAGTATTTGATCACCTACCAACCAGTAAGAATTCCAGCTCTCACAGACCTGTTAGTTTTTCTTTAAGAACCCGCCCTGTTCTCCACTCATTACCTGTATTAACTGCACCTGTTTGAACTCGTTACCTGTATAAAAGACACCTGTCCACACACTCAATCAAACAGACTCCAACCTCTCCACAATGGCCAAGACCAGAGAGCTGTGTAAGGACATCAGGGATAAAAGTGTAGACCTGCACAAGGCTGGGATGGGCTACAGGACAATAGGTAAGCAGCTTGGTGAGAAGGCAACAACTGTTGGCACAATTATTAGAAAATGGAAGAAGTTCAAGATGACGGTCAATCACCCTCGGTCTGTGGCTCCATGCAAGATCTCACCTCGTGGGGCATCAATGATCATGAGGAAGGTGAGGGATCAGCCCAGAATTACATGGCAGGACCTGGGTAAGGACCTGAAGAGAGCTGGGACCACAGTCTCAAAGAAAACCATTAGTAACATACTACGACGTTATGGATTAAAATCCTGCAGCACACGCAAGGTCCCCCTGCTCAAGCCAGCGCATGTCCAGGCCCGTCTGATGTTTGCCAATGACCATCTGGATGATCCAGAGGAGGAATGGGAGAAGGTCATGTGGTCTGATGAGACAAAAATAGAGCTTTTTGGTCTAAACTCCACTCGCCGTGTTTAGAGGAAGAAGAACGATGAATACAACCCCAAGAACACCATCCCAACTGTGAAACATTATTTGGGGATGCTTTTCTGCAAAGGGGACAGGACGACTGCACCGTATTGAGGGGAGGATGGATGGGGCCATGTATCGCGAGATCTTGGCCAACAACCTCCTTCCCTCAGTAAGAGCATTGAAGATGGGTTGTGGCTGGGTCTTCCAGCATGACAACGATCCGAAACACACAGCCAGGGCAACTAAGGAGTGGCTCCATAAGAAGCATCTCAAGGTCCTGGAGTTGCCTAGCCAGTCTCCAGACCTGAACCCAATAGAAAATCTTTGGAGGGAGCTGCAATAAAATGCAAATTAATTACTTAAAAATCATCAATTTGGTTTTTCTAGATTTATGTTTTAGATTCCGTCTCTCACAGTTGAAGTGTACCTATGATTTAAAATATTACAGACCTCTACATGCTTTGTAAGTAGGAAAACCTGCAAAATCGGCAGTGTATCAAATACTTGTTCTTCCCACTGTAGGTAGGTTTAGTGTGACCTGTTCAAACTTCAACATAGTATATGTTTGTGTGTCTGATATCACTTGTCCATTACTGCCATTGCTAATAGAACAGTGACTGTGTGTATATGTTCACCGATTCATGAGATGCAGAGAGAACTGGCACTCAACACATCCACTCAACACATCCACAATGAGGTGATTGCTAATACAACAGTACAGCACAAATGTTCAGTGAAATCAACACCCTTTTCATTCCATATGTCACTGATTAACTTTACCTCAACTCTTCCTATTTCTACTGGAGATTATTTCCCAGACGGCAGCCTCAGTCGTTTGACTGGGAGACCATCATTGGGTAGGTTTTATCTGACCTGTTCAAACTTCAACATGTTTGTGTGTCAGATATAACATATTTTAACTGCCATTGGTAATAGAACAGTGACTGTGTGTATGTGTTCACATAAACATGTATGGAGCCAGGACACGGAGACTTGCAAGATGATGTGATGAAGTCCAGACTGACAGACAGGCTTGATACTGATGTTTCTAAATGGTGAGGTACCTGGCACTCTGCATAAAACATTTACTAGACACAACTTTTACTTGTATTGTTGTTTTTATTATTCAATTGAATGGTACCAGTCAATATTGGTAGGGAAAAACCAACCCTGTGTATTCTGCATCAGGATCAGGGAACTCCTATTGTATAAGGGACACCACACAGGAAGGTACTGTATGACCACTCTGACATGTTTGCCAAGGTAACCCCATTACCACCACACAGGAAGGTACTGTATGACCACTGACATGTTACCATGGTAACCCCATTACCACCACACAGGAAGGTACTGTATGACCACTCTGACATGTTACCATGGTAACCCCATTACCACCACACAGGAAGGTACTGTATGACCACTCTGACATGTTACCATGGTAACCCCATTACCACCACACAGGAAGGTACTGTATGACCACTCTGACATGTTACCATGGTAACCCCATTACCACCACACAGGAAGGTACTGTATGACCACTCTGACATGTTACCATGGTAACCCCATTACCACCACACAGGAAGGTACTGTATGACCACTCTGACATGTTACCATGGTAACCCCATTGCCACCACACAGGAAGGTACTGTATGACCACTCTGACATGTTACCATGGTAACCCCATTGCCACCACACAGGAAGGTACTGTATGACCACTCTGACATGTTACCATGGTAACCCCATTGCCACCACACAGGAAGGTACTGTATGACCACTCTGACATGTTACCATGGTAACCCCATTACCACCACACAGGAAGGTACTGTATGACCACTCTGACATGTTACCATGGTAACCCCATTACCACCACACAGGAAGGTACTGTATGACCATAAGCAGAACACTGCTTATATAACATGATATATAGGGCTGCTTATTCTACATAGACCTGTTACTACATTTAAAAGTTCTAAAAACACTTAGTTTAGAATATCTACATAAATTCAGAAATTGAATTCTTCTCATATTACTCTGTAGGCTACTGACCTATTCCAAGGTCATTTGCTGTAATGTGATTGCTCTTTGCTTTCATATTGTTTTTGATTGTTGTGTTGCTATGATCAGGGCATCCTTGTGAATGAGACCCTGGTCTCGTGGAGTTTTCCTGGATATATAAAGAATATATAAATAAATAAAAGCTTCCACTGGCATCTCACCATACATCTGGCAGTGGTTATTGAACTCAACCTTGTCATTGAGTGGGGGGGAAACAGCTCCGGGCAAGGTTCTGACAGATGGGTGTGTCTTGGTGGTGGTAAGGACATGCCCAATAAATACCCACATCAAACCATACCCCCAAGTCAACTCATATTTGGCTTCTGTTGTGGACGCCAGCATTTCTTGAGGAGCAAGCCAAAAAATGAGGCGGGTGCAGTTCCCCTTTAAGTCATTTGATCTGCAATACTCACTCGGGTGGAAAGCTCTCCACTTTATCATGGGAATGCCTCTGTGACACTTAAAGAAGTACCCGTGTAGAAGAGACAGAAGAGACGCCTGAGGGTCTGTTTGCCTTGCCATTGCATTATGCCTCAAGTGACACACTACTGTATGCTCCACTTGGAACAAGCAGTGCTCTGCTTCCTTCCTCCCAGATACAGAATAAGATGTATCGTCTCTCTGTTGCCACCCTCACTGTGTAGAGACTCATCTGATGTGATTATTGCCAGTTCAGTGATCACTGAAGTAGCCAGGGGAATGGCCTCACTTTTCCAGTCCAAATCCCTACGTCTGGCCCTAGCTCTGTGTTGTAATTACATGCATGAGATTTAAAACCAAGCCGCTGTTTAAAAGAGAGGGAAATCACTGTTAATGCCATTGTAGATGGCTTAGGGTTAATACACGGGTAGGTGCCACTAGTAATCAGCTACAGTGCTAGACATCTGCTATAGGCTTATGGTACAGTGCTGACTCTCGTGTATGCTCTGTTGTGCTGGTAGATTGTATGCTCCCTAGTTTTACTGGTAGAACCTCTCTCTACACACTACACACCTATCCCCGGTCTCCCACTGACTTTATTAATGTATTTATTTCCCTAGCCATCAGGCGTACCATAACGTGGCCTGAATGCAGAGTACGGATATCAGAGACACTGGATGACATTGACTCGTTCCACAGAGAGAGAACCGTGCTCTTCTTTCAGCACAGTGCTGTCCAAACAACTAGTCTTCACTCCCTTTAATAAATCTACCAGGGTCTGCCTAGAATATTGACACCTGTCTACTCAGGTTTCCTACTAGGTAATGTCACAACCGTAAGATGAGGAGTGAAGACCATGGTTATGTAGAAGAGTGAGAATGGGTCTCTGTTTAGTAGAGGTCAACATATTGATTAATAAAGTACTGATCATTTCAAATGTAGAATTTGGAACTATTGCCATGCAACATTTGTTCACAAAAAAATATTGTTATCACATAATAGTGTTATTTAACACTGTAAATTAAAGGAATGAACAGTTTGGGGTGGATTTTTCCTTTAAATCAAATAAAATGTTATTGCTTAGGAGCTAGAAGTAGAGCTGCCATATCTGTCGGCGCCATCTTGTGACAGGTTAAAGAAAGATTTTTAAGCCTTGGGACAATTAAGACATGGATTGTATGCCATTCAGAGGGTGAGTGGGCAGTAGGTGCCAGGAGCACCGGTTTGTGTAAAGAACTGCAATGCTGCTAGCATTATCCCGCTCAACAGTTTCCCATGTGTATCAGGAATGCTCTACCATCAAAAGGACATCCAGCCAACTTGACACAACTATGGGAGGCTTTGGAGTCCACATGGGCTCCACATGTAGAGTGTGTGGGGGGAAAGGTGTTCTTAATAAAGATGTAAAGTCCACTGTTTTGGAGACCTGTGCGGTTGTTCTGACCATCATTTTCACTTAGAAATCGATCTGTGGACACCATAGATCGAAATGGCTTGTATTGACCGGTAGTCCTGATTCTCACAGACACAGAAGTATGTCTTGCTTGCCTGTGTGAAGCAAGATGTGAAATCTGACACCACTTGAAGCTGGGATATCCCTCCTACCATTTAATTCGCTCTTCCAACTGTACATCAACTCCTGGCTGAACCTTACCTCACAGCACCTAACAACGCATATTCCTGGAATCCTTACATCGTAGTGCTGCAGGAGTGAGCACATTCAGATATATATTTATAGCCAGTAATCTAAAATACTTAATAGGTTTTAATAAAAAACATTTTATGTTTGTCATAGATGGACAATATTAACATGAGATGAAAGGCGAAAAGCTAAAGCTCGGTGAGGTGTTCATTGCGATGGGGGCAGATGTTTTGATCAAGATGCACATTTTCTCTAACAATAAACAATTATAAGGAACGTGAAATTTTAGAGTTAGTCATTTTATAATTTGATTCTACTATATTTAGAAAGCATATAAGTAATTTCAAGTCTTATTCAGTTTTGTTGAATAGGAAGTACTGTATAAAACTGTATAAAATATTTCGTTATTTCTTACTTGTATCATATTTGTAATGTGTACTTGAGCTTGTGTCCTCGAAAGTGACTATACCTCAGCAATTTATAACATGTTTTACCAGAAAGGTGATTTTAACCATTCTTGGAATATGCAACATTACTAGTTATTGTTTATGGCCCTCTCATGATACATAATTACTTTTGGGGGATTACGTAGCTTACATTTTAGATAACATGAAGTTACAGTTAACAATGTTTGGTACATTCAGTGTATATTGAAATGCAGGTCCTTCCACACAGGTGTGGTTCCTGAGTTAATTAAGCAATTAACATCCCATCATGCTTAGTTGCCTATTATTATAACTACCATGGCTAGAAGAAGAGATCTCAGTGACTTTGAAAGAGAGTTCTCAAAGGCTCATAGGGTGTTCCGTGTGTGTGTGTGTGTGTGTGTGTGTGTGTGTGTGTGTGTGTGTGTGTGTGTGTGTGTGTGTGTGTGTGTGTGTGTGTGTGTGTGTGTGTGTGTGTGTGTGTGTGTGTGTGTGTGTGTGTGTGTGCGTGTGTCTCAGTCACCAAATCTCAACCCAACCCTGGAGCCCGAGACAGAGTTTTCTGCTAAGATTAACACAACACCAAATGATGGAATTTCTCATGGAAGAATGTTGATGTTGACTCTTTCCTCCAATAGAGTTCCAGACAATTGTAGAATCTATGCCAAGGTGCATTGAAGCTGTTCTGACAGCTCGTGGTGCCCCAACACCCTATTAAGACACTTTATTTTGAAGTTTCCTTTATTTTGGCCAGTTACCTGTATATGTATAATATCTACAGTGCATGAAGAATTGATACTCTATGGTCTTCCCACTGGGAATACAGATAGTGAACAGTAACATAATGAGAATCTTCAGAACCTTTCTTATTCCAGCGGAACTCTGAAGTCTACGGAATTCTCGGAATCAAACGTAGCACATCTAAGAGCGGGAATATCAAAACATGTCCGGCATTTCAAAAGAACGGTTCCTTTCTTGAAAACCAGGAAAAGATGAAGCAAGCTCTAATCAATCTTTGACTGTCTTCTTTTGTAGAATTTAACCAGGTATTCAACACTATTCCATGTTGGTTCAACGCAGTTTCATTGAAATGACGTGGAAACAACGTTGATTCAACCAGTCTGTGCCCAGTGGGCACCTTATCTCAAACTATCAGGTATACAACTGAAAAATAGAAATAGATGGAAATTAAGCTTAGAATTTTCAACAACAACTGCATGTCCAAAACAATCAAATTCAGACAAGCAGTGAAGAAAGAAAACAGCTAACTAATGCTTTCTGGTGTGGTTACAAATAAGTAGAAAATGTATCATTTGAATCCTCTATCATTGCCAAGTCTCAATGTCATCAGGACTGACACTGATCTAGAGACAATGCCAAGAGGTTCAGTTTACCTAAATTCATCTCAGCTCAGCTCTGCAAAGTCACTGAGTTTAGGCATCTCCAGTCCTGTCTGTCGCTGTTAGATAAGGACTTAAAGTGGCTCCATTGTTCCCTTCAAAGTGACAATCTAAGTTTAGCTCAATTATCTGCCTCAGGAGCAGCAGGCCTCTAGTTGATTACTTTTGTGTTGAAAATCCCCATCAATAAATCAAATCAAACTTTATGTCACATGTACCGAACACAACAGGTGTAGACATTCCCGTGAGATGCTTACTTACAAGCCCTTAACTAACAGTGCCATTCAAGAAAGAGTTAAGAAAAATATTTACCAAATAAACAAAAGTAAAAAATTATCAAAAGTAACACAATAAAATAACAAGAACGAGGCTATGTACAGGGGGTAACGGTACTGAGTCAATGTGCAGGGGTCAATGTGCAGGGGTTAGTCGAGGTAATTTGTACATGTAGGTAGGGGTGAAGTGACTATGCATAGGGGGGTCAATGTAATTAGTTCGGTGACCATTTGATTAATTGTTCAGCAGTCTTATGGCTTGAGGGTAGAAGCTGTTAAGGAGCCTTTTGGTTCTAGACTTGGCACTCCGGTACCACTTGCCATGTTGTAGCAGAAAGAAAAGTCTGTCATCAGGACTCCTCTGCTTATTGCTACACGCAAAACACAGCTTTGACTCTATATTCAGGGAAGCCTGTGTTATCGCTCTCTGTGAAACCTGATTGGATTAGCAGGTCTCTGACCAGGATATAAACCTTGACGGCTTCAATGTGTTTCGGGCAGATAAAACTAAGTCAGGAAAAGACATAGTAGGCGGTGTATGAACATCCATACCCGCTGGTGTACTTACATTAAAGTGCCTAAGCGCCTATGTAGTCCCAACATTGAGCTGCTCACTATCTCTGTGCACCCATTCTATCTCCATGAAAGTTTCCAGCTATTGTGATCACGTGTATATGTCCTGCTTAGAGGCAGTGCCAATACGGCTGCAATATAACCCACTCAATGATGAACTGCTACCCTTATGCACTGGTCTTATCATGGGTGACTTTTACTGCTTCAGGCTGAATGGCACTCTCCCCTCTTACCATCATACATTGATATCCCCACTAGACTCGACAGAACCTTGGATTTATGCTATGGTAATATCGAATCTGCCTTCACGGCAAAATCTTGGGCTCCACTGGGCTCAGCAGATGATAACGTGTATTTCTTCCCTAAATACCCCCAGCTATTGAAAAGATTGAAGCCCACCACAGTAACCATCCAGCGATGGACTGATGACACCACCGCCCATCTCCAGGGGTCCCTCGCCTGTACGGGCTGGGACATACTAATGTCTGGTTCCAGCAACAAAATTGATGAAATGGTTACCACAATAACAGACTATATCAAGTTCTGTATACACTGTGATCCCCATGAGAACCACCTGGATATTTCTGAACGACAAACCATGGATTAATGGCAAGATCAAAAAAAACATTATGCATGAAGAAGATTGTGTTCACCCATTGGGATATGCAGTCCCTAAGTCAACTGAACAGCTCCCTCAGACATGCTATTCAACGAGCCAAACTAAGGTACAAGGACAAGGTTGAGGAGCAAGCTAGCAACAAGAACGCTAAGCAGGCCTTTCAAAAAGTCAGGAAGTTGGCAGACTATTCTGACAAACTATCTCCACTGGCCCATGATGACCCATTTGTCTTTTCCAACGACCTCAACCCACTTCTCACATTTTAATACCACAATTTTAGTGAGGACTGCGAGCACCTGCTGGATGCCATCCACTTCACTGACTCCCCTGCCCACTCTTTATTGAGGAGGAGGTGACGCTGCAGCTGCGGAAAGCTGTCCAAGGCAGCTGGGCCGGGGCCAGACGGGATACTGGGTCGAGTCCTAAAAACCTGCTCTACTGAGCTCAGCCCCATCTTCCATAAGCTGTTTGATCTATCACTATACACTGGCACATTCCTCACCCTATGGAAAACATCTACCATCGCCCCCATTACAAAAACGTCTCCCCCGACTGGGTTCAACCATTAACCTGCTGAGTGTAGGGGGCAGTATTTTTGGTGTTTGGATGAAAAACGTACCCAAATGAAACTGCCTATTTCACAGGCCCAGAATCTAGAATATGCATATAATTGTCAGATTAGGATAGAAAACACTCTAAAGTTTCCAAATCGGTCAAAATATTGTCTGTGAGTATAACAGCACTGATATTGCAGGCAAAAACCTGAGGAAAATCCAACAAGGAAGTGCCTAAGAGAAACTAATATCCTTGTTCCATTGCATGCCTTCCCTCCATTTAAAGGGATATCAACCAGATTCCTTTCTCTATGGCTTCCACATGGTGTGAACAGTCTTTAGACATAGTTTCAGGCTTTTATTCTGAAAAATTTGCGAGAACAAACACATTGTGTCAGTGGATGGCTGGGTGCCAGCAGAGTTTTGCATGCGCAACAGCTGGGAGCAGACATTTTCTCTCTCTCTCCTATTAAAAAAGCTACGGTCCGGTTGAAATATTATTGATTATTTATTGTAAAAACAAACTGAGTATTGAAGCACAAGCATTTCGCTACACTCGCATTAACATCTGCTAACCATGTGTATGTGACAAATACATTTAATTTGATTTGATTGATTTTGATTTGATTATAAAAAACCTTTGACACGTTTCTACAAACTTTACGGATACTATTTGGAATTTTCGTCTGCCCCGTCGTGACCACTCGAGCCTAAGGATTTCTGAACAAAACGCGCCAACCAAATGGAGGTATTTTGGATATAAAATAATCTTTATGGAACAAAAGGAACATTTATTGTGTAACTGGGAGTCTCATGAGTGCAAACGTCCGAAGATCATCAAAGGTAAGCGATTCATTGTATTGCTTTCGTGACCAATCTACTTTGCTGCTAGCTGTTGGTAATGTTTTGTCTGCTGAGAGAGATGTCCTTACATTAACACTTGGATAGCTTTTGCTGTAAAGCTTTTTTGAAATAGGACATGCCAGGTGGATTAACAACAAGCTAAGCTGTGTTTTGGTATATTGCACTTGTGATTTCATGAAAATTAAATATTTTTAGTAATTTAATTTGAATTTGGCACTCTGCAATTCAGTGGATGTTGACAAAAATGATTCCACTAACGGGATGGGTGCGCCAAGAAGTTAACAACATGCTGCTCTCACGTCACAGATTATGAAATGCTTGGAAAGACTGGTCCTTAAAACCTGTTTGTGATAGGGGGCAGCATTTTCACATTCGGATGAAAAGCGTGCCCAGAATAAACTGCCTGCTACTCAGGCCCAGAAGCCTAATATATGCATATTATTAATAGCTTTGGATAGAAAACACTCTGAAGTTTCTAAAACTGTTTGAATGATGTCTGTGAGTATAACATAACTCATATGGCAGTTGAAAACCTGAGAAAAATCGAACCAGGAAGTGGGAAATCTTAGGTATGTAGTTTTTCAACTCATTGTCTTTCCAAGATACAGTGTAAATGGAGTCGTATTGCACTTCCTAAGGCTTCCACTAGATGTCAACGGTCTTTATAACCTTGTTTCAGGCTTCTACTGTGAAGGGGGAGCGAATAAGAGCTGTTTGAGTCAGGGGTCTGGCAGAAGGCCATGAGCTAAATCATGCGCGTGGCCGTGAGAGCGAGCTCTGTTCCTTTTCATTTCTAAAGACAAAGGAATTGTTTGGTTGGAATATTATTGAAGAGTTTTGATAAAAACATCCTAAAGATTGATTCTATACATTGTTTGACATGTTTCTACGAACTGTAATGTAACTTTTTAGACTTTTCGTCTGAACTATCATCTGGACTTGCCCGCGCCTCTTGAATTTGGATTTGTGAACTAAGCGCGTGTACAAAAAGGAGGTATTTGGACATAAATTATGGAAATTATCCATCAAAACAAACATTTATTGTGGAACTGGGATTCCTGGGAGTGCATTCTGATGAAGATCATCAAAGGTAAGTGAATATTTATAATGCTATTTCTGACTTTTACTGACTCCACAACATGGCGGGTATCTCTATGGCTTGTTTTTGTGTCTGATTGCTGTACTCAGATTATTGCATGGTGTGCTTTTTCCGTAAAGCTTTTTTGAAATCTGACACAGCGGTTGCATTAAGGATAATTATATCTTTAATTCTGTGCATAACACTTGTATCTTTTATCAAAGTTTATGATGGGTATTTCTGTAAATTGATGTGGCTCTCTACAAATTTGCTGGAGGTTTTCGAGACACAACATTACTGAACATAACGCGCCAATGTAAACTGAGATTTTGGGATATAAATATGAACTTTATCAAACATAACATACATGTATTGTGTAACATGAAGTCCTATGAGTGCCATCTGATGAAGATCATCAAAGGTTAGTGATACTTTTTTCTCTATTTCTGCTTTTTGTGACTCCTCTCTTTGGCTGGAAAATGGCTGTATGCTTTTTTGTGACTAGGCTCTAACCTAACATAATCATATGGTGTGCTTTCGCTGTAAAGCTTTTTTGAAATCAGACACTGTCACGATCGTTATAAGGAGTGGACCAAGATGCAGCGTGGTATGTTTCCATCCTTAATTTTTTTAATAGAAAACTTTAAAGAACAAAAGAACAAAACGACCAACTATACATAGACAAGATCCCACAAAGCACAATGGGAAAACGGCTACCTAAATATGATCCCCAATCAGAGACAACGATAAACAGCTGCCTCTGATTGGGAACCATACATAGAAATATAATTCACCTAGATAACCCACCCTTAAATCACACCCCGACCTAACCAACATAGAGAATACAAGCTCTCTATGGTCAGGGTGTGACAGACACGATGGGTAGATTAACAAGAAGTTAAGCTTTTATTTGGTGTATTGCACTTTTGAATGTATGAAAGTTAAATATTTCTCAAAATATTTTTGAATTTTGCGCTCTGCCTTGTCAGCGGATGTTGTCGAGGGGTTCCGCCAGCCTTAAGATTAACATCCTACATCCTACTGCCCACCGTTCAGTCCTACCTTGAGCCCTACCAGTTTGCTTACAAAGCGTGGAGAGGAACTGATGACGCGGTAGAGGGAACTGGGAATTAAGCATGCATCCTGTTTGTGAATCTCAGCTCTGTCTTCAACACCATCCGATGGCACACTATGATCCAGAAGCTCAATAACCTGGATGTATCTCCCTCCATCATCCGCTGGATCCACAACTTTTTAGGTCGCAGAACGCAGGCCGTGAGGATAGATAACACCCTGTCCTCTGTGTGCATATCCAACACAGGCGCGCCACAGGGTTGCGTCCTTAGTCCGTTCCTTTACACCCTGTATACCAATGACTGCCAAAGCAGTACACTCCTTTTCAAGTACTCTGGTGACACAGCCATCCTGTCCCTCCTGATCAACCCCCCACCCTCCATCCAGCTATGTCAAGCATCTGGTACCCAATTCAGTGAATACTGTCGCAATAACTACCTGGATCTGAACGTCTCCAAAACAATATAAATTACAATTGACTCCCGCAAAAAAACACCTGTGATGGCCCTATCCTCATTAACCTCTCTAGGGTATTGGGACGCTAGAGTCCCACCTGGCCAACATCCAGTGAGATTGTAGAGCGCCAAATTCAAATACAGAAATACTCATTATAAAAATTCAGAAAAGATACTACTATTTTACAAAGGTTTAAAGATTAACTTCATGTCAATCCAACCACAGTGTCAGATTTTAAAAATGCTTTACGGCGAAAGAATACCTTACAATTATTTGAGAACATAGCCCAGCAGACAAATCATTACAAACAGTAACCAGCCAAGTAGAAGAGTTACACAAGTCAGAAATAGAGATAAAATGAATCACTTACCTTTGATGATCTTCATATGTTTGCACTCAGAAGACATTAATGTATTCAATAAATGTCAATTTTGTTCGATAAAGTCTCTCTTTACATCTGAAAACCTCCGTTTTGTTCGTGCGTTTTCTTCAGTAATCCACAGGCTCAAACACTGTCACAACAGGCAGACAAAAAATCAAAATTGTATCCGTAAAGTTCATAGAAGCATGTCAAACGATGTTTTTATTCAATCCTCAGGTTGTTTTTAGCCTAAATAGTCGACAATATTTCAACTGGACAATAACGTTGTCAATATAAAAGGTAAGCAAGAAAGGCACTCTCTCTGGTGATACGGCAGGGTGCACTCATTCAGACTGCTCTTACTCCCTCATTTTTCAGAAAACAAGCCTGAAACAATTTCTAAAGATTGGTGACATCGAGTGGAAGGCATAGGACCTGCAATTTGAGTCCTAAGTCAATGGATACTGTAATGGCATTGAATAGAAAACTACAAACAAACAGAAAATTCCTACTTCCTGAATGTATTTTTCTCAGGTTTTCACCTGCCAAATCAGTTTTGTTATACTCACAGACATTATTTTAACAGTTTTGGAAACTATAGAGTGTTTTCTATCCAACTCTACTAATTATCTGAGCCTGAGTAGAAGGCAGTTTAATTAGGGCATGCTTTTCATCCAAAATTCCAAATGCTGCCCCCTACCCTAGAGAAGTTAAATGAGAGGCCGTCGCAATAGTTCCTTCAATCAAATATCTCGGAATAACAGACCTCAAGCTCACCTTTGAACAACATACCACTCGAATAACTAAGAAATCACAGCAGCGTCTGTCTGTTATCAGACGTATGCGCAACCTGTCCGTTAAACCCAAACTCGTTCTGCTACTGTATCGGAGCATCATCCCCTCTCATACGCTCACAACACAACAAACTCTTAAAGATCACACAAATGGCATTTAAACTGATTGGATTCCCCGCAACTCAACTCTCTCTTCTGAATGATCCACGCCATATAATCTCCATCCCAGACCACCCACTTCACCTTTGCTTTGAACTACTCCCATTAGGTAGGAGATACCAGACAATGTTTCATCCTGAGGGCAATCACCATAGTGGACAATTCCATGTAATTTATCCCATGGGCAGGGGACTATTCATGTCTGGCTGTTTGTTCTTTTTTTTTTCACATTTGTTATATGTATTCATTTGTGAGCTGTGCCAAGATTTTCCTCTTGTAGGACAATAAAAGTGATTCTGATTCTGATAAGCTGTTTTCTCTTCGTGTGTTCCAAATGGCACCCTATTCCCTATATAATGTACAAATTTTGACCTGGGCTCATACTGCTATTGTATGTTGATGACAAATGATGACCCTGTTTTGGTAGTGATGGTGTGGTTTGAAGTTGTGTTGAGATGGTTTAAGTTGGATAAGTAGATCTAAGTCCAATAGTGTTGCTGTTCATATGTTGAAGTGATAATGTCATGCGGTACAGTATATGACATATAACAAATGAAAGTCATATCATATGCCAAATATGTAGATTCCTTTGTCTACAATTACTGTATTCCATGACCATCCGTAGTGTCGGTTCTGCCATGCAGCTAGCCTCAGCCCGTTGCATCCCAAAATGGCTCCCTATTCCCTATGTAATGCACTACTTTTGACAAAAGCCCTATGGGTCCTGGTCAAAAGTAGTGAACTATATAGGAAATAGAGTGCCATTTGGGACAAAGACCTGTGTTATAGAGAGAAGTGAGTAAAATGAGTCAGTGGTGCAGAAAGGTTATGGGCTGAAGAGCAGCTCAGAGAACACAGCTCTCTGATTATAGCAGCTCTCCTATTGAACTCTGCCTGCATCCCAAATTACACACTATTTCCTATACAGTGCACTACATTTTACCAGGGCCCATAAGTGCACTATATAAGCAATAGGGTGCCATTTGGCAAGCAGCCCCTGGCTTTGTGACAATCAAAGACACAATTAGTCTCAACAATACAAGGAGCCTCTTACCCGGTCTTTTACCTGCTCTCATCCCTGTCTATAATTCAATTTAACAAAGCAGCAAATATGATCGCTATGCTGATTCTAGTCAGACAGACAGATTCCCTGTTCCATTGTTTTCCTGTTGTAATTGAGTCACAGATGACTAAATGACTGTCCTCTGAGCGTAATGGAGAAACATGAGATTCCCCCTCTTCAATAGTTCTCTCTCTTCATTTCTTCATCTCTCCCTCTATCTCCTCCTTTTCAATCTCTCTCTCTCTCTCTCTCTCTCTCTCACTCTCACTCTCACTCACTCCCTTCTCTTACTGTCATAAGCCCACAGTTGGAGTAGCAAGATGGTTGTTCTTACCTTCTTGTCTTGTGGGTGAATAAGATATTGTTAGTGTAATTACAGTGGGGCAAAAAAGTATTTAGTCAGCCACCAATTATGCAAGTTCTCCAACTTAAACAAAAAGATGAGAGGCCTGTCATTTTCATCATAGGTACACTTAAACTATGACAGACAAAATGAGAAAGAAAATCCAGAAAATCACATTGTAGGATTTTTAATGAATTTATTTACAAATTATGTTGGAAAATACGTATTTGGTCAATAACAAAAGTTTATCTCAATACTTTGTTATTTACCCTTTGTTGGCAATGACAGAGGTCAAACGTTTTCTGTAAGTCTTCACGAGGTTTTCACACACTGTTGCTGGTATTTTGGCCAATTCCTCCATGCAGATCTCCTCTAGAGCAGTGATGTTTCTGGGCTGTTGCTGGGCAACACGGACTTTCAACTCCCTCCAAAGATTTTCTATGGGGTTGAGATCTGGAGACTGGCTAGGCCACTCCAGGACCTTGAAATGCTTCTTACGAAGCCAATCCTTCGTTGCCCGGGCGGTGTGTTTGGGATCACTGTCATGCTGAAAGACCCAACCACGTTTCATCTTCAATGCCCTTGCTGATGGAAGGTTTTCACTCAAAATCTCACGATACATGGCCCCATTCATTCTTTCCTTTACACGGATCAGTCATCCTGGTCCCTTTGCAGAAAAACATCCCCAAAGCATGATGTTTCCATGCTTCACAGTAGGTATGGTGTTCTTTGGATGCAACTCAGTATTCTTTGTCCTCCAAACACAACAAGTTGAGTTTTTACCAAAAAGTTATATTTTGGTTTTATCTGACCATATGACATTCTCCCAATCTTCTTCTCGATCATCCAAATGCTCTCTAGCAAACTTCAGACGGGCCTGGACATGTACTGGCTTAAGCAGGGGGACACGTCTGGCACTGCAGTATCTGAGTCCCTGGCGGCGTAGTGTGTTAGTGATAGTAGGCTTTGTTACTTTGGTCCCAGCTCTCTGCAGGTCATTCACTAAATCTCCCCGTGTGGTTCTGGGATTCTTGTGATCGTTTTGACCCCACAGGGTGAGATCTTGCGTGGAGCACCAGATCGAGGGAGATAATCAGTGGTCTTGTATGTCTTCCATTTCCTAATAATTGCTCCCACAGTTGATTTCTTCAAACAAAGCTGCTTACCTATTGCAGATTCAGTCTTCCCAGCCTGGTGCAGGTCTACAATTTTGTTTCTGGTGTCCTTTGACAGCTCTTTGGTCTTGGCCATAGTGGAGTTTGGAGTGTGACTGTTTGAGGTTGTGGACAGGTGTCCTTTATACTGATAACAAGTTCAAACAGGTGCCATTAATATAGGTAAAGAGTGGAGGACAGAGGAGCCTCTTAAAGACCAAGTTACAGGTCTGTGAGAGCCAGAAATCTTGCTTGTTTGTAGGTGACCAAATACTTATTTTCCAACATATTTTGCAAATAAATTCATAAAAAATCCTACAATGTGATTTTCTGGATTTTCTTTCTAATTTTGTCTGTCATAGTTGAAGTGTACCTATGATGAAAATTAGAAGACTCTCTCATCTTTTTAAGTGGGAGAACTTGCACAATTGGTGGCTGACTAAATACTTTTTTACCCCACTGTATATGTTAGGGAACCTTTGGTCATTTGCATGTCAATGCATTTTTAGTACTCCATATTAACACGTTTCCTTATTTCCAACATTACTGACCTACTGTACAGTACAAATCTTATTAAAGTGGTAAAAATGGTCTCTGTGTGAAATCTCTTACAATATAATAATTATGGTCCATTCCATAAGCCATCATCCGTAATGACTAAACGGGAGGATTTGAGTGTTATCAGTAATTTACTGTAATTAGTCTACTTTTAAGTACTCTTTGTTCCAATGCTCCTCCTTCTCTTCCCTTCATCTCATATGTTGAAGGACTGACAGCCTCTAAGGTCAGTGTTCCCAACCTGAAATAGCCTCCCTTCTTTTGTTATACATATTGCAGTTCCACTGCATTGTTTGATGCAGAGTCTTTTATTCATGGGTCTCTCAAAAATGCAAAAGAAATGCCACAAAAATGCAACCAGAATCTTAATTCCTCTTCTTCCCTCATCCATCTGCAGTAGAGCAGGCAGAGTGGGGCAGAACAGAACAGAACAGAGAGTGAAATAAAAATAGAGAGAGAGGCTTCTAAACTCTGCCAAGGTCATTGATGAAAACAACAGGGACCTGGGGATTTGTCGGTATGTCTTACGAGAATTAATAGATTGGCAGAAGGCAATTACCGGGAGGTCGCAGAGCCTCATGCACATGATAAACGGAGGAGCCGGCAGAACACAACCTGATCGGGATTATGATGTCCAAATTTCCATATCTGTCATCATAACCCCACTGCCGCCGGCAGGTTATTGAATGAGAGTAATCTTGATGGGGAATATGTAACGATTAGTTAACAAATCTGTACGGTCAATCTGTCAATTAGAATGGTACTATTAGAATGTTCTCTGGGTATTTTTGTATCAAGTTGGCTACACATGACACGCAAGGGTGGATTTCTGCTTGTCATTTAGCTTCTATGACTCATCCCCAAATGATTGCAAAAGTGTTTCAATTTCACAGGTAGAAAATGTCAGCTCATTCAGAATGTTCCTTTCACACTGCAGCAGCAGCTCTTCTCTCTAAAAGCTGATCAGTCATCATTAGATCCCTCACCTCCCGTCATTGACAAGTCCTGTCAATCTTGCATTGTGAAGGTGGCGGCTGCTGTTGTCGAGCAGGCATACGTATAATAGAGGCCCATGTCCATCCCAAATGGCACCCTTTTCCCTAAATAGTGCAATACTTTTAACCAGACCCCTATGTGCCATGGTCAAAAGTAGTGCACTGTAAAGGGAATAGGGGGCCATTTGGGACTCCAACTCAGAGAAAAGTACAGTCAAGCTAAGGTTTGTCCTTCATAAAGACATGACAGGGCACTTTATAAGGGAATGAGGATGAGTGGATGATGCCAGGTTGGTACTAAGGCAAGATGGATGTGGTACATCTCCTTACCCAGGCAGGGCAGGGCACAGCAATGCTGCCGCAGCAGACAACACAACACGCTCGCACAATCTGTCAAGTTGTCTGTCTCAGTTTGCATACAGAAAGAGGCCAGCCAGACCTCAGTTTATAAATTGCACTAATTCCATTCTCTAGCTATTCTACAATATATGAAAGAGTTAACAAATATTCTTAATAAAACAGAGAGAGAAACCAAATGTGTCTGGGTAGAGATTGTGATGCATAGAATAATAGCAGCAACTAGTAAAGTGTGAATGTTTGCCATCCATCTCGTTGCGAAGCTAAGCGTTCATTTCGCTCCCATTTGTCAGCAGTGGACAATATGGGGACAGTTAAAGGGGATATAATAGATGACATGTATCAACCGCAGTTTGTAGAACCACGTGTCAAATTAATCTTGCTGTTCGTCCTTTGTGGACAAATTATATTCCCAGGTGACAAAAACACGTTGGCATGTCACCCTCCACTAAAGCCAAAGTCTGACTGCCATTTTAAATCCCTGTGTTTGTTTTTTTGATCCAGCCTATCCAGGAATGGGACAACATGGAATATGTCGAAAATAGTTACATTTAACCACAGTTGTTATATATAAACCATATCTTACATATTAGTTGTATTTCACTTGCAGTGACATATTACTGATACTATATGTGACTATCCTTATGTATTTAATTTTGACACTGCTTTGTTTGAAAAGAAAGCATGGCTATATGCATTTCATGCATATAGGTGGGTATACATTATGTCTCACTGTTGTGTATTGTTCAGTGTGGCTGAGGAAAGCTAGACCTCACAGGAAAAGCCAGCGTGTCGGACAAAGCAGAGCATTAGAGCCGGTGCTTGCCTCTTCTCCTAAGGGACGGCTGAAGCAGAACCTGTTCTGGTTACTCCCCCTCATTTCTCATAACACTCCCCCTTTCCCCCTCTCCTCCACTTTCTGGTTCCCCTCTGTTCCCCCCTGCCTCATCTCTCCCTCTGCTCCCCTTCCCCTGCCATATGCTCCACCTCTCCTCCCCCTCAGAGAAATCTTCTTTAAGGACTGTGTGGAATGGATGCCAACAGAATAACAGGAATAACAACTCTTGTAACATAAATGATGTCTCAATGAGATGTGTACAGTAAATAAAGGAAGGTTAAATGAAATAACAGAAAGGACTAGACCTCTAACTCTCTTGGTAAATAAATTATACTGACTCTTTCCAATCACTGGACTGAGTCCACCATACCACGGACAGACAGGATGCATCCCAAATGGCCTCCTATTCCCTATTTACTGCCCTCCTTTGGACCAGGGCCCAAAGTCAAAAGGGTGCCATTTGGGAGACACACACAGATCCATCCAACCTTTCTCCACATATATTTATAACCACAGCATTTGTACTGTCAGAGACATTTATACTTTCTCTGAGGCCCACCTCATCAATCCCAGTGTATACCCAAGTTCCTCCTTACTGTTACAGACGTCTTCTAGGTCACAGACACAACTCAAATTGGCTAATCATTTGAAAAGTAGTGACAAAATGTAGTTGTCCATAATGTGAATGTTTAAAAAATAACATCAACATAATGTGTGTAATGTGTGTAGGTGTCCATATATACATCCATATACGTTCATTTTTTCAACTGGTACAGTGGGACCTTCAGATGAGTCTTCTTAGGCCTGTGGGCATCCTAGAGCAAAACAATTGACATGTACGTGTTTGTGACAGTCTTGCCGTATCAGTGTGTAGCCCAAACTGTTTGTACGTATGAGTTGTGTGTTATATCCTGCTCCAGAAGAGAATGTCAATGTTGTAGAATGATCTAAGGGTGCTTCCCAAAATGGCACCTTATTCCCTACATACCTATGGATCTGGGTAGAAAGTAGTGCATTACAGTGCATTCCCGAAAGTATTCAGACCCCTTCCCCTTTTCCACATTTTGTTACATTACAGCCTTATTCTAAAACTGACTAAATGAAATACCTTATTTACATTAGTGTTCAAACCCTTTGCTATGAGAATCGAAATAGAGCTCGGTGCATCCTGTTTCCAGTGATCATCCTTGAGATGTTTCTACAACTTGATTAGAGTCCACCTGTGGTAAACCTGTGGTAAATTCAATTGATTGGGCATGATTTGTAAAGGCACACACCTGTCTATATAAGGTTTCACAGTTGACAGTGCATGTCAGAGCAAAGACCAAGCCATGAGGTTGAAGGAATTGTCCGTAGAGCTCCTAGACAGGATGTGTCAAGGCACATATCTGAAGAAAGGGTACCAAAATAATTTGTGCAGCATTGAAGGTCCCCAAGAACACAGTGGCCTCCATCATTCTTAAATGGAAGAAGTTTGGAACCACCAAGACTCTTCCGGCCAAACTGAGCAATCAGAGGAGCAGGGCCTTGGTCAGGGAGGTGACCAAGAACCCGATGGTCACTCTGACAGAGCTCCAGAGTTCTTCTGTGGAGATGGGAGAACCTTCCAGAAGGACAGCCATCTTGGCAACAGTCCACCAATCAGGCCTTTATGATAGATTGGCTAGATGGAAGTCACTCCTCAGTAAAAGGCAGATGTCATCCCGCTTGGAGTTTGCCAAATACACCTAAAGGACTCTAAGATCATGAGAAACAAGATTCTCTGGTCTGATGAAAACAAGATTGAACTCTTTGGCATGAATGCCAAGCATTACGACTGGAGGAAACCTGGCACCATCCCTACAGTGAGGAATGGAGGTGGCAGCATCATGATGTGGGGATGTTTTTCAGCGGCAGGGACTGGGAGACTAGTCAGGATTGAGGGAAAGCTGAACGGAGCAAAGTACAGAGAGATCCTTGATGAAAACCTGCTCCAGAGCGCTCAGGACCTCAGACTGGGGCGAAGGAATGTCATTGAGTGACCTAGAAACAATCTGGACTTGAACCCGATCAAACATCTCTGGAGAGACCCAAAATAGCTGTGCAGCGATGCTCCTCATCCAACCTGACAGAGCTTGAGATGATCTGCCGAGAAGAATGGGAGAAACTCCCCAAATACAGGTGTGCCAAGCTTGTAGCGTCATACCCAAGTAGACTTGAGGTTGTAGTCTCTGCCAAAGGTGCTTCAACAAAGTACTGAGTAAAGGTTCTGAATACTTATGTAAATGTGATATTTAAGTTTTTTATTTGTGATAAATTAGCAAAAATTTAAATTAAATAAAAAAACAGTTTTTGCATTGTCATTATGAGGTTTTAGAACAAGGCTGTAACATAACAAAATGTCTGAACACTTTCCGAATGAACTGTATATAGGCAACAGGGTGCTGTTAGGGATGCAGGCTAACAGCGGCATGCTACTTTATGTAGTGTACTGTAACTATGCACTCATGCAATGTAAATCGTTCATAAAATATTTCACAACATTTTACAATCCTGGACAGATGCACAGAAACATATATCAGGAAATTAAGGTATACAACTTCACCAAAAATGATGAGCACACATTGATGAGGCAGATGGCCAGACAGATGGAAACAATGACAAGAAGTTACCATGTGGGGAATTGTAGGTGGCTCGCTTCAGCTCATTGTGTCTTGTTATTGATACCATTTCTTGATTTGAGGTGTTTTGTCTCATGTCATGTTTATACTACTATGGCTCAGATTTGCTAGCTAGCTAACCAACAACGGTAACAATGTATTTGCGAGTCTACAAGTGCTCATTGTGCAAATTTATTTATGTTTTCAATAAACATTTGGAGACAAATAATAGTTTAGATGTTGTCAACAATCCAGGCCAACTGTGTCTGTTTTGCACCATAGTTGCGCATGCGCCGGTTTTGTTGCTAAACAACCAACCCGTCTACACAGTTTGTATGTCCAGATCTGTCCCTCTCCTTGTAGCTGTGTACAGAGAGAGGATGTTGGGTGTTGTCATGTACGACAGTAGCCTGAGGCAAAGCACAAACAAACAATCCAACAAACAAACACGCATACTATAAAGTCAAGACAACATGCATATTTATTTAACACTGGCCCTGCAGGCTCAAATATAACTCATTGCTTTGTTGATCTCTTGTTTTGCCTTTGGCCTATTTTAAAACAGCCTGCCAAGAGAGCAGTAGGACTCTCCATTGCACCCAAACATGACATGCAGGCACATTGTGGTGAAAACATGTTTCTCTGACAAAACAAAAGAGTATAAAAAGATCTGCTGCTCTGGTGGAGATCTCTAAATGAAGGGTTGCCACAGTGGTGGGGAATTGCTTTGTAAAGTAAGTGCCTCTAGGCGCAAGATTTGTGTCCCAAATGGCATCCCATTCCCTACATAGTGCACTACTTTTGAACGGGAGCCCTATGGAGCACTACATAGGGAATAGGGTGCCATTTGGGACGCTACCAAGGGATCATTAGTTACTATACGTCTAACAGCAGGATGCCTGGTCTACGTATGGCCGTGATAGAACACACTGCATACACAGACTGCACGCATGCACACACACACACGCTGCCAGTGACAGCTGAACCTTGTGCATTAAAGCAATGGGGAATAGATAGATATAAGTGGTTGATGTGTCTAGGTAGTGGGCTCCAAAACAAATGGCTAACTGACTGGGTGTGTAACAATGACCATGAATGGTGTCCTGACTGCAACGGTATCCTAGAATTGAAAGTCCATACTAAGAAGTAGAAATCGACACACAACTCAGTATCAGTATGTGCAGGTCAGGCCTACAGTGATTTCAGATAGTATTAAGACCCCTTGACTTTCTCCACATTTTGTTAGGTTACAGCCTTATTCTAAACGTGATTAAATTGTTTTTCCCGTCATCAACCTATACACAATAAATCAAATTAAATCAAATTGTATTAGTCACATGCGCCAAAAACAACAGGTGTAGGTAGACCTTACAGTGAAATGCTTACTTACAGGTCCCTAACCAACAAAGCAGTTAAAAAAAATATGAATAAGAAATAAAAGAAACAAGTAAATAAACAACAGCAGTAAAATAACAATAGCGAGACTATAAAAAGGGGGTACCGGTACAGAGTCAATGTGCGGGGACACCGGTTAGTCGAGGTTATTGAGGTAATATGTACATGTAGGTAGAGTTATTAGTGACTATGCATAGATAATAACAGAGAGTAGCAGCGGCATAAAAGGGACGCACCCAAAGAGGGGGCAATGCAAATAGTCTGGGTAGCCATTTGATTAGATGTTCAGGAGTTGTATGCCTTCTGGTTGGGATATGTACGTACGGTCACTGTGTGGACAACGTCATCGATGCATTGATGAAGCCAATGACTGATGTGGTGAACTCCTCAATGCCATCGGAAGAATCCCAAAATATATTCCAGTCTGTGCTAGCAAAACAGTCCTGTAGCTTAGTAACTGCTTCATCTGAACACGTTTTAATTGACCGGGTCACTGGTGCTTCCTGCTATAATATTTGCTTGTAAGCAGGAATCAGCAGGATATAATTTGGTCATATTTTCCAAATGGAGGGTGAAGGAGAGCTTTGTCTGTGTCTCTGTGTACCCCATAATGACAAAGCAAAAACTGTTTTTTACAGAAGTATTCAGACCCTTTACTCGGTACTTTGTTGAAGCACCTTTGACAGCGATTACAGCCTCGAGTGGTCTTGGGTATGACGCTACAAGCTTGGCAGGCCTGTATTTGGGGAGTTTCTCTCATTCTTCTCTGCAGATCCTCTCAAGCTCTGTCAGGTTGGATGGGGAGTGTTGCTGCACAGCTATTTTCAGGTCTCTTCAGAGATGTTTGATTGGGTTCAAGCCCAGGCTCTGGCTGGGCCACTCAAGGACATTCAGAGACTTGTCCTGAAGCCACTCCTGCATTGTCTTGGCTGTGGGCTTAGGGTCATTGTCATGTTGGAAGGTTGAATCTTCGTCTGAGGTCCTGAGCGCTCTGGAGCAGGTTTTCATCAAGGAATCTGTACATTGCTCCGTTCATCTTTGCCTCGACCCTGAGTAGTCTCCCAGTCCCCACAGCAATGTTGCCACCACCATGCTTTCCATAGGGATGGTGCCGGGTTTCCTCCAGACGTCACGCCTGGCAGTCAGGCCAAAGAGTTCAATCTTGGTTTCGTCAGACCAGAGAATCTTGTTTCTCATGGTCTGAGAGTCTTGAGGTGCCTTTTGCCAAACTCCAAGCGGGCTGTCATGTGCCTTTTACTGAGGAGTGGCTTCCGTCTGGGCACTCTACCATAAAGGCCTGATTGGTGGAGTGCTGCAGGCATGGTTGTCCTTTTGGAAGGTTCTCCCATCTCCACAGAGGAACTCTAGAACTCTGTCAGAGAGACCATCAGGTTCTTAGTCACCTCCCTGACCAAGGCCCTTCTCCCCCGATTGCTCAGTTTGGCCGGGTGGCCAACCCTTGAATAGATACAGCAGCTAAAAAGAACTATAAAACACAAGCCACCAACTAAATGAAGATAATGTCCTTTGTGGCGTTATCTTTGTTCATGTCATTACTCACTCATCGACATGCTATGCAATGTATGTGCTCGAACACTGTGCATGATGGAATTGTTGATTTTGTGACTATAGAAGCTCATGTAAATTGCAGATGTTATTCCTCCCTGATATCTATGATACTGCATATGGAGATTAATCTTTAGGATTTGAATAAATAGGTTATTTTACAATGGTGCACATCTCCACAGACACACGCATGGACACACACACGCACACACACAGGCACAGGCACACGCACACACACACAGACACTCACAAACATTATTTAGATCTTTGTGGGTTCATAGTGGAGGACAGATAGAGCCCTGTGCTGCTGCGGCTCTACAATGTAATGACCACTGTGGAATAGTTAGATCTGATTAAAAGAGATCTGACTAATAACCCAGAGATGGCTGGTCGGTGTCAGTGGAGAATTAAGAGGTGTCTGATGCAATGAGGAGGCTGTACATGGTCCTCTCTAATCCCTGATTCCCCGCGTTGGTTTATTGGAAAGGAGATGGATCATTAGACTGAGCTCTAGCTGGTTGTTTCTGGTCGGATTGTCGAATTGAATTTCATTACATTTTCTCTTTGCTTAATTAGATTGTAGTCTCTATGAGACTAATACCATTGGAATAATGAAGTGATGATGACAGGAAATGAGTTTTGTGTTAATTTCAGAGAGGGTAGGATGTAAAGCACATCAAGTTTGCATTCCAAATGGCAGCTTACAGTATATACTGTAGTGCACTACTTTGGAGATCTGGTCAAAATGACTGAGCTATATATCAAGGGGATAGTTTTTCTTTCTGTACGCACATCAAGTCTTCATTACCTCTACACTTTCACATCAGAAGTAACGTGTATTCATGGATGTTGTCGTTTCTCTACAAGTAGGGTGAGTCAACATGTTTTATCTACTTCACACACAAACCATACACACAAACACACATAAATCAATGCCATGGACAGCCACATCATATTTAGCTTACAATGTTTGGACTAAATCGTTTTTTGTATATTTGAGTTACCACAGTATTAGACTAAGCATAGGTGATTAGATGATGTTGAAATGGTGCTGGAATAGTGGAGGCAGCTCCTGTTTTCTTTGTAACTTTCGGTAACTCTCCGTGGTTCTAAATCAATAGTTGTTTAGTAGTCCGATAAGGTCGGACACATTCACTTGTTTGACCATGCTGTAGGACAAACAATTGTTTGTTACATGCAATATGTTTTGTGGACTTCACCGGACAGATGTTCTCCGGTTTTGTGATGAAACTAATTTGTGATGAAACAACAGTCTTAAACAAATCAAAATCTACTTTATATTTAAGATTCTTCAAAGTAGCCACCCTTTGCCTTCATGACAGCTTTGCATACTTTTGGCATTCTCTCAACCAGCTTCATGAGCTAGTCACCTGGAATGAACTTCAATTAACAGGTGTGCCTTGTTAAAAGTTCATTTGTAAGGAATTTCTTTCCTTCTTAATGCATTTGAGACAATCAGTTGGGTTGTGACAAGGTAGGGGTGAAATACGGAAGATAGCCCTATTTGGTAAAATACCAAGTCCATATTATGGCAAAAACAATTCAAATAAGCAAAGAGAAAAGACAGTCCATCATTACTTTAAGACATGAAGGTTAGTCAATCTGGAGAATTTCAAGAACTTTGGAAGTTTCTTCAAGTGCAGTCGCAAAAACCATCAAGCGCTATGATGAAACTGGCTCTCATGAGGACAGCCAAAGAAAAGGAAGACACAGAGTTACCTCTTCTACTGTGGATAAGTTTATTGGAGTTAACAGCCTCAGAAATTGGAGCCCAAATAAATGTTTCACAGAGTTCAAGTCACAGACACATCTCAACATCAACTCTTCAGAGGACTCTGTGTGAATCAGGCAATCCAGGATTCCAGGTGAAGCTGGTTGAGAAAATGCCAAGAGTGCAAAGCTGTCATCAAGGCAAAGGGTGGCTAATTTGAAGAATCTAAAATCTAAAATATTATTTGTTTTACACATTTTTGGTTCCTACACGATTCCATGTGTTATTTCATAGTTTTGATGTCTTCACTATTATTCTACAATGTAGAAAATAGTAAAAGTAAAGAAAAACCCTTGAATGAGTAGGTGTGTCCAAACTTTTGACAGGTACTGTAGGCTGTAATATGGCTTTCTGGAGGAGAGGGGACTTGGCTTCCCTGGTGATTTTACCCAAGCACCGCTACTGCACATCAGTTGACCCGATTTGGTTTTGCCCTGATCAATTTCAGATAAGATAATAGATAATAGTTTCAAAACTAAATGACAAAATTAGTTTATTTTTTACGACAGTATGCCAGATGTACAAGTCTAAAGGGCACAACATGATGCAGGCTTCAACTTTTCTCAAAAACAAAGGCTTCAATTATTAAATCCCTCAATGTAGAGCGCATTTGACAGTCTTTAAACACCAGTCCCCTGGGACCAGTAATACATGTATGATTCAACATGTACAATTATCACACAGTAATTGCAGGGTAGCCACTTTATCTGATTCCATCTCATAGTCTAGTGAACACCTATTTTGTAACTCAGTGTGTTACCATCCGACCTGCTAGGTTTAGCATAACATTCCATACATATCCAACAAGAGTATTGAGAGACAGAAAGACAGAGAGAGTGAGAGAGGGAGAGAGGAGGGGGAGAGGGACAGGGGGTGAAAAGGGGGGAGGGTAGAGAGGAAGGAAACAGGCAGTCTCGAGAGTAGAGGTAGATATTGTTTCATGGACAATGAAGCAGCTTTAAATGATGGAGAGACTTGAGAGGGAACACAATCCTGGCATTGAACAAATAGACTGTGAGGATCGTGTGTCCATGTGGAATTAACCTAACCGCCTGGGATTCAACATTCTACAAAAGACATTGCCTGTGAATAATGTGGATATACCTCAAGGAGGAGAGATATACATGTACACTCCCCTCCGTGTTTATTTATTTACAGAGAAGCAAATTCATTTAAACTTCTCTTGGGTAGGGGGCAGCATTTGGAATTTTGGATGAAAAGCATGCGCAAATTAAACTGCCTTCTACTCAGGCCCAGAAGATAGGATATGCATATAATTAGTGGATTTTGATTAAAAAAAAACACTCTAAGGTTTCCAAAACTGTTAAAATAATGTCTATGAGTATAACAGAACTGATTTAACAGCCTCAGAAATTGCAGCCCAAATAAATGTTTCACAGAGTTCAAGTCACAGACACATCTCAACATCAACTCTTCAGAGGACTCTGCGTGAATCAGGCCTTCATGGTCGAATTGATGCAAAGAAACAACCACTAAATGACACCAGTAAGAAGAAGGAACACGAGTAAGTGACATTAGACCGGTGGAAAACTGTCCTTTGTTTTGATGATTCCAAATTTGAGATTTTTGGTTCAAACCGCCGTGTCTTTGTGAGATGCAGAGTATGTGAACGGATGATCTTTGCATGTGTAGTTCCCACTGTGAAGCATGGAGGAGGAGGTGTGATGGTGTGGGGAGTCTTTGCTGGTGACACTGTCTGTGATTTATTTAGAATTCAAAGCACACTTAACCAGCATGGCTACCAAAGCATTCTTCAGCAATACGCCATCCCATCTGGTTTGTGCTCATTGGGACTATCATTTGTTTTTCAACAGGACAATGACCCAACACACCTCCAGGCTGTCTAAGGTCTATTTGACCAAGAAAGAGAGTGATAGAGTGCTGCATCAAATGAGCTGGTCTCCACAATCACCCGTTTTCAACACAATTGAGATGGTTTGGGATGAGTTGGACCACAGAGTGAAGGCAAAAGCAGCCAACAACTGCTCAGCATATGTGGAAATTCCTTCAAGACTGTTGGAAAAGGATTCCAGGTGAAGCTGGTTGAGAAAATTCCAAGAGTGCAAAGCTGTCATCAAAGCAAAGGGTGACTAATTTGAAGAATCTAACATCTAAAATATGATTTGTTTTACACATTTTTGGTTCCTACACGATTCCCTGTGTTATTTCATAGTTTTGATGTCTTCACTATTATTCTACAATGTAGAAAATAGTAAAAGTAAAGAAAAACCCTTGAATGAGTAGGTGTGTCCAAACTTTTGACAGGTACTGTAGGCTGTAATATGGCTTTCTGGAGGAGAGGGGACTTGGCTTCCCTGGTGATTTTACTCAAGCACCACTACTGCACATCAGTTGGCAGGTGAAAACCTGAGAAAAATCCATTCAGGAAGTAGGAATGTTTTGTTGGTTTGTAGTTTTCTATTCAATGCCATTACAGTATCCATTGACTTAGGACTCAAATTGCAGTTCCTATGCCTTCCACTAGATGTCAACGGTCTTTAGAAATTGTTTCAGGCTTGTATTCTGAAAAATGAGGGAGTAAGAGCAGTCTGACTGAGTGGACCCTGACGTGTCACAGAGTTTTTTCATGCGCGCGAACGAGAGAATGCCTTTCTTGTTTATCTTTTATATTGACAATGTTGTTGTCCGGTTGAAATATTATCTATTTTTTAGGCTAAAAACAACCTAAGGATTGAACATAAACATCGTTTGACATGTTTCTATGAACTTTACGGATACAATTTTGATTTTTTTTTTGTCTGCCTGTTGTGACAGCGTTTGAGCCTGTGGATTACTGAAGAAAACGTGCAACCAAAACGGAGGTTTTCGGATATAAAGACAAACTTTATCGAACAAAACTCTTCTGAGTTCAAACATATGAAGATCATCATAGGTAAGTGATTAATTTTATCTCTATTTCTGACTTGTGTAACTCTTCTACTTTGCTAGTTACCATTTTGTAATCATTTGTCTGCTGGGCTAAGTTCTCAAATAATTGTAAGGTATGCTTTCGCCGTAAAGAATTTTTAAAATCTGACACCGTGGTTGGATTCACAAGAAGTTAATCTTTAAACCTATGTAAAATAGTTATTTTCAGAATTTTTATAATGAGTATTTGAATTTGGCGCTCTGCAATCTCACTGGATGTTGGCCAGGTGGGACGCTAGCATCCCACATACCCTAGAGAGGTTTTAAATATGGCTCTATACTCCAGCATTTTGGATTTAAGATCAAATGTTTCAAATGAGGCAACAATACAGGATATTTTAGGATATTTTCATATAAAGTGCATTTGGAAAGTATTGAGACCCCTTAACCTTTTCCACATTATGTTATGTTACAGGCTTATTTTTTTCCCCTCATCAATCTACACACAATACTCCATAATGACGGAGCAAAAACTGTTGTTCGATCGGTTTCAAGTCCCGGCTTTGGCTGGGACACTCAAGGACATTCAGAGACTCGTCCCGTAGCCACTCCTGCGTTGTCTTGGCTGTGTGCTTAAGGTTGTTGTCTTGTTGGAAGGTGAAACTTTGCCTCAGTCTGAGGTCCTGATTGCTCTGGAGCAGGTTTTCATCAAGGACCTCTCTGTACTTTGCTCCGTTCATCTTTCCCTCGATCCTGACTAGTCTCCCAGTCCCTACCGCTGAAAAACATTGCCACATCATGATGCTGCTAACAACATGCTTCACCGTAGGGATTGTGCCAGGTTTCTTTTAGACGTGACGCTTGGCATTCAGGCCAAAGACTTGGCATTCAGGCCAAAGACGCTTGGCATTCAGGCCAAAACCAATCTTGGTTTCATCAGACCAGCGAATCTTGTTTTTAAGTCCTTTAAGTGCCTTTTGTTAAACTCCAAGTGGGCTTTCATGTGCCTTTTACTGAGGAATGGCTGCCGTCTGGCCACTCTACCACATAGGCCTGATTGGTGGAGTGCTGCAGAGACGGTTGTCCTTCTGATAGGTTCTCCCATCTCCACAGAGAAACCCTAGAGCTTTGTCAGAGTGACCAGCGGGTTCTTGGTCACCTCCCTGACTAAGGCCCTTCTCCCCCGATTGCTCAGTCTGGCCGGGAGGCCAGCACTAGGAAGAATCTTGGTGGTTCCAAACTTCTTCCATTCAAGAAAGATGGAGGCCATTGTGTTCTTGGGGACCTTCACTGCTGCAGAAATTTTTTGGTGTCTGTGCCTCGACACAATCCCGTCTCTGAGCTCTACGGACAATTCCTTCAACCTCTGCTTTCTTTTTGCTCTGAAATGCACTGTCAACTGTGGGATCTTAAATAAACAGGTGCATGCTTTTCCAAATCATGTCCAATATATTGAATTTACCACAGGTCGGCTCCAATCAAGTTGTAGTAACATCTCAATGATGATCAATGGAAACAGGATGCACCTGAGCTTAATTTCAAGTCTCATAGCAAACAGTCTGAATACTTGTGTAACTCAAGTGTTTCTGGGATACGTTTTTATACATTTGCAAACATTTAGAAAAACCTGTTTTTACTTTGTCATTATTGGGTATTGTGTGTAGATTACAGATTATTATTATTTTATATGCATTTCAGAATAAGGCTGTAAAGTAACAAAATGTGGAAAAAGTCAAAGGTCTGAATACTTTCCAAATGTACTGTATATCTGTTTTACAGTTTAGAAATGAATGCACTTAATTTATCTATTCCCCTCATTTGAAGAAGTCATAAGTATTTGGACAAATTCACTTATATTATATTAATTCTTGGCGCACCGATCCCTTTAGCGGGATCATTTTCGTCAACATCCGCTGAATTGCAGAGAGCCAAATTCAAATTAAATTACTAAAAATATTTAATTTTCATGAAATCACAAGTGCAATATACAAAAACACAGTTTAGCTTGTTGTTAATCCACCTGGCGTGTCAGATTTCAAAAAAGCTTTACAGCGAAAGCTATCCAAGCGTTTATGTTAGGACAGCTCTCTCAGCAGACAAAACATTACAAACAGCAAGCAGCAAAGTAGATTGGTCACGAAAGTCAGAAAAGCAATAAAATGAATTGCTTACCTTTTATGTTCTTCGGATGTTGGCACTCACGAGACTCCCAGTTACACAATAAATGTTCATTTTGTTCCATGAAGATTATTTTTATATCCAAAAAACTCAATTTGGTTGCCGCGTTTTGTTCAATAATCCACAGGCTCATGCAGGTCACGACGGGGAGACGAAAATTCCAAATAGTATCCGTAAAGTTCGTAGAAACATGTCAAAAGTTTTTTTAATCAATCCTCAGGTTGTTTTTACAATAAAAAATAAATCATATTTCAACCGGACGGTAGCTTTTTCAATAGGAGAGAGAGAGAAAAGGTCTGCTCCAAGCTGTTGCGCATGCAAAAATCTAAGGACACCCAGCTATCCACTGATGCGATGTGATCATTCTCACTCATTTTTCAGAATAAAACCCTGAAACAATGTCTAAAGACTGTTCACACCATGTGGAAGCCATAGGGAAAGGAAATAGGTTGACATCCCTTTCAATGGAGGGAAGGCATGCAATGCAAGAGGGGTTTCAGAAAAACAGCACTTCCTGGTTGGATTTTCCTCAGGTTTTCGCCTGCAATATCAGTTCTGTTATACTCACAGACAATATTTTGACAGTTTTGGAAACTTTCGAGTATTTTCTGTCCTAATCTGCCAATTATATGCATATTCTGGCTTCTGGGCCTGAGAAATAGGCAGTTTCATTTGGGTACATTTTTCATCCAAACATCAAAACACTGCCCCCTTGTCCCAAGATGTTAACACCTTCCACCCCCAAGCCATAAGACTCCTGAACAGCTAATCAAAGAGCTACCCAGACCCCTCTTTTACGTAATGCTACTCTCTGTTTATTATCTAGGCATTGACACTTTAACTCTACCTATATATATTACCCCAAATGCTTCGACCAACCGGTACCCGCGCACATTGACTCTGTACCGGTACCCCCTGTACATAGCCTCGCTATGGTTATTTTACTGCTGCTGTTTAATTATTTGTTACTTGTATTTTCTATTTTTTACTTATGTATGTTTTACTTAAGAAGCCTTTAGGACCTAGACATGGTGCTCTGGTACCAGAGAGAACAGTCTTTGACTAGGGTGGCTGGAGCCTTTGGGCCTTCCTCTGACACCGCCTCGTATAGAGGTCCTGGATGGCAGGTAGCTTGGCCCCAGTGATGTACCGGGCCATACACACTACCCACTGTAGTGCCTTGCGGTCGGAGGCCGAGCAATTGCCAAACCAGGTAGTGATGCAACCCGTCAGGATGCTCTCGATGGTGCAGCTGTAGAACCTTTTGAGGATCTGAGGACCCATGCCAACTATTTTCAGTCTCTTGGGGGGGAATAGACTTTGTCGTGCCCTCATCACGACTGTTTGGACCATGATCGTTTGTTGGTTATGTGGACACCAAGAAATTTGAAGCTCTCAACCTGCTCCACTACAGCCCCGTTGATGAGGTTGGGGGGAGTGCTTGGTTCTCCTTTTCCTGTAGTCCATGATCATCTCCTTTGGTTTAATCAGGTTGAGGGAGAGGTTGTTGTCCTGGCACCACACGGACAGATCTCTGACCTCCTCCCTGTAGGCTGTTTCATCGTTGTCGGTGATCAGGCCTACCACTGTTGTATCCTCTGCAAACTTGATGATGGTGTTGGGGTCTTGCTTGGCCGTGCAGTCATGAGTGAACAGGGAGTACTGGAGGGGACTGTGGGGCCCCTGTGTTGAGGATCAGCGTGGCAGATGTGTTGTTACCTAACCTTACCACCTGGGAGACGGCTCGTCAGGAAGTCCCGGATCCAGTTGCAGAGGGAAGTGTTTAGTCCCAGGGTCCTTAGTTTAGTGATGAGCTTTGAGGGCACTATGGTGTTGAATGCTGAGCTGTAGTCAATGAATAGCATTCTCACATAGGTGTTCCTTTTGTCCAGGTGGGAAAGGGCAGTGTTGAGTGCAATAGAGATTGCATCATCTGTGGATCTCTTGGGGCGGTATGCAAATTGGAGTGGTTCTAGGTTTTCTGGGATAATGATGTTGATGTGAGCCATGACCAGCCTTTCAAAGCACTTTATGACTACAGATGTGAGTGCTACGGGTCAATAGCCATTTAGGCAGGTTACCTTAGTGTTCTTAGGCACAGGGACTTGAAATATGTTTGAAATATGTTTGTATTACAGACTCAGTCAGGGAGAGGTTGAAAATATCAGTGATGACACTTGCCAGTTGGTCAGCGCATGCTCGGAGTACACGTCCTGGCAATCCATCGGCCCTGCGGCCTTGTGAATGCTGACCTGTTTAAAGGTCTTTCTCACATCGGCTATGGCTAAGCGTGATCACACAGTTGTCCAGAACAGCTGATGCTCTCATGCGTGTTTCAGTGTTACTTGCCTCGAAGCAAGCATAGAAGTAATTTTGCTTGTCTGGTAGGCTCGTGTCACCGGGCAACGTGCGGCTGTGCTTGTTGGATACATTTGCAATTTGTTTTGGTTCTGTTTCAGATCATGATTTCCCCAATAGGAACTGAATGGTGAATGGAGTAAAAAGTCAAACAAAAAAGAACAGCGGGAGCAGTGTGGAACTGCACAGCAAAGTAGATGAGCTCACAGGTATGTCCATCAAATAATGTAGAATGTTTATACAATACTGTAAAGTCAAAGTCTTAAGTGAGTCTTGAGCGAGTCAACCTTAGAAAACCATTGGGCAAAACCAACACCTCAGTTCAGAGAATCTGTGTCCCAAATGGCACCCTATTCCATAAGTGCTGTGGTCAAAAGCAGTGCACTATTGGCATATTAACAAATAAGGACTTACCCTAGTGTTTTACCCAAAAGGCTCAGACCTTTGTGTTTCCAGTTTTTACCTTCCGTGGCCTGGCCCCGGCCCTGACTTGGAGCCAACGCCCTGGCCACTGGCTCTTTTCACCTAGCATTTACATAACAATGGCTAACTGTGAACATGGGTTAACACTTTCCTCGGTTAACACCTTCTCACAAGGAAGTGTCTTGATGATGCAGAGGATGTTGATTCTGCTCTCCACAAGTCTTCAGTATCAGCTCCAGCTATATGGACACACAGTTTCACAAAAATAACACTAGAGCCACATTAGCATAATCACTGGCGAAACACTGGTGCTATAATGCGGGGAAAAAACATATTAGGAGCCATTTGGAAGCCAGACAAATACTGTATATCCAACAGTATGTTCTTAACTAAGTTAATATTCATCTGTCCAGGACCTTCTCCAATTAAAACATAATGCCATGTAATGGTGCCGGTCAAATTAGCTAGAGGCGTATTGTCATTGATTACTAGACATTCATTTTATATATAATTGATGCAACAACTATTCCTCTCTAGCTTTTCACCTACCCCAGTTCTGGTTTGTTTGGGGTTGTATCCCAATGTGTGGAAACATGATAGCAAGGGCTTGTTGTGAGCAAACACTTGTTCACTCATGAGGAAATACAAAATAAAACACTTGCAAACACTTTGGTCGTAGTTCAAGTTTTATTGTCACATGCACAAGTACAGTGAAATGCTTAGCTTGCCAGCTCTACTCAACAGTGCAGTAATAAATATCAACATTGTAAAATATATAATAAGAATCTGTGCATGAATCTCTCTGTCTCTCAAAGGGGCTGTATTGGCATGGGAAACAGGTGTTTACATTGCCATAGGAAATTAAATAAATAATAAACAAAAGTGAGAAGACTCAAAACATCAACAAAAACTTTCCGAATTTAACAAGTAAATATTGCGTGTTATATTAGTGATATGTTATCAACTATATACAGCGTTTTAGCAATGAGCAAAAAGTTGTAGTCTCTATCTGTCAGAATGCAGCGTGGGAAGGCCATGTGCACCACTAACACACTCTAATTGATTATCAGTCAAACCAGCAACAACCAGATGTTCAGAATCCAGGCCATATCATTAGCCTAATAGCAAGCATTAGCATGAAGAATGTCAACCTACCTTTAATTGATGTGATGAGCACAACACTATAAATCCCAGCTGATGTCTTGATTTGGGAGGCCAATACAGTGACAAGCAACAACTGTTGTACAGTGCAGCAGAAAGAAGAGCAGGTCAATAAGGAATAAATAAATGTGTGTTTATTCCTTATTGACTTGCTCTTCTTTCTGCTGCACTGTACAACAGTTATTTTACAATTTACACTTTTAAATGTGCCTTTAGAAGCCATGCAATTCAATAATTTAAAACAAAAGCAATTTAGGTCAAACAAGTTTATATTAACAAAGAAAACAGAGGGACTAACAGTACAGATAGATATAAATAAAAACAGTAACATAGAGATACAGAATAAGTTAGAGGAAAAACAAAAATAACTTATTCAAGAAAGATCAAGTGTAATATATTATAAAAATAAAGCGAACTGGATGCAATATTGGGGAAATACACCAAATAATGTTTTAAAATTTAACATAGAAATGCTATCAAAAATAATTTACTGAAACTTGTCACTAATGACCGAGTCATCCAAGATTCGCCCCAAAAAACTTGAAAGATGAAGCTAAGTACTTTAAGCGTATGTTTTCATTTCAGTTTCCTCCATCTCTACTAACCAAAGTTAATAATGTAAAATGATTAACAGCTGCACAAAAATATTCATGTGAAGGCCAAATTACAGAGGAGGAACTTCTTGATTCAATTAAAGCCTTTAAGTCCTCCAGGGCTGGATGGCATACCAGTTGGGGTATATCAAACATTTTTTGATGTACTCAGAGCGCCGTTATTGGCATGTTTTAACCACTTCTATATAAACATGTAGATTATCAGATACTCAACAAGAAGGTCTGATTAAACTATTACTGAAATAGGACCCAGGTGGTAAAATAAATTGGACACCCCTTTCACTTCAGTGTTGTGATGCAAAAATTAGGTATTATTCATCCTAATCAGACAGGTTTTTTACATGGATGATACATTGGAGATAGAACACTGGGAACAATCTAGAAAAACAGGCATGGTAATCATAGCTGACTGTGAAAAGTATGACTGGAATTTATATATAAATGCCTGGAATATTTCAATTTTGGAGAATCTCTTATACAATGGGTTAAAGTGTAGAGTAACCGTAGGTGTAAAATTGTCAAAAAGATCTACTTCTCAGCAAGTATTAAACTGTCAAGAGGCATTAAAGAGGGTTCCACACGTCGTTACATCTACAGTGCCTTGCGAAAGTATTCGGCCCCCTTGAACTTAGCGACCTTCTGCCACATTTCAGGCTTCAAACATAAAGATATAAAACTGTATTTTTTTGTGAAGAATCAACAACAAGTGGGACACGATCATGAAGTGGAACGACATTTATTGGATATTTCAAACTTTTTTAACAAATCAAAAACTGAAAAATTGGGCGTGCAAAATTATTCAGCCCCTTTACTTTCAGTGCAGAAAACCTTCTCCAGAAGTTCAGTGAGGATCTCTGAATGATCCAATGTTGACCTAAATGACTAATGATGATAAATACAATCCACCTGTGTGTAATCAAGTCTCCGTATAAATGCACCTGCACTGTGATAGTCTCAGAGGTCCGTTAAAAGCGCAGAGAGCATCATGAAGAACAAGGAACACACCGGGCAGGTCCGAGATACTGTTGTGAAGAAGTTTAAAGCCGGATTTGGATACAAAAAGATTTCCCAAGCTTTAAACATCCCAAGGAGCACTGTGCAAGCGATAATATTGAAATGGAAGGAGTTTCAGACCACTGCAAATCTACCAAGACCTGGCCGTCCCTCTAAACTTTCAGCTCATACAAGGAGAAGACTGATCAGAGATGCAGCCAAGAGGCCCATGATCACTCTGGATGAACTGCAGAGATCTACAGCTGAGGTGGGAGACTCTGTCCATAGGACAACAATCAGTCGTATATTGCACAAATCTGGCCTTTATGGAAGAGTGGCAAGAAGAAAGCCATTTCTTAAAGATATCCATAAAAAGTGTTGTTTAAAGTTTGCCACAAGCCACCTGGGAGACACACCAAACATGTGGAAGAAGGTGCTCTGGTCATATGAAACCAAAATTGAACTTTTTGGCAACAATGCAAAACGTTATGTTTGGCGTAAAAGCAACACAGCTGAACACACCATCCCCACTGTCAAACATGGTGGTGGCAGCATCATGGTTTGGGCATGCTTTTCTTCAGCAGGGACAGGGAAGATGGTTAAAATTGATGGGAAGATGGATGGAGCCAAATACAGGACCATTCTGGAAGAAAACCTGATGGAGTCTGCAAAAGACCTGAGACTGGGACGGAGATTTGTCTTCCAACAAGACAATGATCCAAAACATAAAGCAAAATCTACAATGGAATGGTTCAAAAATAAACATATCCAGGTGTTAGAATGGCCAAGTCAAAGTCCAGACCTGAATCCAATCGAGAATCTGTGGAAAGAACTGAAAACTGCTGTTCACAAATGCTCTCCATCCAACCTCACTGAGCTCGAGCTGTTTTGCAAGGAGGAATGGGAAAACATTTCAGTCTCTCGATGTGCAAAACTGATAGAGACATACCCCAAGCGACTTACAGCTGTAATCGCAGCAAAAGGTGGCGCTACAAAGTATTAACTTAAGGGGGCTGAATAATTTTGCACGCCCAATTTTTCAGTTTTTGATTTGTTAAAAAAGTTTGAAATATCCAATAAATGTCGTTCCACTTCATGATTGTGTCCCACTTGTTGTTGATTCTTCACAAAAAAATACAGTTTTATATCTTTATGTTTGAAGCCTGAAATGTGGCAAAAGGTCGCAAAGTTCAAGGGGGCCGAATACTTTCGCATGGCACTGTATTTATTATGACCATCGAAATGTTAGCTATTCAAATCTGATCCAACAATACTATCAAGGGGCTAGAAATTCAGGGCTTACAAATAAAGGTGTCATTGCACGACGATGATTCATGTTTTCTTTTAAATCCACAATTTGGATCTAGTGTGCATATTTTATTACTTATTGGATCACTAATAAATCTAACTTTTACATTACTGTGTAGTTTACCATTAAAATTGTCTGACGATGCCTGATTTCCTTCTGTCTTCATATCCCAAAAGAAAGAAATGCTCACTACAATATATTTTAAAAGAAAGTTAGCTAAAATAGATAAGCTCTTGCTACTATGGAAAGAAAAATTCCCTGTCTATTTGTGGAAAAACCACCTTGATTAACTCTTTAGTCATATCCCAGTTTACCCAGTTTGCTTATGGCCTTGCCTACACCTAACGACTTGTTTTTTTAAATTAAATGAGCGAATATATTCAATTTTATTTGGAATGATAAGCCAGACAAAATTACAATGCCCTTTTTATAAAATTTGTATGAATTCGGAAGGCAGAAATGATTAAATATTAAAGCGTTAGACTGCTCACTAAAGGCTTCAGTAAAAAAAAAAAAGCTATACTTAAATCCAAACTGGTCCTCTAGCAGATTAGTAAGAATGGCTCACCCCGTGTTCGAGAATGGCATTTTTCCCTTTAGTAAGATTTACAAACCTCTCACATTCAATTATTTGAAAAATAAATAATCTCCAAAATATCACTATTTTTAAAGCAAGCCATAGATATAATAAATAGGACAGGTAGAGTTATGTCACATGTGCAGCTAACAAAAATATATGGAAATATCTACTCTATCCAAAATTACAACCAACTAATTGCAGCATTACCACAAAAAAAGGCAAGTGGAAGGGGGAGAAACTAAGGAACTTGGAACTTGTCTGGCATTAAAGACCAAAATTAGTTAAAGAAAATTCTGATAAATAAAAATGCATACCAGTTTAATTTCAGGACCAAAAACTTGAAGTAGACAATTACCTAGGGAAACAGATCAATAATGTTACATTGCCATACGGACTAATAAAAACTCACATCGCATCCTAAATCAAGCCAGCTGAACACTCCAAACAGCCTACAGGACTGCTCAGATGGTCCTAAAGCACACTGTTGACACTCTTTGTATCACATTGCAATGATAAAACTGGGGAGAACAAAAACATGAGCCCCGTCCCCGTCCCCAGTGAAAGTTGTGCCCCTAGTAGAAACTACGAGAATAGAAATGTTCATAACTTTTGTGAAACATCACAGCACAGTTGAAAAATATATGACAAATAGAAATTAAAACTGCATGGTGTTCAGAGATAGATGGGAGGGGTTGAGGGTAGCTGAAGGATGGGACTAAAAACAAACAAAAGATAACTAATGTAAATATAATGTGTCCGTAAAATATATGTAATATGTATAAGCTGGAAGTAGAAGCTTACTCCATTTAGGGGAGGGGTGGGTTAATTGATGTATTATATTGGGAATTTTCCAGTACATGTGTGCACATTATACATCTTACAGTAGTAAGCAGAATAAGTGCACTCTATGTGTGTCTAGGTCATTAGGCACCATTAGACATGCACCTGCCTTGTGAGTGTGCATGTCTGTTTATTTTTGTACCATTGCTATGGCCTAATGTTTACCATTGCTATGGTTACGCCACCAATAGAATCTATGCCCTAATGTGAAACCGAGCTAAAATTAGTGCAAGGCAAAAAGATAATGGTGGCTAAATGCCAGAGGGGATGAATCATTAAAATAAAGAGGAGTTACTATGTGTGTGATGTAAGGATGAAAACTGTATAAAAAGTGTGTGCCAAGGCTGGAAAGGGAGTTGCTTCATGAACCAACTCGGCTTGAGTTACTTTGTAAGTCTATTTGTAAGTCTATTTGAACTCACAGGCTCCGGTATTTGGGAAATATAGTTTAAGTGAATATTTCAGCGACAATTCCAGCACATATGAATACACCCAGATCTAATTTCTCTTCCTGGACAGTGACCACTTTACAAATATGGACGTAACCTCCAAGCTCCATGTAACAAATGACAGTGTGTTAGTGACATATGGTGGAGATAACATCCAGTCATTAATTAATGTGATGATCAAATCAAATCAAATTGTATTGGTCACATACACATATTTAGCAGATGTTATTGCCTGGTGTAGCGAAACGCTTGGGTTCCTAACCAACAGTGAAGTAGTATCTAACAATTCACAACAACACACACAAATCTAAAAGTAAAATAATGGAATTAAGAAATATACAAATATTAGGACGAGCAATGTCGGAGTGGCATTGACTAAAATAGAGTAGAATAGAATACAGTATATAGATGTGAAATGAGTAAAGCAGTATGTAAACATTATTCAAGTGACTAGTGTTCCGATATTAAAGTGACCAATGATTCCATGTCTATTTATATAGGACAGCAGCCTCTAAGGGGCAGGGTTGAGTAACCGGGTGGTAGCCAGGTAGTGCTTACTATTTAACAGCCTAATTTCCTTGAGATGCTGTTTTTCAGTCTTTCAGTCCCAGCTTTGATGCACCTGTACTGACCCCGCCTTCTGGATGGTAGCGGGGTGAACAGGTCATGGCTTGTGTGGTTGATGTCTTTGATAACCTATTTGGCCTTCCTTTGACAGGTGTCCTGGAGGGTAGGCAGTGTGCCCCCGGTGATGCGTTGGGCAGACCGCACCACCCTCTGGAGAGCCCTGCATTTGCGCCAGTGCAGTTGCCATACCATGCGGTGATACAGCCCGACAGGATTTGTCATGGTTCCACCTGTCACCAGACGACGGCAAAGACCGTCCTAGAGACACTAACGACGCTCAGGTGTGTCCAATTTACTCGTTATGGTTTCCCTGTTTTAAGAGGTGTGTTTTCTGTTGTCCTTTGCAGAAGCTTGAATGTTTACAGTGTTAGTTCGTTTCCTGAGTGAGTTTTTGAGACTTAGTGATGGTTCTTTTATCAACTGTAATGGGATTGTGCAGCTACCCTTTCTCAGTAAGGTATTATGTTTATCCTTAACCACTGATTCCTAGTCTGGTCTCTTCTCTGCACCTGGGTCCAACCTTACCATGCCACAGCAAGCTTCTGCCTAAACATGGACCAAGCAGTTATCACCCAGATCAAGAATCTTCTAAGGAGCACTGCTGGGGCGGCAGCAAGAACAACTCTCACAAATATCAAAGACCCTCCGGGCACTTACCAACTCCCTCCAACCACAGTCCAACCCAGGTGGAGCCAATGTCCAAGTCTCATCGCCCAGTGCTACAGGCGTCTCCGTAGTTCCTCCAGGGAGCCTGCAGTGGGAGGATGCCAACCGGGAGGATGCAAGGGGTTCCTCGCTCAGTGTTCTCTGGTGTTCGACCTACAGTCCTGCTCGTTCCACACAGATCGGGCCATGATCTCCTACATCTCTCTACTCTCGGGTAAGGCACTGGCGTGGGCAACGGCGGTGTGGGAACAGCAACCACCATCCTGCAGCTCCATATTAGCCTGCATTATTAGCCTATAAATTAGCCTCCAGCAGGTATATTGCACATATTGCAAGCCAACACTATCTTTTGCCGCCATTCCTTCCAGTTCTCTGCTGTCAATGACTGGAAGGAATTGCAAAAAAATCTGGAGTTTTATATCTCCCTCTCTAACTTTAACACACAGAGGCAGCAGGAAATCAAGAGTGTTTTGCACACACTTGTCTAAAAATGTCTCAGTTATTTGCAGCTGTCTGTAGTGAAAAATGAGATTGCACTATTGTGGTTTTCATCCCTTTCTCCTTTTCTCAATTAAGATCACAGTGGGTCATGTTTAATAGGGTTGCTTTGAAGGTAATTGTGAAGCCTTTCTAACGTTGTTACCGGGGGAATAGTTCAGCAGTGTGAATATTGTGATTGGTAAGAACGAATAATAACACAGGTATTCAAATTCACAGCTTGATTCTAGTAATTATTATGTATGTTACAGTACTGCCTAAATCTCTTCTCATCTGGTCTGGGCTGAATTACAATCCTTTGTGGACCTGCCTTTACTGATGAAGGCCATCACTTCTTGCCTCTCCTCATGGTCTGTTTCCTGCCCTCATCAGCATGGTCTGTTTCCAGTCCTCATCAACATTAGCAAAGTATCTGGCATCTGCCCAGATGTCTGCCTTCATGAACTTTTTAAAAGGCTTTACGCAGGCACATATTTACTGTAACGTTGACATGGAGCTAAGCTACGTTACACTACTCTAGTACAATAAAATTGTGCAATGTTTTATTTAGTATCCAGTTATTTTGCTGAGTGCAAGTTGGTGCCGACAGACATTACAGGTCTGCTTCTAGCTCCTAAGCAACTTTGCAGTATTTTGTTTTTTTTGTGTGTTATTTGGTCCATTATTAGCCCAGAACGTTTTTTGGGTCATTACATACGGCGGTGGTAACTCACCAGCATTACTACCAGAAATACGACTTTCCCGAATTAGATTCTTTGTTCGTGCCCCCCCCCCCCCCCTCCCCCAGGGCAATTTAACTTATCCCAGAGGCTACTCCAAAACTCCACCGGCAGAGAAGAGGTAGTTGGAGTGGACTTCTAGTCCGACTCAGAAGACGTGCACACCATCCACCGCTTCAGAGTATATTACTCGCTAATATTCATTCTCTGGACAATAAAGTAGACGAGCTCAGGGCGAGGATCTCCTTCCAGAGAGACATATTCTGTTTCACGGAATCATGGCTCTCTCAGGATATACTGTCCCCATCCATACAGCCAGCTGGGTTCTCAGTACATTGCACAGACAGGAATAAAGAACTCTCCGGGAAGAAGAAATGCGGTGGTGAATGTTTCATGATTAACTGCTCATGGTGTGATTATGAAAACGTACAGAAACTATCACCCATTAGCACTCACTTCTGTCCTCATGAAGTCATTTGAGATGCTATAGATCTTCTTCGGGCAAGGGCCCTTTTTCTCAATTTCCGCATGACTGACATGCACAAAGGAAACTGACTGTTGCTCAGGCCCTAAAGCCAGGATATGCATATAATTGGTACCATTGGAAAGAAGACACTTTGACGTTTGTAGAAATGTTAAAATAATGTAGGAGACTATAACACAATAGATATGGTAGGAGAATAATCAACCGGAAATAGTTTTATTTTTGAGAGCCCTTGCTCTTACAATGGAAAGTATAGGGAAATAATTACATCTAGCTCCCAGTATGCAATTCATATGGCTTCCACAGGGTGTCAGCATTCTATGTTCAAGGTTTCAGGCTTATTTCTTCCAAAACTAGTAAGAATAATGAGTTTTAGTACTGGGACACACTATTGGAAATGTGTGTATGCGCGTGCGATGAAGACAAGACGCACCTGCTAATATCGTTTTCCTATTGAACATATTTCTTTCCGTATGAAATATAGCTTGATTACATTTTAGAGTATCTGAGAAACTTGGGATACATGGAACTCACACTTCTCTATCTTGACATACAGTTGGCTTTGCAGGAGGTGTCTCAGGACTTGGTGGACATGCAGTATATGTTCCAGAAGGGTTTTGGAGAAAATCAGGATGTTGTCGAGGTAACAAAGACGAACCAATTCAACATATCCCTAAGTGTCATTGACCAATGCTTGAAAGACTGTCGGTGAGCTTGATAATCCAAAGGGCATGACTAAATACTCATAGTGACTCCTAAGGGTGTTAAAGGCAGTTTTCCATTCATCTTGTAAGCGTTGCGGAGGTCCAGTTTGGTGAAAAATTGGGCCCCTCGGGCCAACTACAAGATGGCTGACATCAAGGGTAGAGCATAACGATTCTTGATCGTAATCCAGTAGAGCCCTCTGTAATCGATGCAAAGACGCAGGCCTCCATTCTTCTTACCCAGGAAGAAGAAGCCAGCACCAGCTGGGGATGTAGAGGGGCGACTGAAACCTGCCTCCAGCCACAGTAATTGTCCATGACTGCTGCTTCAGGAGTCGAGTGGGAGTAGAGACAGGCCCGGGGAGGAGTGGAGCCAGGTAGGAGTTCTATGGGGGGAGGGGTAGCGGCTTGCCTCATACTGAAGGCTTTCCGGAGGTTGAGGTATTCGGGAGGGAGAGCAGAGATATGTTGGTGTTCAATGGATGCAGGAGGACATGGCGAGGTTCTTGTTGTGGGTCTTAGACATTTAGTCTGTCAGTCCTTACCCCAGTCTAGCAGGTGTCCCGTGGACCAGGAGAATAGTGGGTTATGTAGCGCTAGCCAGGGGTACCCTATGATAAGGTGGTTCTCAGGAGCAGTGATCAAAAGGCAACTAAGAGTCTCTGAGTGGTTCACCCCAACCTGCAGTCGAATGGACTTGGTCTGATATTTTACCTGACCAGAGCCAATGGGGGCTTGAAAATGCAGTGGAATGGGACACTTTACGCAGGGGATTTGTAATTCTCTAGCAAAGTCCTGAACAATGAAATTATTTGTGGACCCAGAGTCCACGAGTGCTTGAATCTGGTGCTGATGGTTGTCCCAGTGGAGGGTTGTGGGTAGTAACAGACAGTGACTGAGTAGCCGGGAGGTAACTGCACAGCTCGTTATGGTCTTCCCCTGTCCTGGCGAGCCCTGGCGTTTCCAGTCAGCTCTGGGCATGTAGCATGGAGAAGTCCGAGACCTCCACAGTAGAGGCAGCAGCCTTTGCGCCTTTCACGCACCTGTGGGCTCAGACTTGTGCATCCCAGCTACATGGGATCCTCAATGTTGGGTTGGTGGGCTTGGGGTGCTGGGGTGGTGTCAAAAAGGCGCTGTCTCACACGTTCTCGGAGGCGGTTGTTGATCCCGATTGCAAGCATTATCAGGGACTCGAGGTCCTCTCCCAGTTACTGAGAGGCCATTTCATCCCTGATGGAGTCAGACAAACTCTGGTGGAAAGCGATGACCAGGGCCTCCGAATTTCAACCACTCTAGGTGGCAAGGGTGCGGAACTCAATGGCGAAGTCAGCCACTGATCTGCCCCCTTTGCGGATATTGAACAGTCGACTGGCCACTTCTCGTCCGCCTACTGGGTGGTCGAAGACTCGTCGCAAGCTCAGAAATGTTAAAAAAATATGTTTTTATTTCACCTTTACTTAACCATGTAGGCCAGTTGAGAACAAGTATCGTGAGATTTTGAGTGAAAACCTCCTTCCATCAGCAAGGGCTTTGAAGATTAAACGTGGCTGGGTCTTTCAGCATGACAATGATCCCAAACATACCGCCCGGGCAAAAGAAGGAATGGCTTCGTAAGAAGCATTTCAAGGTCCTGGAGTTTTTGCTTATTTTGACTGTCATATTTGAAGTGTACCTATGATGGAAATTCCAGGCCTCTCTCACCTTTTTAAGTGGGAGAACTTGCACAATTGGTGGCTGACTAAATACTTTTTTTGCCCCACTGTATGTACAGTGTGTGCAAATGCAGAAGAGTATGGCGGTAGGCAATAAATAGGCCATAGAGGTGAAAATATTTACAATTTAACATTAATACTGGAGTGATAGATGTGCAGATGATGATGATAAAGTAGAGATACTGGGGTGCAAAAGAGCAAGAGGGTAAGTAATAATATGGGGGTGTGCTATTTACAGATTGGCTGTGTACAGGTACAGTGATCGGTAAACTGCTCTGACAGCTGATAATTAAACAATAAGAAAAGGGCTGAGTGCCTATTCATTCCAAATGATCAGAGATCTATCTTGCATCATTTCATCTTGATTCCTGCATCCATTACTTTCATGTTTTCCCAGACAGATGGCTATTGATTTGGTCTGCCTCAAAGTGTTTAACTATAGAATGAGGATCGGACACTCACATCCTCATAACAGTACTGAAGAAAGGGCAAGGGTGGACTGTAAGCTAGGTTAAGGACTGTTGCTGTCACCGTGGCAGATCGATCAGAATGCAATGAGGAGACGGAGACAAGGAATCCAGGATTATGGGTATTTATTATTTAACCTGCTCTTTCCATGACATAGACTGACCAGGTGAATCCAGGGGAAAGCTATGATCCTTTATTGATGTCACTTGTTAAATCCACTTCAATCAGTGTAGATGAAGTGGAGGAGACATGTTAAATAATAATTTTAAGCCTTGAGGCAATTGAGCATGGATTGTGTATGTGTGCCATTCAGAGGGGGAATGGGCAAGACAAAAGATGTAAGTGCCTTTGAACGTGGGCATGGTAGTAGGTGCCAGGAACACCGGTTTGTGTCAAGAACTGCATCACTGGTGGATTTTTCTCGCTCAACAGTTTCCTGTGTGTATCAAGAATGGTCCACCACCCAAAGGACATCCAGCCAACTTGACACAACTTTAGGGGGGCTTTAGGATTGGATGGTGATAACAAGGGTCTGGTGGTCTGGTGATAACAAGGGTCTGGTGGTCTGGTGATAACAAGGATGTGGTGGTCTGGTGATAACAAGGGTCTGGTGGTCTGGTGATAACAAGGATGTGGTGGTCTGGTGATAACAAGGATGTGGTGGTCTGGTGATAACAAGGATGTGGTGGTCTGGTGATAACAAGGATGTGGTGGTTTGGAAGGGAGATACAAAAAGGAAACATTAAGAAAAAATCAACATGTCATGTCAAGATGACATGACAAAGTAGTGCTAGGGGATTATTGCAGGGAACGGGTTTAACGCATAACTACAAACTAAGGAGGCTGCCAGGACTAAACGTAACCAAGGGGTGTTAGTATAGGATTGGCATGAATATATAACATAAGTTCAGGCAGCATAATATACATGATTAAGTGACAGTTCTACTTCAATATAATCTCAAAGGGCACTTTCTCAAATCATGAAGGATGGAAAAGGGCCGCGCCGAGGCATCTCCAAGCATGAACCATTACTAGTGCTTAGGGAGAAGCATGCTGCATATAGACGGGTTTGTTGTTCAGAAACAAAACCACCGCTTGCACAACTATGGGGCAAAACAGATGGGGTTGGCTTAGATTGTTGACAACATTTTAAGTATATTTCGTCGGCAATGTTTGTTGAAAACGAATACATTTGCGCGAGTACTTGTCTCAAATACATCATTAGTTGTTGGTTAGCTAGCTAGCAATTTTTTTGCCATATTAGCATAGACATTAGTCAAAACAAGATGTGGTATCAAGAACAAGATACAACTATTACTTTGGAGCAGCAGGGAATCCATATTTCCTCTTATGTTCTGACAAAGACAGAATCTTTATAAAAACACCCCGTCAAGGCAGGTGCCTTCAGTTTGTACAATGTCTTTCCATCTGACAGTCAACAAATCACACAAAGCGGCCCCCACAGAGGCTAAACAAACCACCATACTGAAGCTGGCAGACGCAACACTATACTGTGGATAGAAGGAGCAAAGGTTAATCACAGGGCGCTTAGGTCAGCTCTCCACAGGCTGCCACGCGTCCTTGTCTTTCAAGGGTAGAGAAGAATATTACTACTGTACCTGTCCCTATCACTATCCCTCTCACTCTATCCTCTTCATCTCCTTTCTCTCTAGGCTCCCCACTCCATGTTTTATGCAAGTCCTTCTCTCTCTAGGTTTGGGGAGTGGGCTACTATGGCACCTGTCCCTTCCCAGTTGACTCTTCTCTCTCATCTTCCCTTCTTCTCTCTAGGCTCCCCACTCAGTTTGTATGTTTGTTAGTCTACCAAGAAGATGGCAATGGTTGTGTTAGCCTGTTGTGATGTTGACAGCTCACTGCTTTGTTGAGATGGCACTATTTATGACCACAGCATGGGGCCATACATTCTTTGGTTCTGTTCTGTGATGTTGGATACAACCTATTGTGTACAGAGACCAGGAATGCATTCTCTCCAGACCCTGTTGTATCATAGCAACAAAGAAACAATGATTGGGCAGAGAGTGAGATACAGAAGTCAAAGAAAGACCCACTCTAACACAAGATCATTTGACATGAGGTCTGTATAAACATCACAGGTAATACGCCATGTGGAGACTGGAAAGTCATTTGGAATTTCTAGCAATAAGAGTACTGTATGAAGTCATAGAGTGACTTCAACGTAATATCCTCCTGAGATGCACCATGGTTGATGATGTCAAAAGAATCAATTGTAAAATGCTGGAGTAACTCTGCCCCCTGGTGGTGACTTTAAGAACATGCATGCACTTTCTCACTTCTCGCTCTAACCATAACCCCGGGTCACACGTAACCACTTACACACCCTGTAAAATGTTGACTCATCCTCATTTAAGCTACATTGATGTATATCTGTTTATAAGGGTGTACGTGTGTGTGTGTATATGTGTTTGCGTGCGTGCATGTGATCCGTTTGCAGGTGCATACGTTGGTTGCTAATGACCTTGAAGAACATCCAAATCTAAAGTAATACTCTCCTCCACCTCTCTGCTATTCCCTCTATGCCCCTATCTGTCTGACATGAAGAGATGGTCCATTGTCTCTGTCAGGCAGAACCGTTCTTATCTGGCTTAATGGTCGTCAGGTGGTGTGACCCCATCTCCATGGAAACGTGTGTATTCCAAACTGAACTGAAACATTTCTTGAGGGGCTACAGAGTAGGCACTTTTCCTTTGAAGCAAAAAATATATATTTTTATTTCATTAGTATCTATCAAGAAATTTTCACTCCCCCACTTCTATTCTATTCACCATGACAGTATACATATATGGTATAACATAGACAGGTGTTCATAACCCAAGATAGCCCAACCATTGAATGTCCTACAGTACATAATGAAAAAGCTACTACCCTTTCTCCTGTGTAATTTGTCCTTGGTGTGTAATTGCTCTGCATTTAGTGTTTTTCTATTTTTTTATTTCACCTTAATATAACCAGGTAGGCCAGTTAAGAACAGGTTCTCATTTACAACTGCGACCTGGCCAAGATAAAGCAAAGCAGGCGACAAAAAACAACAACACGGAGTTACACATGGGATAAACAAAAGTACAATCAATAACAATAGAAAAATCTATATACAGTGTGTGCAAATGGAGTAAGGAGGTAAGGCAATAAATAGGCCGTAGTAGCGAAGTAATTACAATTAGCAACTTAACACTGGAGTGATAGATGTGCAAGTAGAAATACTGGTGTGCAAAAGAGCAAAAAAGTAAATAAAAACAAAATAGGGATGAGGTAGGTAGTTGGATGGGCTATCTACAGATGGGCTATGTACAGCTGCAGTGATCGGTAAGCTGCTCAGATGTTGGTGTTGGCTTTGGGGATGACCAATGAGATGGTGGGGAGAACAAGGATTTGATACACTGCCGATTTTGCAGGTTTTCCTACTTACAAAGCATGTAGAGGTCTGTAATTTTTTATCATAGGTACACTTCAACTGTGAGAGACGGAATCTAAAACAAAAATTCAGAAAATCACATTGTACGATTTTTAAGTAATTCATTAGCATTTTATTGCATGTCATAAGTATTTGATTACCTACCAACCAGTAAGAATTCCGGCTCTCACAGACCTGATAGTTTTTCTTTAAGAAGCCCTGCGGTTCTCCACTCATTACCTGTATTAACTGCACCTGTTTGAACTCGTTTACCTGTATAAAAGACACCTGTCCACACACTCAATCAAACAGACTCCAACCTCTCCACAATGGCCAAGACCAGAGAGCTGTGTAAGGACATCAGGGTTAAAATTGTAGACCTGCACAAGGCTGGGATGGGCTACAGGACAATAGGCAAGCAGCTTGGTGAGAAGGCAACAACTGTTGCCGCAATTATTAGAAAATGGAAGAAGTCAATCACCCTCGGTCTGGGGCTCCATGCAAGATCTCACCTCGTGGGGCATCAATGATCATGAGGAAGGTGAGGGATCAGCCCAGAACTACACGGCAGGACCTGGTCAATGACCTGAAGAGAGCTGGGACCACAGTCTTAAAAAAAAACATTAGTAACACACTATGCCGTCATGGATTAAAATTCTGCAGCGCACGCAACGTCACCCTGCTCAAGCCAGCGCATGTCCAGGCCTGTCTGAAGTTTGCCAATGACCATCTGGATGATCCAGAGGAGGAATGGGAGAAGGTCATGTGGTCTGATGAGACAAAAATATAGCTTTTTGGTCTAAACTCCACTTGCCGTGTTTGGAGGAAGAAGAAGGATGAGTACAACCCCAAGAACACCATCCCAACTGTGAAGCATGGAGGTGGAAACATCATTCTTTGGGGATGCTTTTCTGCAAAGGGGACAGGACGACTGCACCGTATTGAGGGGAGGATGGATGGGGCCATGTATCGCGAGATCTTGGCCAACAACCTCCTTCCCTCAGTAAGAGCATTGAAGATGGGCCGTGGCTGGGCCTTCCAGCATGACAACAACCCGAAACACACAGCCAGGGCAACTAAGGAGTGGCTCCGTAAGAAGCATCTCAAGGTCCTGGAGTGGCCTAGCCAGTCTCCAGACCTGAACCCAATAGAAAATCTTTGGAGGGAGCTGAAAGTCCGTATTGCCCAGCGACAGCCCCGAAACCTGAAGGATCTGGAGAAGGTCTGTATGGAGGAGTGGGCCAAAAGCCATGCTGCAGTGAATGCGGTAGCACAAAAAGGGTCTCTGAGGACACCTCCTTCACTGGATCAGCACACACCATCACCACCGGTTCCGCATCTTGAGTGGGGGCCGGAGAGCTGGCCTGAAGAGATGCCTTGCATTCGGGCACCGCACCCAGAAGGGGGAGAGAGCGGGCCATCGAAGGAACGAGGAAGAGCTAGACTAGCAGTAGAAGTTGAATGGGTTGAATTGATGCAAGAGTTGGGGATAGAGGATGCACCTGTCATTAGTAATGTTTCACAGTAACATGTCAAACTAGTCCTTTACAGAAATAGCTTGCCACAAGGTTAGAATTTGACTCAGCGCTAAAACTGACCTGGCCCCGAAAAGAGTATATAAGGAAAGTGCCTTCCTTAAGAGGGCATGATAGTGCTACTTGATACTTCAACTATCATCAACCTAAAAGGTCATATCTGACTTTCATACTCTAGAACAAGTGTATCTCTTGACTTCTGATTTCTGAACGAGACATACTGAGACAACTACAAATATAAGGCATTAATAGTTGTAAGTGTTTTGATGATTGTTGATGTTATAGATTAAGGACAAAGAGGAAACTGTAATAACGTGTACAACTGTGTGAGTTGCAAACGTTGAATAAAAAGTAGAAACTAGACCCAAAACCCTAGGGGAGAAAACGCCTCTGACACTCCCGTTCTAGGGGAACAAGTCTAGTTTCTACACAAAAGACAATTTAAAGGATTGGACAGCCAACTCATTTATATTGTAAAAAGCGAAGTTACTCTGTATTAATATTCAAACAGTATTAACCGATGGGTGTAGGCATTAAATCGTAAATCGTTTGTCTAGATACTAGAGTGAGAACCCTATAAGAGCAATGGCGGGTTGAAGAGTCTACTCTTTGGGAACCCTATAGAGCAACGGGGAGTTGAAGAGTCTACTCTATAAACGGTAAATAGGCATTAAATCGTGAATTGGCTGGCCACCGATTGTATGGTTTATGTCTAGATACAAGAGTCTTTGGGAATCCTATTGAGCAATGGCGAGTTGAAGAGTCTACTCTTTGGGAACTAAAGATGTCTGGTAAAGGTACTCTAAGTCTGATTGATATTATCTAAGATCCCGAAACACGCCTAACGGCACCACAAAGGCTAATCTCCGAATAAAAAGGCAGGCTACATAACCAGGCCAGTCCGGCGGGCCTGTGAGTCACCTGTTAGCCGGGTGACATAAGAACTTGAGTGAGACGACTTGTATCACTCTCGATGGGGGTACTATAGCAAAATCCCCTACCGCGACACAGTGTGTGCAAACCTGGTCAAGAACTACAGAAAACGTATGATCTCTGTAATTGCAAACAAAGGTTTCTGTACCAGATATTAAGTTCTGCTTTTCTGATGTATCAAATACTTATGTGATGCAATATAATGCAAATAAATTACTTAAAAATCATACATTGTGATTTTCTGGATTTTTGTTTTAGATTCCGTCTCTCGCAGTTGAAGTGTACCTATGATAAAAATGACAGACCTCTACATGCTTTGTAAGTAGGAAAACCTGCAAAATCGGCAGTGTATCAAATCCTTGTTCTCCCCACTGTACCTGCAGGAGCGCGTGCTACAGGTGGATGTTATTATGGTGACCAGAGAGCTAAGATAAGGCAGAGCTTTACCTAGAAAATACTTATAGATGATGGAGCCAGTGGGCGACGAATATGAAGCGAGGGCCAGCCAACGAGAGCATACAGGTCGCTGTGGTGGGTGGTATATGGGGCTTTGGTGAAAAAATGGATGGCACTGTGATAGACTGCAACCAGTTTGCTGAGTAGAGTGTTGAATGCTATTTTGTAAATGACATCGCCGAAGTCGAGGATCGGTAGGATAGTCAGTTTTACGAAGATATGTTTGGCAGCGTGAGTGAAGGATGCTTTGTTGTGAAATATGAACCCGATTCTAGATTTAATTTTGGATTGGAGATGCTTCATGTGAGTCTGGAAGGAGAGTTTACAGTCTAGCCAGACACTTAGATATTTGTAGTTATCCACATATTCTAAGTCAGAACCGTCCAGAGTAGTGATGCTAGTTGGGCAGGCGGGTGCGGGCAGGGATTGGTTGAAGAGCATGAATTTAGTTTTACTGGCATTTAAGAGCAGTTGGAGGCCACAGAAGGAGTGTTGTATGGCATTGAAGCTCGTTTGGAGGTTTGTTAACACAGTGTCCAAAGAAGGGCCAGATGTCTACAGAATGTTGTCGTCTGCGCAGAGGTGGATCAAGGAATCACCTTGATCCACCTCTATGACAAGGCTGTGGACTGGTGATGTTTGTCGGTCCTGTCTGTTCATAGGTCAAAGCCATGAAGACACGTAGGCTATGTTTGCCATGTTGGAACCAGTGAGAAGATGACAACAGTAATCATCACGCTGTGATAGAGAAGTCTGACACACACACACACACACACACACACACACATGGACAGAGGAAAAGCCATTTTGACAAGGCTGCTCAAATAATGATCTATGGCAGGGATCATCAAGTAGATTCAGCGATTTTAATTTATTTATTTTAATTTTTTCTGGAGCGTGTGGTTGAGGGGGAAGATAATTACAAATAATTTTTAGACTGCAAATTGACTGCAAGAAGCCAAAACAGATATAATGTTTGACTAGGTTCATTTCGAACCTTGCTTGCATTTGTATACGATCACGTGTCTCTCTATTATGCATGGGAATACTTGGGAACAGATTTCTTAAATTAAAATCACTTGGTGTTTACAGTCTTATGTCCAACAATGAAAACTTGGGGGGCCAAATAAAACCACCTGCAGGCCAAATTCGGCCCAAGGGCCACCAGTTGGGGAACCCTGATCTATGGCAAGCACCCAGCCACCCTCATCCCTCGACAACATCCATGATCAAGGAATAACCCCTGATCCAAGGTAACATGGTAGTAAAAAGAAGAGAGAAGGGAGAGGGACCGTCAGCATCTTACATATATGTGCATATTCATTGCAGACCACAGGTCAGTTAATTTATTTGGCCTTTTACAGGAAGGTGTCTTGCATACATTATGTCATGACCAACCTTCTCACAACCTATCTGCAATGTAGTGACAAAATCAAATGTTAGTGTGGATGACATGGGATAGGTTAGTAAGGCACAGCCAAGCCTGCAGCCCTGGTGTTGGAGATGTGAACCACGGCAATGTCTGTCTTTGGCTACAGGGACACTTAGGACACACAGGGAAACCGCACTGAATGTCACTGAATCAAATCCTCTTCTCCAACACCCAAGCAGAGTAGACTATAGGCCTTTCTAAAGACTAAGTACTGCGGGGCTTTCTTTGGGAAGGGGCATCAAATCCAGAAAAAACATCAAATTACAGTTTCACCATGACTTCGTTTACTGAATATGTTTCATAGTCTGTCTGTCACGATGGAATGAATATTAAAATGTTTTTTTCTTTCAGATGCCGATGACACCAGTCTGTCTCTCTCTCTCTGTCGTTCAGTCTCTCTATTTTCTCTTTCTCATTTCTTCCATGTCTCCCAGCAGACATCACTCAGTATGAAAAATCTGAGGTGGCAGACTAGAGTTTTTATTAGACAGTGCATAATGCCGTGTATAATACAGCGGGCAGATTTTCAATGGTTCTGGATGGTGATTCTCTAACATCATGCCTAACCTTACCTAAACTTAACTCTTACCTGTTCCTCTCCCCATTCTTAACCATTCACAAATTTAACACATGTAATACACTGAACATACTTGATTCTCTGTCTCCTAAAATAGGGGATTGTGGATAAAATCTTCATCTGTAACGGCCCTCAACCCTAGGTCTAGGAGCAATGTTATTATAGTTTTGTGTTTTTATATTTGTTTTTATTTTAAGATTTTGTATTTGAAAATCTGTTTAGTTTCAGTTTATTTTCAGAAATGTCTTATCAAACATGTGAACTTTCATGTTCCTTAATAACAAACGTGTATGCCATTTGTAAATACAAATTCAATTATAAGCCTAGTTGGTTTAGCCACCGTAAAAGTGACAACCTTCCCGTTAGCCATGATTGGCTGAGATAATGAGTGGGCTGGACATGCCAAGTGATGTGTTTGGATTGGTCTGCCATATAGGATGCTTTTGCCTATTTGAGCTGGTCAGTATGTGTAGGTAATCATGTCTAACGTAATCATGTCTAGTAATCATGTCCAGTAAAACTTTACCGAAGACTCGAATATGCAAGTATACATTTCAATAGAATGTCACTGCAACAACTGTTTCAGAGCACTCTCGTCGGAGTGTGCCAGAGCGCAGAATAACTGATGAATTTACCAACGCTCAACACCTGTTGAATATGGCCAGTGTCAGTAAACGTGGGCAAAAAAAGCATAATTAAATTGTTGCCAGGAGCACAGTTACAGTCATCAACGCTCTGGATAACATGAAAACAGCCAGTTAAGTGAAATGGTCAGAGTTTGGGTGGTGGCTAGAGCTGAAGATGATTCTTATGGCATTGCACACACACGGTCAGTGTGAACCAGAGTGACTTGACACAATGGGCCAAGCAAGCTCTACAAACAAAACAAAACTGACACAGGACATCTTATTTAATTTAAGGGGTAGCAGATGGCTGGCTCGCTAGCTAACAGTGCATTTATGATCTGTGTGTAGTAATGTTTTCTCAGAATGCCATTTTGCATTGCTAGTTATAGCCTAATGTTAGCTAGCTAACTAGCAAACATTAAACCTATTTAGATAGATATGACAATCAGTTTGTATTGCTAGTACTCTATGGATATAGTGAATTGTTTAGTTAGCTAGCCACATGTCCAAACAAAAGACCCCAAGTTAAAGCTTACTGTTAGCTAGCAAGCTGACGTTAGGCGGCTGGCTCGCTAGCTAACATTATGCTTCTGGTCTGTGTGTAGTAAGGTTATCTCAGAATGCCATTTTCGTTTCAGTTTTAGTGTTAGAGACTGAAAAAAGCCTAAGGCTAAGAGCCTTTCATGTGTTGTATAGGTTTTGTATTTCTGGGATGTCACTTCTTGCCAGTGATGCATAAGGTGATGGGTCAGGTCATAGGTTAGGTTAAGCATCCTGATTAGTGTCCCGCTCCTTGAAAGCAGTAGCTCTAGCCTTTAGCTCAGTGCAGATGTTGCTTGTGTGGCTGGACTTCTGTTTGGAATATATACATACGTACGGTCACTGTGAGGATGACGTCGTTGATGCACTTATTAATGAAGCTGTGACTGATGTGTTAAACTCCTCAATGCCATCGGGTGAATCCCGTGTGTTCCAGTCTGTGCTAGCAAAACAGTCCTGTAGCTTAGTATCCACTTCATCTGACCTCTTCTGTATTGAGTGTGTCACTGGTACTTCCTGTTTGAGTTTTTTCTTGTCAGCAGGAATTAGGAGGATAGAGATATTGTCAGATGTGCCAAATAGATCTTTGTATGATTCTCTATGTAAAGGTGATCTAGAGTTTTTTTTTCTTTATTCGCACGCTGGTAAAAATCCGGTCAAATAGCGTGGTCTACAGCTTATCATGAGGTACTCTATCTCAGGCGAGCAAAACCTTCCTTAGTATTAGAGATCACCCACCAGCTGTTGTTGACAAAGAGACACACCCCAAGCCCCCTGGTCTTACCAGAGGCTGCTATTCTGTTTTACCCATGCACGGTAAACCCAGATAACTATATATTATCCATGTTATTTTTCAGACACGACTCATTGAAACATAGAATATTAGATTTGTTGTCCGGTTTATAGGATAGTTTTGAATGGAGCTCATCCAGTATATTCTCCAGTGATGACATGTTTGCCAGTAGAACGGAGGGTAAAGGCGAATTATCCACTTGTCAGGTATCCCACTCGCCGGCCTCTTCCTACAAATGAAGGGGATTTGGGTCTGGTCCGGGAAGAGCATTATGTCCTTCACATCCGACTCATTGAAGAATAAATCCTCATCCAGATCAAGGTGAGTACTCACTGATCTGATGTCTAGAAGTTATTTTCCGTCATAGGATATGATTGTGGAAACATTACGGACAAAAAAAGTTAAAATCAACGCAAAAAAAAAACACAAAATAGCACAGGAGGCCGCACTCCCATCCCATCATCGACCCTCCTCTCCACCACTCGACTGTCTAAATCTCTCTTTCTCTCACATCCTACAGTACCCTCTACCTTTCCCTTATTCCACATTCATCCCCTCTCTTTCTCCTCTCCTCCATCTTCAACCTATCTTTCTCTCTTTTGCCTTTCTCCAAGCCTACCCACTACCTCTCCCCAACCTCTTCTCTGCTGGAGTTTTCCAGCTGTTGTGTGTGTTTAAAATGTCTAGTGTTTGTCCATATATGTGTTCAGTGCATGTACCTTTATTTTTGTAACTAGTGCTTTTTTCCCTTCTCTCTCAGTGTTGTCTGGCAGCCCCATGCCCAGGAGGATGGTGTGTCATATGGCTACGCCGAGGTCTATGGGCAGTGTTAAAAAAAATAGTGACTCAAATATTTGTCAAAAATATTTTTTTTCAGTGGCAATTGACAAGACTATAACTGACTAAATAGGCCCAGAAAAACCTATAACCTAACAGAAATTGTTTTTCCTTTCAGTGTTCTAAAACTGGAGGAGACTAAATTATCTCAGAGACTAAAATCTGACTACTGAGTGGACTGGACAAGAGTTTTTAGAGAGATTGAGAGCTTTTCAGTTATAAGCACAATTAACATTAGCAGCACAGATGAGCAACACAGTTGTGTTCAGCAGTGGGAAGGACACCCCACACCCGGCACACACAACCTAGCCTACATCAGCTGGTGAGCTGCGGGGGAGCAAGCGATGAGAGTAAGCAGACAGGCTCCATCTCTAATTATACACATCGAGAAGGCGACGCTCTTGCCTTCCAGTAGCTAACGAGTCACCAGTTGCCTGGTTAAGAAACACGAGCTGCTTTACAAAATTAAAAACACTAGCCGCATTAAGTGTAATAGTAAAACAACAGTCTAGTTATTTTTCTCTCCCTCGAGTGTAGAAACGTTTTTGAATTTGTAGTCTCTATCAACCCTCACACATTCCCCACCGCTTTCATAGCCTATATGCAAACATTTTGTGGCACAGAAAGAATGTAAAATGGATAGCAAACAGTTTATTGACTAAATCTCTCTTGCCACTACAGTATATCTTTATTTTTAGTTAATGTGGACCCAGTGACTGAGACTTGAGCATGGGGACTTCAGTCATAGGGACACGTAACTCAACTCGTGACTTGAGCATTGGTGACTCTGACTTGGACTCGGACTCGAGCACAGGGGACTTGGGACTCGATACAGACTTGAGGTTTAGTGAATCGATTACATCACTAGGCAAAACAGTCATTAGCTCCCGTTCAAAGTCATTAGCCCCCATTTGACTTTTGGACATCAATGTGGCTGTGGCGTTTGTGGAACGTTGAAATAATGGCAATGACGTGACCGAGTGATGCAACCAATACTACTTTGCGACACCAGCTGGCGTGTCTGTTTGTATTGCAAATGTATTGTGCAATATCTGCGTAGACTGAATTAGGAATTTACATGGTCAAATAATTGTTCTATATTGTTATATTTTTCTCATATTTCTTCTGTTGGGAAGAGAACAGGATGTTATGCAAAAAAAAGTATATTGGAAGGACAAGGCTTTGTTTGTTTGTGCACATGGAAGTCAGTGGTTTATGTTTACTAGAGGTAAACATAGGAGAGGCATTTGAACGTATTTTCTTTTTTTTATCAAAATGCGTTTTTGAAAAATGTGAACTTTCATGTGCCTTAACAACAAATGTGCATGCCTTCTGTAAATACAAATACAATTGTTAAATTACAAGCCTAGTTGGTTAAGCCACGTAAAAAGTCAGGAACCTTCCCGCTAGCCATGATTGATTGGCTGAGATAATGGACGGCCTGGACATACCAAGAGATGAGTTAAGATTGGTCTGCCATGTAGCACGCTTCTCTGTAACATGAACTGCTCTGTATGTGTAGATAATAATCCTTTCTAATGCTGATTTTTTTTGAAAGAACTGCAAAAGTGTTGCTAAAGCTCTCCACTTTCTGGAGGACCGAGTTTTGAAATCGGTGGAAACAGAGCATGATAGCTAAGAAGAAGGAGAAAATTCTGGCATTTGTTTGCAAAAAATGTGGAGGGAGTCAAAGAGAACACATGCTGTTATATAAAACACCTGCCTCCGGATTACATCTTCAAACTAAGGGCAACCATGATATCCATGACAGAGAGAGCGTTCATCCATGTATACGGTTACGAGAGTTTAGTTAGCTACATTTTCAGATATTATACGTTTCTAATTTTTTCAGAAAGTCGTGGCTGCCCGACATGATTCAAGCTCATGACAATATTTATATTCAACATGCCCTACTACCTAAGCACTGCCTGGAAAACGCTACTTTAGCTCTCTCTAAATCATCTCACAGTATCTCTGTGATTTGGCTCAACATTAGAAATGTAGTTCTGCAAGTTCATGATTGACTTACACACAGTTCAGATGCAGAATTTATGGTGAGTTGAACAGAATAGAAATTAAGAGCGGGCTGGCACGGTTAAGAGCTGAGTAGAAATTAAGAGTGGGGCTGGCAAGGTTAAGAGCTTTGCTTGATATACTGATTGGTTTCATACAACTGCTCTCAACCCCGCAGCAGACTTTGGGTAGAATTCAAGCATAACAACAACCTCTCACAGAAGTGTTCCACCTGCGAATCTGAGGCCATGATTGTGCTTCCGTTGTGGGTGTGGTAGAGAAGCAACCTTTATTTGCATGCAATTAACATACACTGAGTGTACAAAACATCAAGAACATCTGCTTTATCCATGACACACTGCAGACTGACCAAATGAACCCAGGTGAAAGCTATGATCCCTTATTGATGTCAAGTTTATAGTTTTAATGTCACATGCACAACTAAAGTGAAATACCTTTCTTGCAAACTCAAAACCCAATAGAAAACTATTTCAAGATATAAGAAAAGGAAATATGAACTAATTAATAAAGTAAGTAATCAAGCATACTACATACAGGACATTTAAAGTCAGTCCCAAACCATATTTACATCAAATCAACAGGATGAATCCACTTCAATCAGTTTAGATGAAGGAGAGGAGACAGGTTAAAGAAGGATGTTTAAGCCTTGAGACAATTGAGAAATGGATTGTGCATGTGTGCCATTCAGAGGGTGAATGAGCAAGACTAAAGAGTTAAGTGCCTTTGAACGGTGTATGGTAGCAGGTGCCGGGCGCACCGGTTTGTGTCAAGAACTGCAACGCTGGTGGGTTTTTCATGCTCAAAGGAAATCCAGCCAACTTGACACAACTGTGCAAAGCATTGGAGTCAACATGGGCCAGCGTCCCTCTGGAATGCTTCGCCACCTTGTAGAGTCCATGCCCCAACGAATTGAGGCTGTCCTGAGACCAAAAGGGGGAAGGGGAGAAACTCAATATTAGGAAGGTGTTCCTACCAATGTTCCTTCAAATTGTTTTCCGCAGTTAACAAATTTTAGGTCTAGAACTTTGTGAAAACTTCCAGCTAGCGTTTACTGTGAAAAATGAGGTTGTACAGATTTAAACAGTGGCCATGTAGGCTACTACTTATTTGATCATAATGTAGGCCTACCAGAAGGGCCTACCATCAAAAACATTGGAGGAAATATATCCAATAACTTTTGAACATGAAAATAGCTGTTCTATCATTCAGCCTGCAATAGCAGCCAATGTGTGGTGTTCAATGTAGGCCTACATTCCATGAGACTTTTGAAAAAAACATTACGTTTTCACTGCATAATATTTAGATGTAGTCCATTTTCAGTTTTCAAAGAAGTGACTGCTAAATGCTAACTCCCGTTTGTATAAGCTAATAGCATAGCTAGCATAGAGAAATCAGTGGGGGTCAAAGTCATTTTTAACTGTAATGCAGTTGATTGGTGACGATGACATTAACCTGTACTGGGGAATGACATCCATACAAGCATTTTACCTTAACATTGTGTGAAATACACATACAAACAATAGCATAAGTGTAGGCTAATTTTGCTGGGGGGGCAATGAGAATATTTGGGATCTTTCCCCCATGGCATCTTTCCCCCATGGCATCTTTCCCCCATTCGGTTCCCTGGCATTGACATTGTTTTGGTCGAGTTCCATTGACCTCTTTATCACATCTATCCCGCTCTTCCAAAGAGAAAGTGATGTTTTTTTTGTTTGGTCAGCCGATAGAGCGCTGTTTGAACTAGGGTTAAGAGAGATAGTCTTTGTAGTCTCTTTCTCACCAGAGACTCATAGCGCTCTGCATGGTCCAACCATGGTGAAGATAGGGTGACTTTAAGAAGGGACTAGTCATGTTGCAGAGAGACTGTCTAGGCCCTGAATTGACCATTAAGACAACATCAACACTTTCTCCTTCTTTTCTTACCCTGTCAGTCCTTTCCTTGTTTCTGTGAGGTGACACGTGTAGCAAGTTCCTTTCAGTGCTAACAATACCTCTCTTCTTTTTTCCCCCTAGAAACGATCTCCCTGTATTTTGTACAGACATCCCTTGAGAGTGTACCTCTCTCCCCAGCACCCAGCAGCACTGTCAGGTCTGGTAATTGAGTCTTACTGACGCTATCGTGGTGTTCTGTTCCACTCCGTCTCCCTACCAGAGTCTAGGGTTGTGCCCTAAATGACACCCTATTTCCCTAGTGCACTATTTTTGACCAGAGACCTATGGGCCCTGGTCAAGGTATTATGGTGCCATTTTGGACACAGACTGGCTGCAACCACATGCAATTACCAGCTGCAGCTCCCCAGTGGCTTCAGTTCAGGCGCACGAGCACACACACGCACATGCACACACACCAATTCCACGCCCAGTTGCAGCTGTTAACTAATTCATTTGGTTCACGTGCTACAACATTGACACAGACAACACTCAGGATTACTTCTGTAGCAAATCATCAAAGCAAGCGAGGAGACACTGCTGTCTTTTGTCAGTTGAATCCACTTGTAGAAGGAAGGTTACGCAAGCATACTGTATACTGTAACTGATGAACCCTGATCCTTCTTCATTTATCTTTGATGTACCTGCAAGGAGAGGGACATTTATTCGTGCACAAACGTGAACATCCCAGTTAACCTCTCTGACCTCTGAGATTGTGTGTGTGTGTGTGCGTGTGTGCCAGTCTGGGGATGGCCAGGCAGCCGACCACACCCTTATCTTCACCTGTCCTGTCAGAGGCTAACTTCAGTGTCTTCCTGAGACGACGAAAAGGGATGCAGGGAGAATAGAGTGGAGGGGATGTGGAGGGGGGAGGTGAGACGGGATAATGCTATCTGTGTCACACACTTTGGGAGGGATGTAGGAGGAGGAGGAGGAGGAGGAGGGGGAGGGATATGAGGGTGAGGAGGCAAGGAAGGATACAGGGGGAAGGAAGGATATGAGTAGGGGAGGAGAGTGACGAGGTGATGCTATCTGTGTCAGACACTCAGGGAAGAGGGGGGAGGAGGCACCGGGAGAGAAGGGGACAGGAGGGGAGGCAAGGGGAGGTGAGGAGGGAGGAAAAGAGCGATGGAGGGTGGAGTTGACGGGACGATGCTATCTGTGTCAACCAGTCAGGGAGGAGAGGAAAAGAGGAGGGTTCAATTAGGGAGACCAATGTCACCGTGCATAGAGCTCCTAGGTTAGTACAGTAAACTAAACCTGAAACTAAAATGAAAACGAATATCTTTGACTCCAAAACAAAATAAAATAAAACACAACCATTATGAATTATGTTAAGTAAAAAACATATTTTGTGCAAAAATCGAATGGGGTTTTCAATTGGGTTTTGAAGCATTTTTTCTCATGTGTATTTTTAAGCTTCTGAATTTGGCAGGTCACAATGAGTGAGACTTTGTAAGAGTCAGTGAGATTACTTTGCCAAGAGCAGCACCGCAGATATTGGGCACGTTTGAGTGGTAAGGCAAAAGCAATCGACTGTAGATAAAAGTCAAAGATTGAAGTCAGGGGAGGTGCATCTGCAACAGCCGAAAGTCAGACACTAATGTGGTTTTCCAACAGCAAGGCTCAGATAAACATGGCAGTGCTGTTAACCTTTCTGATCTCCCCATCCCGGATCCGGGTTCGTGAATACAGACTCAAGCTCATTACCATAACGCAACGTTAACTATTCATGAAAATCGCAAATGAAATGAAATAAATATGCCATCTCTCAAGCTTAGCCTTTTGTTAACAACACTGTCATCTCAGATTTTCAAAATATGCTTCTCAACCATTGCAAAACAAGCATTTGTGTAACAGTATTGATGGCTAACGTAGCATTTAGCATTAGCATTCAGCTGGCAACATTTACACAAAAAAACAGAAAAGCATTCAAAAAAATCATTTACCTTTGAAGAACTTCAGATGTTTTCAATGAGGAGACTCTCAGATAGCAAATGTTCAGTTTTTCCTGAAAGATTATTTGTTTAGGACAAATCGCTCCGTTTTCTGCGTCACGTTTAGCTATGAAAAAACCCCTGTATCCAGGATTGTGTAAATCTATCAGCAAGCTCATTAGCATAACACAACGTTAACTATTTATGAAAATCGCAAATGAAATGAAATAAATATGCCATCTCTCAAGCTTAGCCTTTTGTAAACAACACTGTCATCTCAGATTTTCAAAATATGCTTCTCAACCATAGGAAAACAATAATTTGTGTAAAAGTAGCTAGCTAGAGTTAGCATTTCGCGTTAGCATTTAGCGTTAGCATTAGCGTTAGCATCCAGCACGCAACATTAACAAAAACATAAAAGCCTTCAAATAAAATCATTTACCTTTGAAGAACTTCTGATGTTTTCAATGAGGATACTCTCAGTTAGATAGCAGATGCTCAGTTTTTCCAAAAAGATTCCTTGTGTATTAGAAATAGCTCCGTTTTATACATCACATTTGGCTACCAAAAAAAATCCATAAATTCAGTCCTCAAAACGCAAACTTTTTTCCAAATTAACTCCATAATATCGACTGAAAACATGGCAAACGTTGTTTAGAATCAATCCTCAAGGTGTTTTTCACATATCTCTTCATTGATACATCGTTCTTGGACACATGCTTTCTCTCCTGAATCCCAGGAGAAAATGACCGCACCTGAAGATTACGCACAAATTTAGACAAAGGACACCGGGCGGACCTCTGGAAAATGTAGTCTCTTATGGCCAATCTTCCAATGATATGCCTACAAATACGTCACAATGCTGCTAAGACCTTGGGCGAACGACAGAAAGTGTAGGCTCATTCCTTGCGCAATCACAGCCATATAAGGAGAGAATGGAAAACAGAGCTTCAGAAATTCTGCTAATTCCTGGGTGATGCATCATCTTGGTTTCGCCTGTAGAATGAGTTCTGGGGCACTTACAGACAAAATCTTTGCAGATTCTGAAACTTCAGAGTGTTTTCTTTCCAAAACTGTCAAGAATATGCATAGTCGAGCATCTTTTCGTGACAAAATATCGCGCTTAAAACGGGAACGTTTTTTATCCAAAAATGAAATAGCGCCCCTAGAGCTCTAAGAGGTTAATAAAAGGTTTTCTTTAAAATGTTGAAATAAACATGTATCTAACCCCCATATCACACACTCACAAACTGAAATCATAATATAATGTTATGTGTGTACTGTATGTAGCAGACATGAGTCGTCATGGTCATGTGATGGGTAGCCCTGCCTGCGACTACAAAGTCAGTGTTGGCCTTCGGGCCGAAAGGGAATTTCCTTTTGGTCTAATGGTCAAGACGATGGTTTCTCCCACGGTACACCCGGGTTCATATCCCAATTGTTGCATATACACATTGTACAATCACTTAGTGACAGAGCCAAAAATATAATATTTCATAAATCACAGCAAATTGGTCAAACAATAACACCCTAATGACTGGTTGATAATACAGCCTCCCATAATGCAGGCGAAGGCTTCAAGACAAAGGTAATGAAGAACAGTTGCAGTTGACTGCTGTCAGAAATTGATGACATCATTATTTTTGTAAAGTTTATGCAGTCAACATACAGTCAGTCGCATGTCGGACAATTTTTATCTCCATAAAAGCAAAACACTTTGAAAGGCGGCGACCATCGAAAATGATCCTCTCAAATGCGTCCATTGAAATGAGCAGATGCAAGACTGCTCTCACACTGACCTACAGATACTAAATCTACTGCTAATTCAGAGACATAATGAACTCCAGTCAGTCAGTCCTTACGGTAATAGGGCCTGCTGTTGCGTTCCAATTGGCACCATATTCCCTACATAGAGCCCTATGGGCCCTCATCAAGAGTAGTGCACTATAAAGGGAATAGGGTGCCATTTGGGACGCGAACCTAATGTTCAGACAGAACGAGGGGAACTCATTGAGCATATTCATTCATTCCGATTGGAGAGGTGAACCAGCGCAAAAATTTTGCATCTTCCATATTAAAGCAATTTTTCAGGAACGTCGCTCTGCTTACAAATGCACTCATTAGCATTCACCACATGAATATTGGCCTTTCTTTCTACCCAGACTAGGTTCCATGCCAGATTCACCTATAAGTAATTATTCAACTTCCTCCTTCTACAATGCAGATAGCAACGTGATCACCAGAGGAGAGGAGGTATCCATCCAAACAAAAAGGTGGATAGAAAACTCAAGGATTGGCCTCATTATTCTCAATAGCTTTCACGATAGCTTTCCAGAAAGTGTATAAGTGTTTTATACTATTTACTAGATCATTGAGGTGTTGCTATGGTGGTAATCAAAATAAAACATAGGCTATAAGTAATTTTGTATTATTTCTATTATTCTCAAAGATGATTTGATGAATCAGGGTTAAGGGGATAGAAGCTGTAGGCTGAATGTAAATGATTAAACAATGCTGAGCCCTGTGTCCCCCGTCATCCCCATCTGGCCCAGGTGAAGATCATCTGTAGATACAGATATAGGATCTTCATTTGATCACCCAGTTGCAGGAGAACTTTCCCTCAATGCAGGAAATGTAAAACTTGTAGTGGTTTTTAGGTTTAAAAAGGTATCTGAAGTTTGTCATTTCCATATTGAAATTTCAGATGTGATTTTCCATTATACAACATGTGTCAATCAATCAAATGTATTTATAAAGAACTTCATACATCAGCTGATGTCACAAAGTGCTGTACAGAAATCCAGCCTAAAACCTCAAACAGCAAGAAATGCAGGTGTAGAAGCACGGTGGCTAGGAAAAACTCCATAGAAAGGCCAGAACCTAGGAAGAAACCTAGAGAGGAACCAGGCTATGAGGGGTGGCCAGTCCTCATCTGGCTTTGCCGGGTGGAGATTATAACAGAACATGGCCAAGATGTTCAAATGTTCACAGTGGTTATCGAGGGTGCAACAGGTCAACACCTCAGGAGTAAATGTCAGTTGGCTTTTCATAGCCGATCATTCAGAGCATCTCTACCACTCCTGCTGTCTCTAGAGAGTTGAAAACAGCAGGTTTGGGACAGGTAGCACGTCCGTCCAGTGAACAGGTCAGGGTTCCATAGCCGTAGGCAGAACAGTTGAAACTGGAGCAGCAGCACAGCCAGGTGGACAGCAAGGAGTCGCCAGGTGGACAGCAAGGAGTCACCAGGTGGTCGAGAGAGAGAGAGAGAGAGAGAGCATATTTAAATTCACACAGGACACCGGATAAGACAGGAGAAATACTCCAGATATAACAGACTGACCCTAGCCCCCCGACACATAAACTACTGCAGCATAAATACTGGAGGCTGAGACAGGAAAGTTCGGGAGACAAAACCACTGCAAAAATGTTGACTACATAATCATTCACACTTCCTTTCAATGCAGGATTATTTTCCTGCTATAGCAAACAGTCTCAAATTAAAATATTTAATCTGTAGCACACACACACACACACACCTGCTGCCAGGTGACCTGTCACCGACTAGTCTCAACAGGATGGTCAGACGGTTGTCTTATGTCTTTTTTGGGGGCATCTGTACTTTACTGTTTGTATGTTTGTCAACTTCTACTTCACTACATTCCTAAAGATAACTATGTACTTTTTACTACATACATTTTTCCTAACAACCAAAAGTACTAGTTACATTTTGAATGCTTAGCAGGACAGGAAAGTTGTCTAATTCACACACTTATCAAGAGAACATCCCTGGTCATCCCTACTGCCTCTGATCTGGCAGACTCACTAAACACATGGTTTGTTTGTAAATGATGTCTGAGGGTTGGTGCATGCCCCTGGCTATCCATAAAAAATGTTTTAAACGAAAATGAAGCCATCTGTTTTGCTTAATGTAAGGAATTTGACATTGTACATACTTAAGTATATTTTAGCAAGTACATTTACTTTTGATACCTAAGTATATTTTAAACCAAATACTTTGACTTTTAATCAAGTAGTATTTTACTGTATTTTACTCACTTTTACTTGAGTCATTTTCTATTAGGGTATCTTTACTTTTACTCAAGTATGACAATTGGGCACTTTTTCCACCACTGCTGACCTAAAACCAAACCGCTGTCTGTTTTAACGGATCGCAGACGGCAGATGGTACTGTGGCCCCAGCTGTAAGAGAGCCGTCATAAAACTACTTTCATTGCCTGTACAGCAGGCCAATACATGTTTTAAAGTTGCTTCCTCTAAGTGCACCATCCACCAAGTGCTTTATTCAGAGCATCTGAGTAAAACATGTGATTCAAGTCTAACCATAAAAGACCCATACATTTCACTCTCTCACAAATTCAGACGAATGCGATATTATCACGATTTCCTCAAACTAACTGCCAAACCCAGCGGTTTCCTTCCAAAAGCTTCTGTTTTGCATATTGTGGTGAGGTTGGTAAGTTCATCATTGAATCAGAGTCTTCGATCCTGTGAAGGAAGACACATATGCAGGAAAAGTAGTTACAGTAAGAGTTATGGGTACCACACTACACTGCTCAGAATGGCTGAGGTGGTCTGGTTGGAGCTGGTGCACGCTGCAGACCACATCAGAATGCACAAATGTGCCACCCTGACAGTAAACATGTCATTTCCTCTCTGCCTTTGCTACCTGTGTGTCATTGTGGCGGGTAACTGGCTGGTTAATATCCTGCATTTCACATGAATCTTGTTCAGACTTGAAGAAAGTCAGAGACCTAAGTGGACTTATGCATCTTCCTTTTCATAGCTCTTACTTACTTACTGACTTTATTGTCCCCATGGGGAAATTTTGTTGCAGTGTCATGTGCACATTTAAAGTGGCATTTAAACACAAAACAAAATTGACAATACAACTTTCATAACAGTTACGCAGCAATGAAAATAATAATAGTAAGAAATAAGCAATAAAACATGAAATAAAAAATAAGAAAAGACTAGCCTGCTGGCCTTACGGAGTCAATGAGAACATTCGCCCGAGCTATTTAGGAGGGATATCACACCTGGCACAAATTATTGTCTCGTTCTGTTTTTCCTGCTGAGGGGTGCCCTATACCTGCACCCAGAGGGGAGGAATTCAAAGTCCAGGTACTTTGAAGGGTGACTTGGGTCTAAAATTATTTTGTGAGCCTTACAGACCTTAGAGATCTCATCCAGGCCTGTCTGTTTGACTCCAAATACCTTGCTTGCTGTGGTAATAATCCTTCTCAGCTCTATATTATGCATCTTCCTTTTCATAGCTCTATATTACTCCAGTTATTCTGTGGTTCTAGTAGCTAGCTACACCATACCTTCCTCTCTAGTGTGATCTCTTCCCTCCCTCAACTCAACGGTTTCCAGTGGAGAGATGGAGAGATCCTCCCCCACCCACCTGATTGGAGTCAGTTACACAGTAAGATGCTGTAAGATGTGGTTATAGGAAAAAGTGTGGGCAGAAAACATTGACCTTTACCTATGCTAGAGGCTCTGCATCATAACATTCACACCTGGCTTCTGCCTCACTGGCATAATAATGAGCATACAATAACAAAATGGTTTTAAGCTGCATACCATATCAAGTTGTGGAGAAGTACAGATCAGGGTTGGGTTCTAAAAAAATATCCAAACCTTTGAACATCCCACGGAGCACCATAGAATCCGTTTATTTATTTTTTTAAAGAATATGGCACCACAGAAAACCTGCCAAGAGAGGGCTGCCCACCAAAATAAAATTAAAAATTAAAAAATGAAAAGCTCCACAGCGGAGATTGGAGTATCTGTCCAAAGGGCATGTGGGAGACTCCCCAAACATATGGAAGAAGGTACTCTGGTCAGATGAGACTAAAATGTAGCTTTTTGGCCATCAAGGAAAACGCTATGTCTGGTGCAAAACCAACACCCCTCATCATCAACATCATCCCCACAGTGAAGCGTGATGGTGGCAGCATCATGCTGTGTGATGTTTTTCATCTGCAGGGACTGAGAAACTGGTCAGAATTGAAGGAATGATGGATGGTGCTAAATACAGGGAAATTCTTGAGGGAAACCGGTTTCAGTCTTCCAGAGATTTGAGACTGGGACAGAGGTTCACCTTACGGCAGAACAAAGACCCTAAGCATACTGCTAAAGCAACACTCAAGTGGTTTAAGGGGAAACATTTAAATGTCTTGGAATGGCCTAGTCAAAGCCCAGACCTCAATCCAATTGAGAATCTGTGGTATGACTTAAAGATTGCTGTACACCAGCGGAACCCATCCAACTTGAAGGAGCTGGAGCAGTTTTGCCTTGAAGAATGGGCAAAAATCAGTGGCTAGATGTGCCAAGCTTATAAAGACATACCCCAAGAGACTTGCAGCTGTAATTGCTGCAAAAGGTGGCTCTACAAAGTATTGACTTTGGGGGGGGGGGTGAATAGTTATGCATGTTCAAGTTTTCCGTTTTTTTAGTCTTATTTCTTGTTTGTTTCACAATAAAACATATTTTGCATCTTCAACGTGGTAGGCATGTTATATACATCAAATGATACAAACCCCCTCAAAATAAATATTAATTACAGGTTGTAAGGCAACAAAATAGGAAAAATGCCAAGGGGGTGAATAATTTCGCAAGTCACTTTACCTGGTAACCTCAACCAACACTTTCCTCTAACATCTTTCGACCAAATGCTTTTATGTGACTGTCTTTCTACCTCAAAGCCAACACATATTCCATTTTAACTCCTTCACACAATCATGAACCTATTAAATGTTGTCTCTACAGCAAATAAATGTTGGGGCTTTATGGAGCCATACAATTCCAGACAATTTACTTTATTTGACAGATGATTTATTTAATAAAAATAAAACATCTTTCAGAATTACTGCAACCCATGTTTACGTAAATCAAAATTACTACGTGCAGCTGTGTAACAGTGAATGGATTGCAGTAAAATGGAATTACTCCAGGTTGAGAGAGTTTAAGCCAGACTTACTCAGAGAGTGTGTAGGAGGCAGATGACTCAATCCCAAACCACTAAACAGTCTACCCAGCCCACAGTCTCCATGTTACTGTAGTATCCATGCTACTGTAGGTAGAGACCACTGGAGATATATTGTGGCTCACCCACTAAGAACCAAAGTTACTATAATTCTGTTGGCTTCTCTGAAAAGATTTGCATTCATAGACCTTTGTCCATCTTGTTTTGAGTATTTCCAGTAAGCTGGCTACAAACTGTTCTTTCATACCCAACTAAACTTCACCCAGAGTTCAGAAAGGAAAGAGTAAGTATGACACATCTGGTCAACATGAAAAACAGAATATGTAACAACTAGAAATGTTCCACTGGTTGTCGTGACAACAAAATACCCCTATGATAAAAACCTTCCTAGCATGTCCAATAGAGTTATGCCAGCTATTCTCTCTAAGGCTATAGAGGAGAATGGATTGATGTCCTCCTACCTAGTATAAGCATGTAGAGAATGTTGAAGTCACTTTACAACACACAAGCTGTGACCAATATGATTGGCTATGCATAGTTCATCCAATGTCCTTGGAACTGGTTTGCTTTTATTGTCAGCTTGGCATAGCAAATGGGATTTCATTCAGAACTCTGCAAATGCAGTTTCACTTTGCATTTACCTAAATTAAGATCTGCTGTTTGTTTCCTTGATATTGTTTTAATTACAGTAAACATATACTGTAACATCCCAAAAGTCTCAATCATTCGCTTACTGTTTTCCGATTTCCTTGAATTGTGGCATTGTAACAGACAGCAGTTCCAGTTTCCTATAAATATAGATAGCCATCAGTGGAAAGCAATACAGTTGAGTTGATCCCCTGTGATTTTGCAGGCTCAAGAGCAATCACACCCCTAACCCCAACTCCCTGAAGTGAAACAACTAGTGATCAACACAACCAAAACAAAATGGCCACCCAGTCACCTAGAAATAGATCTAGAGGATGGTCAAATGAACAGCTCTGTAGGAGCTACACTGCTGCTACCAGACACCCAAACACACTGGACACGGAGGTGATGAGATGAGCTAGTCCACCATTACCAAACTTCAAAACCTTTGTGGCATGCACACACACACACACACACACACACACACACACACACACACACGATGAGCTAGTCCACCAGGACTGAGCCTCATGGGTTACATGCAGTTTGAAAACAGTCATTACAACAAATGTGAAGGTACAAACCACTGACAGTGTCTCTTCTTTTCCAGTATTGATTGAAGCACTTGACCATGTTTATTTTATGGTTACTTAAGCCCTGGAGGCCAGAGGGACAGCCAGAGAGAGAAAGTTATGTCTCCTGTTTTCAATGAACGACTTTATAGGAAGACTAAATTTAGTCAGACAAAATATCTCAGACACATGGTGATTTGATCTGCATCCCAAATATCAGCCTTTCCCCAAGCTGACATAGTTCACTACTTTTGACCAGGGCCGATAAGACTCTGGTCAAAAGTAGTACATTATATAAGGAATACGGTGTTAAACTACTTGACCAAAAGTATGTGTACACCACCTCATCAAACATCTCATTCCAAAACCCATAATATGGAGTTTGTCCCCCCTTTGCTGCTATATCAACCTCCACTGTTCTGGGAAGGCTGTCCACTATATGTTGGAACATTGCTTAGGGGACTTCCATTCAGCCACAAGATCGTTAGTGAGGTCGGGTGACTGATTAGCCTAGAACGCAGTCGGCATTCCAAATCATCCCAAAGGTGTTTGATGGGGTTGAGGTCAGGGCTCTGTGCAGGCCAGTCAAGTTATTCCACACTGATCCCGACAAACCATTTCTGTTGCCACAAAGTTGGAAGCACACCATTGTCTTGAATGTCATTGTATGCTGTAGCATGAAGATTTTTCTTCACTGGAACTAAGGGGCCTAGCATCAATTTTTACGCGCTGCATACTTTGGCACTCGCCTGTCCTGTTTGGTGACTTTAAGTTACCTACCACTTCACGGCTGAGCCGTTGTTGATCTTAAATGTTTCCACTTCATAATAACAGCACAGGTGACCGTGCAGCTGTAGCAGGGCAGACATTTGACGAACTGACTTGTTGGAAAGGTGACATCCTATGACTGTGCCACGTTGAAAGTCACTGAGCTCTTCAGTAAGGTCATTCTACTGTCAATGCTTGTCTATGGAGATTGCATGGCTGTGTGCTCGATTTTCTACGCCTATCAGCAACAGGTGTGGCTGAAATAACCAAATCCACTAATTTGAAGGTGTGTCCACATACTTTGTATAGTGTATTTGTGACCCTGCCTTAGTTAGTTTGCTTTCTGAATACATCTATGTTTTCACAGCCCTCACAGGACACATCACATATAGGAATGATTATCTAAACATCAGTTAACAGAAGACATCAAAGAACCATAGAGAATGAAGGAAATGATTGGTTGGAGCGATGGCAGTGCTGCTCTGTGATTGCACTGTGATGTAGTACAAAATGAGACGATATGTCATGTTGTCTATGCAACATTTCTCTCAATAATCTGTTCAATGTTAGTGACCAAGGTCAGGAATGGTGGATTGGGGTTTACTTTACTAGACAGAATGTAGACACTCACAGACGCGCATACACACAAACACACCCATGGACATGTGCGAATACACACACAAATGACAGGGAGGTTCTTGTTAGGAAGAGACAGAGACTTTGTCTTTGCTCTGTGTGGGTGGAGAAATGAATGTCTGATTGTTTATAATCTCTTTATTTTCTTAAAATGCTGTTCCGCAATTTCACAGCCCAATGTCTTTAGACACAAATGAGAATGAATTAAACAGTCATGGGTTTCTCTGTAACGCTCATCTGAAGAAGAGGACCAAAGTGCAGCGTGGTACGTGTTCATGATCATTTATTCAAACTGAACACTGACACAAAATAACAAAGTGGAACAAAACGAAACAGTTCTGTCTAGTGCAGACAGAAAACAACTACCCACAAACCCAGGTGGGAAAAAGGCTTGCTAAGTATGATTCTCAATCAGAGACAGCGATAGACAGCTGCCTCTGATTGAGAACCACACTCGGCCAAACACAAAGAAATAGAAAACATAGAAATAAAGAAACTAGAATGCCCACCCTAGTCACACCATGGCCTAAATAGAGAATAAAAGCCTATAGGCCAGGGAATGACACTCTCTTTGTCTGCATATCTGAAAATCACTTTAACTAAATGAAAATGAACCAAATGTTACCAACTTTGAACTAAGTTATAAACCAATTGTAATAAAGTATTTTGAACCAGCTTTGGAAAGAGCAGACATAGATTAACTCTATCGTAAGAAGCTTATTACGTTTAAATGATAAATTACTTGAAAACAACAAGAGCTCTCTCCAGCTCTACTGAATGTCAGATGCTAGTAACAAAGCTTTATCTTTAGCTGCAGGTTTTTTCTATTAATAATTAATGAACCCGATCATTGGACATACTGCTGACCCGCTGCAATAGAAGACGACTAATGTGTTTACTTCAGGGTTAAAAGCCTGACCGGTTGGTTATCTAACTCCAGCTAAATCAGATATAATAAGGAACACAAATCTCTATCATAATAAAGATGCAGTATGTTGGTAAAAATAGAATTTAGTTGGAGTTGTCATTGACTGCTTCCCGAGCCGAGGGAAGTCGTTTGGGGGGTGGAGGGGTGGGGGGTGGTAGATGTTTTTTTTTGCCTGCGCTGCAGACGGAAATATCGGTCTACTAATACGGGACTGTTAAAGGCATTTACAACATAGATCAAGCCAACATGTTCAATATCTTTCAAACAGCAAATGTACATCTCACAAATAACTTATCAAAGTGGATCACGGATAGGTTTCTGTGAATCTTCAGATACTTACATGGGAACCTTTGTCAGACAGCACTTTTGCTCCAGGATTGGGGAGTAACTGATTACTGGTAATCTGGTTATTAATTGTAATCAGTTACATTACCTGCTAAGAATATTGTAATCAGATTGAGTATACTTTTGAAAAACTAGATGATTATTTTGATTACTTTTAATAGTCCCTGTCACGCCCTGACCTTAGAGATCCTTATTTATTCTCTATGTTTGGTTAGGGTGGGGAAAGCTGTTTTCTATTTTGTTGTTTGGCCGAGTGTGGTTCCCAATCAGAGGAACGGGGGGGGATCAAATAGGGGGGGATCAGCTATAAATTGTGATTTTCCGTTTGGGTTGTGTGGGGTGTTATTTTCTGTTTAGTGTCTGTGCCTGACGGAACTGTTCGCTTTCGTTTTTTGAATTTGTTATTTTTGTTTGAGTGTTTCTTGTAAATAAATATCATGAACACTTTCCACGCTGCGCTTTGGTCCACTCTTCCTTCCACCGACGACGAGCGTTACAGTCCCGCTAATACGGGACTATTAAAGGCCCAGTGCACTACTTTTGTTTTCATTTTTTATAACGATTTTTCAGGGGGGTGCGGCCTTGACTACTTCCCGCGGCTATGACTGCTTCCCAATTAGTACCTATTCCCTACATCAGCGCTCATCAACCCTCTTCCTGGTGAGCTACCGTCCTGTAGGTTTTCGCTCCAACCTTAATCTAGTTCACCTAATTCTAGTAATTGGTTGGTTGATAAACTGAATCAGGTTAGTTACCACTGGGTTTGGAGCAAAAACCTACAGGAGGATAGCTCTCCAGTAACAGGGTTGGAGACCCCTGCCCAACATAGTGCACTACTTTTGACCAGGGCCCATAGTGTGTTCCTGCTCTGTTGGACATTCTATTGATATCTTGTTTCGTCTCGTTTCTCAGAAATATATTTGAAAGGAAACCCAGTCAGGCTTTGAGTGACATGCTGTGATTCGCTGTGGCTCCACAGTGTGTGTTAGACAAGCCTGAGTGGATCAGACAGCGCAGAGATCAGCGTGTGTGTGTGTGTGTGTGTATTGGGATTCAGGTAAATGGGACCATTCAGTCAGCCAACCCAGGTAGCCTAGCAGTTTGAGTGTTGGGACAGTAACCAAAAGGTTGCTTGAATGAATCCCCAAGCCGGCAAGTGCTGTTCTGCTTTTGAGCAAGTTGAGACCAGTTAACCCCTACAACAACTTCTCCCTGGGCACCAATGATGTCGATTAAGGCAGCCCCCCCGCACCTCTCTGATTCAGAGGGGTTGGGTTAAATGTGGAAGACACATTGCGGTTGAATCCATTCAGTTATGCAACTGACTAGGAATTTACAACATAGATCAAGCCAACATGTTCAATATCTTGCAAATAGCAAATGTGCATCTCACAAATAACTTATCAAAGTGGATCACGGATAGGTTTCTGTGAATCTTCAGATACTAACATGAGAACATTTGTCAGACGGCACTATCTTCTACCCCAGGGTTGGGGAGTAACTGATTACTTGTAATCTGATTATTAATTGTAATAATTTACATGACCTGCAACAATATTGTAATCAGATTCCATATACTTTTTTTAAAAACTGGATGATTACTTAGATTACTTTTAATTGTAGAAAGGATGTTTGAGAGAGAAAAAATATATACCTTGACACCTTTCTGTTTTCTCAGTAACATTTGATTTTGCATTGAATGTCACGTTCGTCATAACGAGGAGACCAAGGCGCAGCGTGATAAGAATACATACTTCTTTTAATGAAGAATTAACCCTGAACAAGCTATGCGACACGAGTACTGACAGGCAAATACACATAGACAATAACCCACGAAATACCCAAGGAACATGGCTACCTAAATATGGTGCCCAATCAGAGACAACGATAAAAAGCTGCCTCTGATTGGGAACCAATCCAGGCAACCATAGACATATAAACACCTAGATATACAACAACCGCTAGACATACAAACAAAACCTAGACAATACAAAAACTACACAAACCACCCTCGTCACACCCTGACCTAACCAAAATGATAAAGAAAACAAAGGTCAGGGCGTGACATTGAAAAAAGACACAAGTTTAAATTTGTTCTTTGAGTATTCCCACAACTTAGAGACAACTATGATGACACCACAAATATGATTGGTGGATCCTTTTAGTCTTCTTCTAATGCCTCTTAAGGGGAAAGTGTTCCAAAAGTAATTGAAAATAATCACATTACGTTACTGAGTTTGGGTAATTACGTTACGTTACTGATGAAAATTTGGGACAGGTGACAAGTAACTGTAATGGATTACATTTCGAAAGTGACCTACCCAACCCTGTTCTGCCCATACATTGGGTAAAAAACAATCATATACAGATTGGTGAGAGAGACTTATGGTTTGATCTGAGGTGTTGTCTCACAGGGGATGTACACTGCAGAGTGTGTCAGGATGACTTGAATGAGACTAGAGCGCAACTACAACAAAGATACCAGTATCAGGATGCCATGTTGTCTAGAAATGAAAGTTTCTACAAAATGAATTTACAGTCAGCTTTGAAAGCATGTCAAAACAGTTTTCATGACAAGAAGAGTTCAACTGGGCACAGACGTCAATTCAATATCTATTCCACGCTGGTTCAATGTAATTTAGTTGAAATGACTTGGAAACAACGTTAAGTCAACCAGTGTGTGCCCAGCGGGGAAGAGGATGTTCCATTTGACGAACTTATGTTAGGTTTACATGGCATGCTGCTCTCCCTCGATAGCCGCCTGGTTGTGAAATACGATGCAATCCCCTCCGCTGTCTGTGTAAGATATGCTGCCGTGGCGCAGACTTTCACCCGGGCCTACTCTAATAACTCTCAGACCACCCCCCCCTCCCTCTCTCTCTCGCTCTCTCACCTTGCCTCTCTCTCTCTTCATCTAGCTCCATTCCTTTCTCTTCTTTCTCTCTTTCTCTCTTCCTCTCTCTCTACTCTACACACCCATCTCTGCACCGATGAGCTTGCAGTAAGACCAGGGTATTCTTATCACAATGCATGAAGAGCAAGTCTCTCCAACCTCAGTGGAGCTGATGATATTCATCCTTCACATCCAAGTCTGTGCCTGAGTCCTAAATGGCACCCTATTCCCTTTACAGTGGACCCTAAGGGCTATAGATGAAAGTAGCAAACTATATAGGGAATGGGGTACCATTTGATACTGAGGGTGCTGAAAATAAATATTTATTTCATGGATGTATGGCTGTTATGGTCATCATAATCCTTATCAAATCAAATCAAATCAAATTGTATTTGTTCACATTCACATGGTTAGCAGATTTTAATGCGAGCGTAGTGAAATGCTTGTGCTTCTAGTTCCGACCATGCAGTAATATCGAACAAGTAATCTAACCTAACAATTTCACAACAACTACCTTATACACACAAGTGTAAAGTAATGAATAAGAAAATGTACATAAAAATATATGAATGAGCGTTGTCCGAACGGCATAGGCAAGATGCAGTAGATGGTGTAGAGTACAGTATGTACATATGAGATGAGTAATGTAGGGTATGTAAACATTATGTGTGGCATTGTTTAAAGTGGCTAGTGATACATTTATTACATCAATTTGTAATGATTAATGTGGCTAGAGATGAGTCAGTATGTTGGCAGCAGCCACTCAATGTTAGTGATGGCTGTTTAACAGTCTGATAGCCTTGAGATAGAAGCTATTTTTCAGTCTCTCGTCCCTGCTTTGATGCACCTGTACTGACCTCGCCTTCTGGATGGTAGCGGGGTGAACAGGCATTGGCTCGGGTGGTTGTTGTCCTTGATGATCTTTTTGGCCTTCCTGTGACATCAGGTGGTGTAGGTGTCCTGGAGGGCAGGTAGTTTGCCCCCGGTGATGCGTTGTGCAGACCTCACTACCCTCTGGAGAGCCTTGCGGTTGTGGGCGGAGCAGTTGCCGTGCCAGGCGGTGATGCAGCCCGACAGGATGCTCTCGATTGTGCATCTGTAAAAGTTTGTGAGTGTTTTCGGTGACATGCCGTATTTCTTCAGCCTCCTGAGGTTGAAGAGGCGCTGCTGCGCCTTCTTCACCACACTGTCTGTGTGGGTGGACCATTTCAGTTTGTCCGTGATGTGTACACCGAGGAACTTAAAACTTTCTACCTTCTCCACTACTGTCCCGTCGATGTGGATAGTGGGCTGCTCCTTCTGCTGTTTCCTGAAGTCCACGATCATCTCCTTTGTTTTGTTGACATTGAGTGTGAGGTTATTTTCCTGACACCACACTCCGAGGGCCCTCACCTCCTCCTTGTAGGCCGTTGTTAGTAATCAAGCCTACCACTGTAGTGTCGTCTGCAAACTTGATGATTGAGTTGTAGGTGTGCATGGCCACGCAGTCATGGTTGAACAGGGAGTACAGGAAAGGGCTGAGAACGCACCCTTGTGGGGCCCCAGTGTCGAGGATCAGCGGGGTGGAGATGTTGTTCCCTACCCTCACCACCTGGGGGCGGCCCGTCAGAAAGTCCAGGACCCAGTTGCACAAGGCATGGTCGAGACCCAGGGCGATAGTCATTTAGCTCAGTTACCTTTGCTTTCTTGAGAACAGGAACAATGGTGGCCCTCTTGAAGCATGTGGGAACAGCAGACTGGGATAAGGATTGATTGAATATGTCCGTAAACACACCAACCAGCTGGTCTGCGCATACTCTGAGGATGCGGCTGGGGATGCCGTCTGGGCCGGCAGCCTTTGCGAGGGTTAACATGTTTAAATGTTTTACTCACGTTGGCTGCAGTGAAGGAGAGCCCGCAGGTTTTGTTAGCGGGCCGTGTCAGTGGCGCTGTGTTGTCCTCAAAGCGAGCAAAGAAGTTGTTTAGTTTATCTGGGAGCAAGACGTCGTGGTCCGTGACGGGGCTGGTTTTCCTTTTGTAGTCCGTGATTGTCTGTAGACCCTGCCACATATGTCTTGTGTCTGAGCCTTTGAATTGCGACTCTACTTTGTCTCTATACTGACGCTTAGCTTGTTTGATTGCCTTGCGGACATATGAACTGTGATCTAGATCACTAACTATGAGTCAAGAACAATACTTTCTCTTTCCATCAGGGATGTATCCAGACAAAGCCTTTAGGAGAGCACTAGTGCCCTCTACCATCGCCTGATTATCCTATTGTTATTTTGAGCCTAATAATACCTAAAGTATATATTTATTCATGTAATGGTTACTGGATGTGAATTGCCACACTGTGTGCCACTGGATATAGAGAAATAATGAATAACAATGTGTGTTACATTCATGAATGTATATCAACAGCATGATCAAACAGATGTGCTTCCCCAGTACACAGGCACTGTTTTGAACAGTGGATGGCAGCATTGAGGTACACTGCTATAAGTCTTAACTCACTGAACTCTCTCTTTATCGTGCTAATTACCTTCTATAGATCAACATTTCCTGTTTAAAAGTGCAAAGCTGTTATGAGGCTGTATTGAAGGTAGTTTCACACCTTTGCTGTCCTTATATCCATTGCAGGAGCATGCAGAATATCAAGCCACAACATCATCTGTGACCTTAACGTGGGTGTGAAGAGGCACTCGCTCTACCCTGAGGTTATGCCTTCTCACTTTTCTCTCTTCTGAAAGAGAGCCTAGCCTATAAGGTTAATGACAACCATTCGTGTGGCAAATTATTTTAGTTTGATGTTGTGGAGGAAAGTGAAAAAAGGGAGTTAGAGATAGAGGACTAGGCTCTAAACACGAGGAAGAGAGATGGCCTTGTGGTTTAGGGCCCAGGCTGTTTTTCTAATTAGTGGTTTTGTGACACAATTCTCTATGTTTTTGATTTTATATGGTTTTCAGGGACAGTATTTCCTATACCAGTGTGAAGTCATATCCTCCCAGACTCGTACACTTAGAAAAAAGGTGCTATCTAGAACCAATACGGGTTCTTTGTCTGTCCCCATGGGAGAACCATTTGAAGAACCCTTTTTGGTTCCAGCTAGAACCGTTTAGGGTTCCATGTAAAA